>NC_141700.1:355068819-355418319 GCF_964263255.1 Lissotriton vulgaris | reverse complement strand
GCTTAAGATCCGGTTTAGCAGAAAAACTACCCAGCCTCATGAACTTCGTACTTCAAACCCAAATGCCAGTCATACTCCAAGCAGACCAACCTAATTTTCTCAAAAGGCACGGTGCTCCACCAATGCAACACCTTACTTGATACTGGCAATTTTTCATCCAAAATGGCCCTGCTACAAGCAACTCCAAGTATATTTGGCAATACCTTAGCGGTGTAGGCCTTTATAACGGCCAAGATCGAAAATCATGCATGTTCTAGGTTAAATCTGTCAAAGTTTCCTGCTTTGCCACTAACTGATAAACTTTTAGGATTAAATATGTGATCCCAGATTAAGTGAATGTGAAAATGCTAGGCCCTGAAGTTAATAGAAACTGATGGTACCTTGTCATGTGGTACATCAAGTTACTAAAATCATTTCTCCTTACCAACCGCCAACATATTCTAATGGTTGCTTCAGACAATCCCTCTTCATGCATAGGTTTTACACGAACGTATAGTTTGCATATCACACCATTTGATTGGAAATATTCAATTGTATTTGTGTTAACTGCATCCCTGTGCCACATATGAACAGCATTGTCTGTGTGATACTGTTGGTGAAAGAAAATGCCACAGCCATCACTGTGCTGTTGGTAGATGGTATTGCACTGCACCTGCTGATAGTAAACTTATAATAATAATTAGTTAAGTTGCATGATACTTGTGAAAGGATTACATTTAAACCATGCGTAGCGACTACAAAATTGCTTACACCAGTGTGCACTGCAGTAGGACTTAGGTTGCGCTCAACCTTACTATATGTAATCTAGCAATGACCCCTACATAGAGTTGGAGAATGAACTGAGCGGAGAGGGGGGATCGTTGCAAACTTTGTGCGATACATTTTGACAAAGGCTAATCGCCCTTTTTGATATGGGAAAGGATGAGCGTTCAAACTTTCTTTCCTTTCCCCATTCAATAAAACGGAGCAGTGTGTGTGCAGCAAGTGTCTGTTGGATCCTGCTCTGTAAATCCAGCAGGATTACAATGGATTAGAAAGCACAAGGCTGGCTCTGTTTCAGATTTCCGAAGCACGCATGTGGCGAATGACCTCAGCTGAAATGGTTAATTGCGAAAGAGGTGGCAGCCGCGAATATGTTGTGCAAGCCATCCATTTGTAATTCAGATAATCTTGGGGGATTAGGTGTACTGAAATTGGAATGCCGAGCCTATCTGATTGCTTTCCCAATTAGTAAATACCATTTAAAAAGGACTCTGCTTTAGTTGAGCCGCCTTGAGAATAGCATGTTTCGTTTGAATGAGAGGAAAGCAGAAATCTAAGACTGACAGACACAACACTAATTCTGTCAGAGTGGGATGTATGGAAAAGTTGCTTACCTGTAATTCTAGTTCTCCTCCAGATGTATCCTCATCAAAGTCATAAGCACTGAATAGTCCACCCCCTTACACACGTGGGGGGACCTCCGAGCACTTATGAAATACAGTACATGTATGTATGTATGTAGACATTAATCTAAAAATATGTACACTCCCAACAATGGCAGCCTATAAACAGGCTAAGAAGTCCAAATTGTATTTTAATAAAAAAAATAGCTTTGTTATGTCACCATAGAGTAACAGTGAACATATCAAACCTTCAGAAGCTTTCTTTAAAAGGAAAAGAAATGAAGATCAGAATTGGTCAATAGGCTGCAAGCAATATATTCAGGTAATCATGCAACTCACACTGTGCACTTAAGAACCTCACGACTCTAAGTATGCCATCATGCCCCACAGGTGACAGACAGTTGGGTCTGGTTATTTCTATGGGACAATATAGGAACCTAGGCAGGGGCGATATGAACCCACCCACTTTGGCAGCTACAGCGGGGGTGGGGCTCTTCATGTGCCTCTTTTGTCTGGAACTTGTCAGACAAAATCTCATAATTAACACTATAAAGAATATAGTATCAATAGAAGAGCAAGCAGGTACTAGGAAAAATAAAAGATGGTTAAATATAAAAGGGAAAGAAGGTAGGAATTTTGAATAGAAGGAAGGGCAGAAGGAAGGAGCAAAGGGCTGAGGAATGAGTAGGTGTATGAATGAGTAGGTGTATGAATGAGTGGGTGCATGAGTGTGTGGGTAGATAGATCAGTTGGTGAAAGAATGAGTGAATGGATATGTGGATAGGCAGATGAAAAGATGGCAGAGTAAAGGGGTGGATGAATAGGTGGGTGTGCCGGTGAAAGGTTTTCAGAGTTAAGAGCTGGATGATAAGTGAATGAACAGTTGAAAGGATGCCCGAGTAGATGGATGAATGGGTGGGTTGATGGATGGAGTGACTGAAAGGATAGGTGAGTGGACAGGTGAAAAGAAGGCAGAGTAAAGGAATGGATGAGTAAATGGATAAGTGGATGGAAATGCGAAAGGATGGTATAGTATAGGGATAGATGAATAGCTGGGTGAACAGTTCAAAGATTGGCAGAGTAAAGGGAAGGATGGATGGATGGCAGAATGGATGGATTGATGGATGGCAGATTGGATGGGTTGATGGGATGGGTAAAGATTGAATGCTGGATGTAAAAGTGACTGGATTTAAGACTGTAAAGGTGAATAGTGGATTTCCCCTGGGCGAATGGAAGAGTGAAAGGATGAACGGACAGATGCTTGGATAGAAGAGACAGGGGAGCTCTTCTAGGGAGGGGCCGGCTCATTTGCTTTAGGTACTTTGTACAATCAGAGCTTTCATTTAAAAATGGGTGGGGGGTACTTTATTTTTCTGGCTACTCCCTTGAACCTGGGTAAAATTTAATGAGGACTATAGAATTTCACATCCGGGAAGGCTGAAGGGTTGCTTATGAATTTCAAGGATACTCCTGGAAGAGAACTAAAATTGCAGATAAGTAACATTTCCTTCTCTTCCAGGGGATATTATCAATAGTTAAAAGCACTGAATAGAAAAACAGCCCATTCCTTAGAAAGTAGGCAAGAAATGGATACAATCCAATAACTACCTAAAAGATTCCTCAACGAGGTCTGCCCTACTATAGTATCTTTCCTGGAGTCAGAATCTAGACAATAATGCCTAGTGAAAGTATGAACAGACCACCAGGTGGCGGCTTTGTAAATATCTACAGTGGAGGCTGTAGTAGCTACTTTACCTCATGTAGAAGGAGCTTTTGGCCTACCAGGTAAGGGTTTCTTCGCCAATTGATATGCAAAAATAATACAAGAAACTATCCATCTTGATATTGATTGTTTTGTACAGGGCAAACCAGTGATTATTGGCCCATCATTTATGAAAAAAAATCGTATTTTCTCATGTCTCTAGTTTTGTCCAAATAGAATTTCAACACCCTTGACATGTCAAGGGAGTAGAGAGATTTCTCTGCCGGAGTTGAAGGATTTGGGGAAAAAGTGGGCAAATAAATAGTTTGGTTAATGTGGAAATCAGAGACTACTTTAGTAAGAAACTAGGGTGAGTTATCATTCCATTTAGTTTTTTGTGAAAAACTGTATATGGCTCATTTGCACAGAGGGCTTGGATTTTGCTTACTCTGCTCACTGAGGTAATTTCGACTAAGAAAGCAGTTTTCCATATAAGATGTTGTAAAGAGGTCTTGTGAATAGGTTCAAAAGGGAGCCCCATTAATTTAGATAGAACAATGTTAAGCTCACATCGGGGAGATGACTTTCTACCTGGAGGGAAAACTTTCTTAATACCCTTAAAGAAATCCTTAACCACAGGAATCTTTAAAAAATGAAGTTTGTGAGGGTGATTTTCTATAAGTGATTATGGCTACGAGGAGTACTGTAAATTAGACTTTGCTAGACTAAGCAGGTAAGATAACAACACTTCAACATTTTTTTTATTTTATGAATTTTATTTCATTTCTCAAAACCTTAGCACAGTGCTTTGCCAGGGGATACATTGGGCATCAAGGCACAGTTATTGCTCTAAATAAAGGGTACTTACATAGGATGATACCTAGGTATTATAATTGTAATGTTGATGCAAGCACAGTATGTAAATTTGTGATGCAGTAAATAGTCTACAACAACACTTCAACATGACAATTAAATAGATCTGAATTGTTTTCAATACATGCAATACAAAATCTCTTCCATTTCGAGGCATAGGACTTTGTTGGGGAAGGGTGCTTGGACTCTCTCAAAATGCCATACAGTTTTACTCTAGTGGTCAATCACAGCATTGAAAGATTGGGATGGATAACCTGACCTCCAAACTTTTATGCGAGGTCCTGCTTGCATGGCAACCTCTTGTGCTGGCGCTCAGAAAGATGAACAAGGTATGTGAACCACCTTTGACTAGGCCATTTTTGTGCTGTTAGTAGAATTCTGGTGCTATTAGTATCCTTCTGGTTTGTAATCTGTACAGCTTGATCAAAACTGCTGGAATAAGGGTGATCGGTGGAAAAGCGTAGACAAATGTCCTTGACAAGTCTATCAAAAGGGTATTCGGTTGATGGAATCTAGAGGCATAGTCTTGGCATTTTTTTTGTTTCCTACGTTTGCAAACCGGTCTAATTGTGCATTGTCCCATTCTTGAAAAATGTCCTCCAGTGCTTTGCCATTTAGAACCCAGTCATGGTTGAATTGAATAATACAGCTGAGTGAATCTGCTTCTGTATTTTGGACACCTTGAAGGTGTACTGCTGTAATTGTTAGGTTCCTCGCTATGAGATATTTCCATATGTCCTGTGATTCGTATGACAGAGGTCTGGAATATGTCCCTCCCAGTTTGTTCAGGTCACGCATCCACATCATTGTGGTATTGTCTGTCTGACCTAATAGGGAGTTTGTCTTTATTGTAGGAAGGAAGAACTTCATTGCTAGGTGGACCGTTCTTAGTTCTAAGAGATTCATATGGTAAGACGCTTCTTTGTCCAAACATGTTCCTTGAGTCTGTAAATTACCCTTGTGAGCACCCCATCTTTGGAGGGAAGCATCTGTGACAAGACAGTGGATTGGGAGATCCTGATGAAGGGGATTCCCACTTTTAGATTTGTCGACTTGGTCCACCATGGGAAAAACTGGAGTGCGAACTGTGACCTCTAGTTTCTGATCCCAGCTGTTTGACGACTGCTTCCACTGATCCCCCAGACAGTGTCACAGTGGTCTCATGTGCCGACTGGCATGGGGAACTATGAATATGTAAGATGCCATTGATTCCAGTAGGGACGATATCTGTTGGGCTGAAGAATGATGAGTTCATAACAGAGTGAGAAATTTCAGGCGCATAAAAGACAGTCTTTTCTTCCATAGGTTACACTTTGGTGGCTTGGGTATCCAGACTAGCACCTAGGTAGTTTTAGACAAGATGCACTATTTTTGATTTGTCTATGTTGACTTGAAGACCTTGTCGTGAGAACGTGTCCAGACCATATCTGGAAATGATTTAAAGTTGTTTCTGAGATGGACTCTTTCGTAACTGATCGTCTAACTAGGGATAGATTAATATCTTTTGCTTTCTTAGAGGTGCTGCTACGACAGTTATGCATTTTGAAAACGTCTTAGGTGTCAAGTTTAACCCAAATGAAAGAACTGTGAATTGAAGATGTTTGGAGCCTATCACGAATCGTAGAAATGTTCTATTTTTCAGGACGATCAGTATGTGGAAATAGGAATCTTGTAGGTCTATAGCACACATTTAGTCTCCTTGTTGTAACTGGGGGTATATTTGGTGTAATGCCAGCATTGTGAAATTTCTTTCTTATAAATTTGTTTAAAGTTCGAAAGTCTAGTCTGGGTCTGAATTCTTGTTTAGGTCCCTTCTTCCGAACCAGAAGTACCGGGAGTAAACTCCCAATCCTTTTTGATCGTGTGGAACCTCCTCCCCTGCATTTTTCAGCATCAATTTGTTGAACTCTTTCTGCAACAGATCTATTTTATAGTCCGATGGTTCGGTTGGTGGTGTTTAAGGAGGAGGGGATCTGAAATGGAGAGAGTATCCATTCTGCACAATATTCAAGAACTATGTGTCTTTGGTTATTTGGTGCCACTCTTGAACATAATTGCTTATACTTCCTTTACTGGAGTAGGCGCCAGATAAGGAGGAGGAGGAAATCATTGTTTTGCCAGAGGTTTTCTTCCAGAAGCTGTTTGTGGTTGAAGGAGATCACAATTCCCTCTTGAAGAGTTCCAGTGTTAGTATAGTTGCCTTGGTTGCGGCTGCTGCTGTTGGTGCAACCAGTGTGGGGTTTAAACCCACTCCAAGAAACGCCTGTGAGAAAGCCTGTATTGCCTTTTTAACTCTTTCTCTTCTCCAGGCCAACTGCTTTTAAAGTATCCATTTCAGACTTCATTCAGGACATTTCGTCATCCGCATGTGAGCCAAATAATATTAAGCCCGCTAATGGTATATTAGCGATCATCTGTTGTGCTTCGTGTTTTAGGCAAGTAATTCTCAACCAAGATTTTGTCTTCTAGAGATGCCATGGCAATACTCATGTGCTCTTAGGTCAGACTAATTTTCTGCTGCCATGATGATTTGATTTGAGACTAGTGGTCCTTCATTAAGAATTTCTTGGAAGTCTTGTCCATCTTCCTTGGGAAGATTGTCAGTGTATTTTTGTTAAGAGTCCTACAGAGAACCATAAAATTGTCTCAAGAGAGCTGTCTCACTTGCTGCCTTTATAATTGTTGCAGACGTTTCGCACATTTTTCTGCCCAAGGAATCAATTTTTTGCTCTCTTTGTCTATAGGGGCAGAAAAAGTAGGAGCAACTGTATGTGATTTTTTTCTTTTTTTTAATTCAAACTTTAGCTGCAGCTACGATCCCTGAATCTGGGGTAGGATTTTGCCTTAAAAAATGGGTCCTGATTTAGAGGTTTGTACTTATTTAGAAGTCTGGAAGGAACAGATCTAATTGATCAGAGATCAAGAATAGCTGCATTGCAGGCTCCAAAAGACTTGGGACCAAAGACAATAGTGGCCTAGCAAATGTTTTCTTGGGTGCAAAGTCTCAAAGATGAATGATCTTGGTGGGCATTGTGATGTTCAATTTCTTAGCTCCATTCACTAATACATCATTAAAGATTGGGAGATGGTCTACTGGAGAGACTCTTGCTGGAGGAGTGTCTGTCGGTGTTGGAGAGTAACCTCTCCTGGAAAATCGTAAGGTAGTTGAAGAGGAATTTGGGTTAAACTTGACACCTAAGACGTTTTCAAAATGCATAACTGTCGTAGCAGCACCTCTAAGAAAGCAAAAGATATTAATCTATCCCTAGTTAGACGATCAGTTACGAAAGAGTCCATCTCAGAAACAACTTTAAATCATTTCCAGATATGGTCTGGACACGTTCTCACGACAAGGTCTTCAAGTCAACATAGACAAATCAAAAATAGTGCATCTTGTCTAAAACTACCTAGGTGCTAGTCTGGATACCCAAGCCACCAAAGTGTAACCTATGGAAGAAAAGACTGTCTTTTATGCGCCTGAAATTTCTATTGTTGGATTGAGACCTTGACTATCTTCTACCTGATCGCCCTGAATGATAAGAAGTAAATCTTGCGGTAAATGGTGATCTCGGTCTCCTTGGAGGGGGATGTCTGTCTGACTGAAGAAAGAGCAGAAGTAGCTTCTCCTAACAGTTTTGGAGATGAGACTGACCCAAGAGACAGCAAGATAGAACTAACTGACGCCAGCGTTTTCCTTGAGGGTGAATATGCGTGAGAATAATCCGAAGCAGGATTACTACTTCTCCCTTTACTTAGGCGTTGCAGCCATCTGAGTGACTGGTGGATGATTGATAGCTTGACCTTGACATCCTAGAGATTGGTTTTGACCAAGGCTGATTCAACAGTGAAGTCTTTGACATTGACGGGGAGGACTCCACGTCAAAGGAAGATACTTTGCTGCAGGTGGCAGTGTCTTTGACTTTGGCGGTGGCTGCTACATCAACCATGGTGATGTCAACAGAGGGAGTCTCTATGTTGATGGAAGTAGTCTTGCCATCAACAGAGGGGTTCTCAACGTCAACACTTTGCTTGGCGTCGATCGACTGTGATATGTTGAATGGTGCCTCGATGTTGACTTTGATGGGGTACCTGTCAACGGCAAACAGGTTGGCAGATTCAGGCGTCATGGTTCTCTACATCAATCTGGACCAATATCTCTTCTCTTGATGTCTTATCTTTTAGGATCAGCCTCTAGGGGAGTCCTTGGAGTGGGAGAAAAGCACCCTGGTGGTAGACTGACCTTCACTATGGCTTCTTGAGGAACCAGCAGTCTTCTCTTGCTGTTTCTCCTGTAGTCCATGCAACGTTTTTTACAGTGTCTGCATGAATTAGGATGGTGATCTTCTGGAAGACCGTAGATACAGACCCAGTCTGTATCTGTTTGAACTTTTTTCTTCCCACAGGATGGGCACTTCACAAAAAGCGATGGCATTCAGACAAAAAAGCACTACTTTTAGTCAGAAAAAAGGGTTTACTTCCTCTAGTCCTAAAAGGACTTGAGTGAAAACCTGAACAGAAGTTGTTCTAAATCTTTTCTCTGAATATTTGGCAAAAAAGACAAAGCTCAGTACCCCCGTGATCCGATTTCCATGAGCCTGACCTAACTATCACCTGTGGGGCATGATGGCATACTGAGGATACTGTGAGGCTCTTAAAGGCACAGTGCCAATTACATTGAATGTGCGGCATGCAGCCTATTTGCTAATTCTGTCCTTTATTTCTTTTCCTTTTCAAGAAAGCTTGTGAAATGTTTGATATGTTCACCTTTACTCTATGGTTACTTATATGAAAGTGATTATTTTTCTTTTTAAAATGAAAAATAACATTTTGGCTTCTTAGACTGTTTATAGGCTGCATTTTTTGTGAGTGTATGTTTTCCTTATTAGATTGGTGTGTGTGTGTGTGTGTGTATATATATATATATATATATATATATATATATACATACATAAATATATTTTATAAGTGCTCCAGGGTTCCCCTCGCGTGGGGGTCTGTGCTTAGGATTATTGATGAGGATTCCCTGGAAGATAATCTGTATTTTACTTTGTAAATAGGAGTACTGGTTGCATGTTTTATTGAGAAAAAGTCCATTTACTTTCTTTCTAGCTTTGATTTGTCTTCGCTGACTAAACTGGGAAAATAGCGATCATATTCGCTTCACTGGTAAAAAGCGATCTGGTAGTCACATAATGTTAGACTAGAAGTAATGCATTCTATCCTTTCACAGACACTTCACAATTTACAATTAAGGAAACGAAGGTAATAGCTAGCTGTTATTTCCTCATGGAATCTTGAACTTAGAATACAATTTTTAACAGAGTCTAAAGTTAATTACCTAACTGGCAGATTACACCACCTGAACCAAAGCAAACCCAACTCTTTAATCATATTTACGCAGCACATCATTTTGTTAACCAGACACAGGCTGCCCACCTATCTACACCACCTCCTCTAGCCTGCTCAACCTTAACCATCCTTCCCTTTAAGCTCTGCCAGCACGTTCTTCTGTCAGTGCACTGTGTGCCTGCTCACCGGTTCATCCTTTCACACTCTGCCAGTCCACCCATCCTTGGCTTTCTGACCAGCTTGTATCTGCTTTCCAATCCTCTGCCAGCCTGCAATCCACTGCCAACTTACCTTTCCAGTGCCAGACTGCTCATCTTCTCACTTCACTTACCCATCAGACCACACCAGCCCGAACTCCGCCATTAACACTCATATCCAACTCTCAGAGGCAGTGTGTAAAGCATTTGTGAACACATACAGTAATCCAGTGACAACACTACATATGCACACCACACAGTTTTATATTAAAAATAAATATTCTTTATATAGATTTAACACAAGACCACAAACGACAAACATTCACTATACTGTACTTAAAATGGTAGAATTGGCTTAGTTCTCTGTAGATCTTAAAATGCGACACTTTAAGTCAATGTACCTTAAGATGCGACATGCAGGGCAACAAAAGTGTTGCAGGAAAGGTGATGCGGTAGTCCCTGGCACGCAAGGACGGTGATGCATTGAAGATCGGGTGCAAAGAAATAAAGATGGTGTCTTCTTGATGCGGCGCGCTTCTCCGATGTTGCGAAATGTCTCGAGTCGTTGCGTCAGCTGCAGCAGCAACACCCTTGTTCAGAGATGCGACGACAGCGGCTTTGGCGGCGACACTCTTCTCCCTCGATGCGAGACTCTTCCGCTCGATGCGACAGCTGCAGCGGCGACACCCTTGTTCAGAGATGTGACGACCACAGGTCCGACGGCGGCACGCTTCTCCTCGGATGCGAGGGAGGCGCTTCTGCGGTGCAATGTGTCGGCTACAGCGGCAACATCCTTGTTCAGAGATGCAACAACAGCGGCTGTTACGGCGATGTTGCAAGACATATCTTGTGATACGATGAAGTTTCTTGTGATGTTGCTTCTTCGATGTTGCAAGACGTTTCTTGTGATGCAGTGCAATGCGTCAGCTACAGCGGCGACACCCTTGTTCAGAGATGCAACAGCAGTGGCTGCGACAGCTACACGCTTCTTCTTCGTGAGTCGTGCTTCCAGCTCCTTGCGACACGCAGTCCCTCAGAAGGCCCAAAACAGCAGGCACTTCCAAAGAACTGTTGGTGAACTGGTGGTTGAAGTCTGTTGTCCCTGAAACTTAAGCAGGAGGCAAGTTCTTCTCTCAAGCCCTTGGAGATCCTTCACAAGTTGAATAAAGTGCACACAAAGTCCTTTATCCTTTCATTAGCAGTCAGGCAACCACTACAGGCCAATCCCCCCATGCAGCACTTCAGCTTAGGGATAGTCTCTCCTCCGTTTCTTATGGTTCCTCTCCTCAGCAAAGGTTTCTTCTTCTTGTCCAAAAGTGATCTAAATTCTTGGGTTCAGGGTCCCAGTACTTATAACCCAAAATCCTGTGTCCTCTGAGGGCAGAGGGGTCTTTGCCTAATCCAAACCAGTTCTGGTTAGTCCTGGAGCACTCTTTTTACATGACTCCTTCTCTCCTTTCACAGTGCAGGGCAGAGACATCAGACGCACCACAGGGGGCAGAGCCAGCATTGTGGAGGAAAGGCACAGCCCTTTTCAGGTCCCAGGTGCAACTCCTCCCTCCCATCTAGTTGCAGATCTCTCGATTCACCACTGGGCGGACTCATCCTGTCTCCTGGAATCCCCCAGCCCCTGTCACTCAAACTCCAGACAAGGATTACACAACCTAGCAGAGGCAAGCTTGGATAGTTAGACAAGAAAATACCTACTTTCTAAAAGTGGTATTTTCAAACACAGAATGTTAAAACCAACTTCACTAAAAGATGTATTTTATCATTCTGAGTTCAGGCATACTAAACTCGAATTTCTATCATGTTCCCGGAGTCAGTTAGGATTGTAAGATGTAATAATCGGCTGCCCATTCTGGCCTATGGAGAACAGGTAGCCTTGCAATAGTGAAAAACGAAAATTGCTGTAGTTCACTATTAGGACATGCCTCACACACCAGGGCTTGACCTACCTTATACTTACAATGCACCCTGCCTTTGGGCCTACCTAGGGGTGTCTGACATGAAGAAAAGAGAAGGTTTAGGGACTGGCAAGTGGGTGCACTTGCCCAGTCAATATGGCAGTACCAGACTGCACACAGACTGCAATGGCAAACCTTAGACACACTTTTACAGGCTGCTTCTCTGGGTGGCACAACCAGTGCTGCAAGACCACCAGCAGCATTTGGATTACCAGCCCTGGGCACACTCAGTGCACGGTACTAGGGTCTGACAAGTAAACCAAATAAGCCAATCATGGAGTCACTAATCCATAAATCAATGTATAATAGGGAGAGCGTATGCACTTTAGCACTGATCAGCAATGGTAAAGTGCCCAGAGTCATAAAACCAACAAAAACAGGTCAGACAAAATACAGGAGGAAGGCAAAAAGTTCAGGGATGACCATGCCAGAAGGGCCAAGTCCAACAGCCCCATTCACCAAAGTCTTCCCCAGCTCCCCTAAATTTCCTCCACCTGACGAACACCTCACCTTTGCCCCATCTCTTTCAGGTCCTTCCAACTCCACCACTAGATTAGACAGTCTCCAGAATCAGAGTAGTCCACCTCCACCAGACCAGTCCACATCCATCAGACCTCTCGACCTCCATCAGATTGCCGTTTCTTCATCAGACCACACTTTCTCAAGCAGAATGCAACTCCTCCTCCAGATATCTTCCCCTTTTCCTGCATGCCTCGGCTCCTGCCAGATAGCATTCCTTTCTGCCTCACTCCCCCACCAAGATGGCTTCTGTTTCTGGCATATACTACCTTTCACCAGGTAGCAATTCCCCTGCCAGATGGCATATACTCTGTCATACAGGTCCTATACATTGTATACCTCTGTTGTTTATTTAAAGGGCTTACTTGCAAAGTGGTCTCTTCAATACTGTTTGAGGCAAATAAGGCTGATCATTTCCTAGATAGAAAATGTGGTGATATTGTAAATTTTTAATGGAGAGTTGTTTTGCTTTAACTGGGACTGATGGATCTGATGACACATAAAAAATACTGTTCATGGTAACATTTTGAAATAAGAACTGAAACATTCACCTTTCAAGTGGGGCTTTCATCCCTGGCCACAAAAGAGTAAAGTCCTATTCTTTTTATCTGCAAATAAAAGATTATTGGAGTATCAAATAAGGGTATTATTCTGTGACAGAGGAAAAAAATCAGACATGCTGTCGCTAAATGTTGCAAAATAAAATGTACGTAAGATAATACAATAAAAGAATAAATGTACAGATTGGGGGGTCAAACATACAGAAAAAACGATAAATAACGTAATTTACGTGCACACAAAGGGTTTGCCACTCCAGAGTTCTAGTTCAGTACAACTTCAGTATCCATTATGCATTGTACATTTCATACTCATTAACGTGGTAGATGTGAAATGTTCTTCATGATGCTTTTCTTTGATACTTAGGAATATGCGTTTGTTTTCGTTGTAAAAAATGACTGTGCACAATGAAATGTAATGCCCTTCACATGTAATTGTGCTACAGTCATTACCAGAAATGTGACTGTGCTCTCAAATAGAGTTGAATGCATGTCCTTTCACAGCTGTGCTTCCTTATCTGGGCACTATAATGTGATTTAGTGCCCTTGGTACTTGGGGCTTCAGACAAGGACATTCATGATAGACTTAGAAATCAGTACTATGCAGGGTGATATATACAAAAGGGAAGAGCCTTTTTCTGCCTCTTCCCTACAAAGAACCTTCGCTGTTCACTAAATATGCCCTTTGACTGAACCGCAGCGCCCAGTCGGAGATGCAGCCCCACCCTTCACCCTAGTGCCTTGAGACCCTCACGGGTGAGTAGTCGTGCTTAACAAATATTGATTGATTGAATATGGGAGGCAGAAAACTTGAGTAGAAGACACTTCATTCGTGCTGTATTTAATATACAGAGGCGGAAGTCTTTTTTCAATTTTCCAAAGAATAGCTTAAAAGAAGCACATTGTGAGTGAGAGCACCTGGAAAAATAGTTCCCTGAAATGCACAAGCCCGAAATAATCAAGCAAACCATGGTCAAGTCAATAGCTTTATTGACTGAATTATTTATTAAGCGTAAGCGTTGACCCAGAAAGGTATCTTGGAGCTAAAAACAAAGAACATAAGATAAGTGAGTAGTTTTCAGGGAACAAGAACGCTTTAAGAGCTTGCCTGTATCTCCAGTAGCTGTGAATTGAAGGAAAGCCAAATGTTAGTTTGTTTGGAGATTTAGGTCCTATAAATGCAAGGGTGAACGCCCCCCATATCGGGAGCGTTTGATGCATGGTACTTTGAATAAGAAAAGACGGCTCGGCTAGACCACAAATTTCTGGAGGGGCAGTAATTCAAGAAACTATCTCGAAGGCAAGCTATTTCAGTGCCATAAAAGGCTCAGTGCATCGGGCACAGGACCTTAAATTTTATTCGTTAGGCCACTGAAAGCCAGTGAAGCCTCAGAAATGGTATGACAGTTTGGGAATAGCAGGGTTATGGATCTTTTGAACGGCATGTAAAATATTGCAGTAATGTAAATGGGGCACAGCATACATGCTGACACCAGCTGAGGATGAAAAGAAAGGGGCAATTAAAAACTTTGCCCAGAGATTTAGGGCCTTAAGGCAAGCGGATGAAAGTGAAAGACATATGTGCCTGGAAAGAGAGAATTTGATCTAAAAGAACTCCAAGTAATTTAACATTGGAAGAGGTTTGAGCTGGCACCCCGTGCAACATAGGGCACAGAGCTTCGTGCAAGGTGTCGGGAGGTTGCCGTCAATCGTTGTTTGAGTTTTTATTTGGGTTAATTGTAAAATATTTTCTCTCTTCCAATTCTATATACCCAGCAAGCAGTTTGGCAGCAAAAGCAGAGGAGAGGAAGCACTTTGATCAAGACCTACAAATTAATTGAGTGTCTTCTGTGTAACCATTGCCTTCGAAGCTGAAAGAATAAATAAAATGGGAAAGCTTTCTGACAGAGATTGAAAAGCATAGGGGACAGTGCAGAGCCCTATGGAAACCCACGTTCAAATTTGAAACTGTTGAACTAAAAAGGGGGTAGTGATAAAGCTTACAGAAGATCTGTTAGAGAAGTAGAAAACTAGATATCCACTACTCTAGCGAGTTCCACCTCTCGTAGCCTGCGTAAAAGGATCATTTGATCAGCCGCATCAGATGCTGTTAAGAGGCAATAGACGTTTTTTGTTGGGAGAAGTGTTAAGTATTTGTCAGGAATTGTGTGTGCTCCTTTCAGCTGCCCAAGAAAGAAAGTGCCTCAATGAAGCAGCATTGTAGGGCACCAACTTGTGCTTCAGCAATATGGAAAGTAGGAGTAAGCCTCCTAAGTGGAACAGACTGCATTAACAGGGTCAAGCAGTTACCTTAAAGACGAGCATTGTGAATAGGGGCGAGAAGATGAAGCGTGCATCATAAGTGGTGAAAGGCAAAATCAGAAAAATATTGCATACTAGATAGTTTTATCAAAAGGCCGGTATTTTCATGGCATCTTTAAGAGCGCTTATGTTGTGCTCATCTTCACTTTGTGAACATTAAAAGCATACATTAAGTTTATTATTACAGAAAAGAGACACAAATGCACGTGCAGGCGTGATTAGCAAATAGCACTGTGCTTGAAAGAGGCTAAGAGCCTATAGCAAACACTCCCTAACCCACAAAATGTCATTCATCTGCAATTAAGATGTCATTGAGACAGTAAAGTAAATGTATCAAAGAAACCACTCCAGCTACGTGCCACATTTATATTCAGACAAAAGACTGCTTAATGGCCTCTAAAAAAAAGTTGATGCAAGGCCTAGTAGTAAGTAGACTAGACTATTGCAACGCTCTGCTATTATCGGCTAACTAAACCTCTCTTAATAAGCTACAAGTGGTGCAAAACACGGCTGCCTGCCTAGTAGCAGACGCCCCATCTATAACATCTTCCATTCCCCTCCTCAAAAAACTCCACTGGCTCCCTGTGAGAAAGCGGTTAAAATTTAAGATAGGCTGCACTATCTTCAAGGCCCTCAATGAACAAGGTCCTTCCTAGCTCTCTAAAAAACTAATCAAATACGAAGGCGCTCAGCTGCGACAAAGCTTTCTCTCACCTTGCCCCTGCCTTCTGGAATGAGCTACCCCTTCAGCTCCACAACTGTCAGAACGTCTCTCAGTTCAGGAAGCTTCCAAAAACCCACCTTTTTTGAGCCCTTTGCTCTGGCTGAAGTCCACCGTCCTAAGAGTAGAGATACCCCTCAGGGTGATTCAGCGCTATATAAATCAAACTCATCTCAACACCAAAACCTAATGGGAGCACAAATGAGACAGTGTACCCATCTCCAAAGTCCCAAGACCTTGATATACAGCCCATCCAAGCAGTCGAAAGCCATCAAAAACATGTGAAACCCAATAGATAAAGGGAGCTGACCCAAACACAACTATATTCTACTTTTTATTGTACTTTTTTGAATAATTGAAAACATGAGGTGCAGCTTATCTAAAACTGTCTGTAGCCAGACTTAACTGATGTTAGGCCAGCCATTGGATGGTATGGTTACACTTCTGATGAAAACAGTGGCTAAGGGTTCTGCCTCAGCAAGTGCATTTCAGAGCTTTAAAGGGGCCTGACTGTGCTAATTGTCAGGAGATTGAAGGTTTAGGTTGTAACTAAACAGTCAAGAAGATGCCCTCTGGTTAATGGAGACTACAAATGAATATAAGGAGGTTCTGCTGCAGTGACTGATCTATGCATATTTTCATTCCACGAGGCGCACTATCGCTTGTATGAGATTGATGGAAGATTTTGAGTTGCGATTGTCTGTATGTCAGCCATGAACTTATTTCCGTTTTTTAAATAACAGGTTTATTTTGGAAATCTGTTCGCTTCTGAAGAAGTAGGATGACAAATTGTCCTGTCACCCTCGTAATGAAATACTGAGTAAGGGCAAAGAGGCTTCCTTCTGTGCTTGGCTGTGGCAGTCTAAATCTCGAATATGCAGTCTTGAGACGCTCGCTTTAAATTTGTAGGCCAATCCGTGAGATAAGGGCAGTCATAAGTAGCTGTTGTATTTTGGTGTTGTGAGATATGAAGAAATACGACGGTGTCTTATACACGGCCTCCCTTTTTCATCTTCTTCCAGACAAGGAATTCACAGGTTATTATTAATCTGTCGCTATGTGGCGGCTTCACAGTCCGGTGTAGGGAAAACCCAGGAAATGTGCAAGGACTTGTCCAGCCAAAGTTTACTGCTGCACAAATCCCAATTATTGATATGAAGTCAGCACGATGACTTAATAATGCTATTCACAACTCAACCTTGTGTTGGGATATGTTTACCATTTCTTTCTATAGCACTTCATAACTGTTTCTCTGCACAGAAAATAACAATTGTTACTGTAACCCATTTGAATACTACCCAATTTACTACCCTTGGGAGGATGCAAGACTGATTAAAACCTGTCACATTTCAGGTCACCACATATCCACATGACCGCAGCCAGCCTTAACGCACTAAGTCATGTCGACGGTCTAGCATTGTACAAATCTTAACTTGTCTGATCATGATGTGATGGTACCTCAGGTGTGCAGCAGTCTGTCTTAATTGGGATAAATTATTTAATACACCCTACATTTCCATTGCCTTTCTTTTGCAGTTTGCCGTGTTGGATCCATCGTGTTACTTGTATTACATCCTCCGAGTTAGTTCCTCTAGAATAAGTCGGGTCAAGTTTATTATTCAGAAGGTTCAGCAGCAGTGACCATGCAATATGCTAACCTTCAGGACCGACATCTTTGGAAGCTAGGGTCTCCCCTCATTGTAAACCTCTGCATGCAGTCTGCTGCCACGATGAGGTGAAATTACGTTTTCTGCTACACGCAGTCTGCTTTTAGGCCCTCTACAAGTTTCTCTCTGAAGCACCTGTAGTTTGCTGTTGATCCAAGATGCTTTGCGTGCTACCTGACTTTGCAGTAGTGTGCAATTAAGCAATACTTGAGTTTTCACACCAAAATATGCTATACTATGCCGTCACCCCTATCTGCTGTCTATTATTAGATCAAGTTGCTGTATGTCCTTTATCTGCTATGTTCTGTGCATTGAAGCCAATCCGCATTCGGCCATCAGGGCAAGCGTTAGGCAAGGTAACCAACCTTCTTCCTACTGTTATCCGGCTGACATGCACCTTCTTGTCATCTGTGCAAGCTACATTCTACTCTCCTCACCCTGAAATACCTCATGTTGCCATACATGCATGTGCCATTGCCAATAAATGCTTAGTCGCTCCACTGGTGACCACTGATCTCAAATGCATGTTCTACTCTAATGGAGAATACTTAAGTGGGCGCATCTTGTTTAAGGTACCACAAAAAGCACTTGTCACTTTTCACAAATGGCCTAAGAATGTGCCCAGTTTTCAGTACTAGGTGCACAGAGGCAGTTTAGTTTTCTTTGCAGGGGTTACCCTACCTGGATTTCCGTTTAGTTAATTAACCATCTTGTCAGAGGAAATGAAATTCACCACGCGATAGTGTTTATACAAATTGCCCTTGTGTATATCACATGCTTTCTCAAGCGAACCTGATGCCATCCACCTCAGCAGAGGCAGTGTCCTTCTGCCCGGTCAGATATGGAGTACATGAAATAACCTCTCCTACAAGTTTTGAAGTAAGTGCCTGGTTTAATGTTGAGGTGGCAAGTAAAACTGGTGGTGCTCTGATTGCCTGGCAGCAGTCAGCCACTATTGCGTTCCTCTCAACTGGCAGGAGCCATAGCCCAACTTGATTACCAGAAGAGAGATCACACCATATCACTTAATTTGCGGGTTAGGGTTGCATGCAATCGCAAGCAAGCAGTCTGGGTCACATTTGGGAAGTGAAAGGAGGATGTGTTTTCCATATTCAGTTTGTAGTGAAAGGGACTAACTACTGCTGTAGGTCGATTGCATAGAAAGTTCAGTCTGAATCGTATTTTGTGTATGTGAGACTTGATCATCCTGGTTAAAGTTACATGGACCAGGGTAGCTCCCACCTTCCTTAAAATATACCCTAGCATTTGTGAAGCTGGTGCCTCCACACCAAAACCCGGAGTTAAAGGCCCCCTGCACCTCAAATATGTCCATCTATTGTATAAACAGGGGAGCAGGCATGCCTGTTTTGATTGCTTGCCACAAGGCCCATTGCACACTTGCTATTGCAGTTGTTGTAGTTGGTGTGGCTTAGCCAGCCAGTTAGCATGACAGCATCTTTCTGAAGTGGGGTTTGTCTAACCTCCCACATTTCACTGTGAATCAGAGGTTTGATGTTTTTTCTAATGGATACTCCTACCTGCAAATTCTCACCTTTTGAGTATCCCAGGCATCAGACTGGATCCAGAAACGTTTTAATAGCTGTCTGCGCCGGTAGAGGGCGCTCAGTCTACCTTGACACCGGCAGCAATGCCACTGTGACAACCATTAAGCTCCCCCACTAACTCACTGACATCAGTTCCTTTTTTGTCCCCCCACAATCTAAGCAGTTCCAGAGCGATGCTTTCCTCCGATTTTCAAGCCCTTTTTTATTTGACAAATTCTTGTCTTTTCCACATTTTTATGCTGCAGTGCAGGGATGTCCCACCCCAAACAGTCCCGTTTTAAACCCTTCAGGGATTGTGATTGGCAGATGCCCATCACGGATCCATGCACCATCTGTCATTGGTGCTTGGGGTCAGACCATGACGTAAAATTTCACTCATCGTGCAGGAGGAGCATGCACCCTATGGCCATCCTAGAAAGGGAGGCCAAACTTTCTATGGCCCAGGCATAGAACGATTGATGGGCCAGAAGAAAATCACCCCAGGACGAAGTCACTGGAAACGCTGCCATCAACATCAGTCCAGCGAAGGCACAGGAAAAATAGACATTGCACCTCTAAGGGACGCCAATTGTCGATGGGTAAGTTGCTGAGACTCTCTCCTACACCTCAGAACTCTTCCTTACAGCCGAAATTGGTCTCTCTTCCTCAAAGGGAACTGGCTGCCTGTGGGTCATTTGGGCCAGATTCTGGTTCCCATACCTTTGACATCTGTAGCTCCCTCACCCAGTCCTCAAGCATATCAACCCTGCCCAAAGTTTCCTGCTCCCAGTTCTGACACTGTATACTTCCTGAACGTGATGTTCTTCAGTCCTGTGGGTTTACCTGTAGGGGGGACATCAGTTTTTTTTCAGTGCCCTTTTCCTTCCCTTACCTCCTATTTTTAGGTCTGCCTGCTAGCACAAACTCCATTTATGGCTTAAGGTCCGGCTCCACAGCCAATGCTACCCCCTCCCCATTTACAAGGTCTTTAATATTGGCATAGAACCAACCTACACCAGTTCCACTCCTGACACCACCAGTGCTGCCCTTGACTCCACCAGTGCCAACTTCTGCTTCAGATCCATTGCAGATAATGGAGCTGCCTGCCCCAGTGCATAGATTTTTAAAAAGTATTTTATTTGTGGAACTTTCTGAGGCAAGTTATAAACAAATCCAACATGCCCCCCCACCCACCAATTGTACAGCACATCAATATGGCATCAGACACCTATCCGCACATTTTCCAATGATTACACAGCCATTTAGCCAACAATCCAGTAAGTAGGGCAGGCAGCGTTAAAAGCGCTTATTGATGCATACACATGCGGAGCAGCCAACGCAAGGAAACAGCAGTATCGAGACTAATGGCCCAGGCACGTAAATCAGGAGATTACTCAATGTCCCAGGTGTGCCAGTCACTGCACCCCACTTACTCAGATCGCCTGAGGTTCTGCGTCAGAGTTATTTTCTTCCCTAGCCGCCAAGTAGGTTTTGTAAAGCCCCCAAAAGTTCTTGGGTCTACTGGTAGGAGAGAGGAGTTCACTATAATTCTCGGACTGCGTGCAGCAATACATCCTATCATGTGCCCATTTCTTAGGTGCCGGCTTCGGTCCTCTCATCCAGCAGCATGCTACTACTCTGCGCGCAATTAAAAACCCATGTCAGCTAGCCTACGGACTGCTCTCAGCAACTTTTTGGTGTACCCTATCTCAGTGCTATCATTGGGTCAGGGGGAATGACAACCTCAGTCATGGTGCTGATTTCAGCGAAAATCTTGACCCAAAAGTCATGTATCCCCGGGCATTGCCACGCAAGGTGCAAAAAAGTCGGCGTTGGGAGCATGACACCTCTCGCATTCCGCCGTGGTTCTAAGACCATACCTGAAAAGCCTAGCCGGTGTATAATCTATCCTGTTGAGGAATTTGAAGTGGACTAGCCTGTGCCGTCCGTTCAGTGAGATCTTCCTGGTGCTGGTGCAGCAATATGACCAAGTGTAATCGTCTATCACCGTTTTATAAATCCAACTGCCACGCCAGTCGTGCTTTGGTGTATGTGTTTTCTCTGTCGGACTGTGACCGGGAATATAAATGAGAGAGCAATTTCTGTGGAGTTGTGACCTTAATGACATACGTGAGTTATTTCACCTCCGGCGGTTCCGCCATGTCCCCCCCCCCCTTAAAAGGTCAGAAAGAGCATGGCGTACCCTGAAGTACTGGAATCTCTTCAATGGCGACTGCGCATCCAGACCAACTATCACCTGCTCCCAAGTCTTAACCCCTCCATCCCTGAACAGATCTCCTGCCGTCTCGATCCCGAGCTTCCGCATAGCAGCTGGCACCCCTTTCTCGCGAAGTGGAGGCAGCCAACGGGTCCAGTCAATGGGCATAATAGGGGAATACAGCAATGCACCATTTTGCCCCTGTAAGAGGTTGTACCACGCATGATTCGTGGCAGTCAGTGAATCTAGAGTTCCCGTCCGACGATCAGTTGGTTCAAAAATCGTATGTGGGAGGGAGAGCGGTTGGGCAAACAGGGTCTCCATTTTCACGTGTGGTATGTCTCTGCTCCCATGTACCCAAGTGTGTAGATGAGCGGCCTGCGCCACTCTAGAATATAGCTCTAGGTCCGGCGTACCGAGACCTCCCAAATTGTAAGGCAGTGTGAGGAGCGACCATTTCGCCCGGGACTGTCTGCCCGTCCACACAAGCCTCGTCAGCTCCTGTTGCAGCCGCTGGAAGAACGTCTTGGGAAGCATCATCGGGATGGTCATAAATAAAACTAAGAATCTGGAGAGCACGACCGTTTTCATGATGGCAATCCGCCCCATAAGAGAGAGCGGAAGCTTGCACCAGGCCGTCACGTCATCCTCCAACTTGCTGAAGGCAGTTCCATAATTGGCTCTAAATAAGATCTACGGGTCCGTGTGCAGGTGAACCCCCAGGTATAGTCTAAAACAGCAGGTGGTGAGGTATTACCAGCGCATAGCCCATGCAGCATAAAGTATAAGAAGAATTATTTTAAAGTGGCATCAAGGGAACTAAAGACAGCTACCACCCACCGCTGTCAAAAGACAGCAATTGCAAAGTAATTGTTGTCACAATAGAACAGACATAAAGGATTCCCTGAGCACAAAGTACACGTATCTGTGAGTGTTACAGATAATATCTATTAAAAAAATAATTGTCCATATCTGCGCATCCAAAGTATGAAAAGTCCTTATTTTTATTTTCTTAGTCCATAGATGTTCATGAAGACTTGTGGATACAGCAGTACAGTCTTGATACAGTACACAACAGCCAAACGTCAACACGTGTTTCGTCAAGGGACATTACCCAATGACTTCTTCAGGGCTGTAACAATAAATTTGTACCCAATTATAATCCCCATACAGTGGGGAGCCAAGTCTTGACACAAAATACCTTCACCAAAAGGTCATAAAGTGTATCAAGCAAAGAAAAAATCACTCCAAGAAGAAAATTAAAAATTAATGAGAAAAGGATACCCACAATTGCCAAAAATATATGTGAGCCCAAAGCGTGCCGATATATAGGACACACCGTGACAAGGGAAAAAGAGAGACACACGAAACAGGAGAGAGGAAACCATCCCAAGATCAGCAATTACAATCGGATCTTTAGGTGTAATTAGTGAAATAACCAAAAATTAACTGTGTGTTAAAAAACCCAAGTGCAAAATACCTATACCTCTCTTAAATAACTTCAACTCACCCTAAACTGTTCTTACTCTTAGTGTCATACAATCAGGCTCATATCAAGGACCTTTGTTATATAATTCTCTATAAAAAAGATTAAAACAATCCAGGTTATTCATACTTATATATCATCTTATGAAAATAGTTCTAAGACAGCCTAAGCATACAGTTTAATAGTTAGACTCTCTTACCCTTCAATTGGTTTTTCAACTATCCCAATAGTCACTGTCTTCCTTAATATAATTTTCTTTGGTAAGTAACACCAGGCAATATCAGCCTTCGCTCTATGGAACCATCATTAGTATCTGAAAGTAAAACCGAGCAAAGAAGTCTTTATCTATACCCGATATCAAATCACACCGTATACCTGCAAAGAAATATTTTCTCATTGCAAGAAACACTATTCACATTATATGTCCAACTGACGAACTTTACCATTAAAGCATTATCGCCTCTACGACTAATGGGGTCAGTACCCCCAATTATACGGATATCAGCTAAGTCATTAGCACTCGACAAACCCTCTATTTACACTCACCTCGGGTTCTCCAAACGAAGCGTCTGTCCGATCCGATTTCCAATACGGCGTGTAACACCAACGCCATCTTGGATAGGTTATTTATGTCAGAGCTTAAGCAACAGCGAAGACGGACTTCACAAGCAGTTGTAGTCGATACACAAAAGCATCATATAAAAACAACCGATTCCAATTGTATAAAACTGCGGTAATACTCGCAAATATATAATTATAAAGGAATATTGAAATTAACTAATAATGCAGTTATTTATAAAATAAAACCGAAGTCAAATTTGTATCAAAGCCTATTAACAACAATAACTGACTTAACATGCCAACTGCTCGATACCACAGGCACCATATTGTAATGGTCTGATTTCTATTATATAGCTATGTGGTAATGTTTGTCACTCTATTTATAGAACAATTTTGTTAGATTACCGTTAACTGAATACAAAATAGATTGCTCGGTTTAAGTCGAATTCTTAACTACCAAATCATTAAAAAAAAAAAGATAAATTTAGACAATCGTTACAGGAGGTGAAGAAATGGAAAAAACAATAAAGGAAACAAGGTGAAGATAACCCCATAGAAAGAGTGAGGAAAAGAGTATCAGTAATGTAGCCAAAAATGATATAACAACATATCAAACTCCACATACCATATACATTTGTGATTTTAATATATATAAGGTAATTCTGACCACAAAAATCAGCATTTTACACTTTTTATGAGATTTAAAAAAAGCATATGCACATTCGTATCCATTTCTGACGAGACAGGGAACAATATTGATCTACTATAACTCTTCATACAAGCTTGTATTAACAGAACTGAAGAGAAATGCATTGGGTCTGATCATCTTCCCAAAAAATATTGTAATTCTGAATCAATGTTAATTCCCTGCTCAACTGCACGTAATTTGAGTATCCAACGTGCTTCACATTGTCGTAAACGTAATTCTCTATTTCCTCCTCTGACATCACTCAGTATGCTTTCTATACCATGAAAGGAAAACTATTTGCTACTCCCCTGGCTAGGGCATTCACATGCATGAATTGCTAAAGGATGACGCCCATCCACATTCTTTAATGCTCTAAAATGCTCAGCTATAGGTTCCCTGAGGCATCTTATCGTACTGCCTACGTAAATTTTAGAGCATCTGCATTTGATAATATAGACAACATACTTAGTACCACAGTCAATATGTTGGTAGATTTTATAGGCTGGTGAGTTATTATGTTGAAACTCCTTGATACCCTGTTCCGCTAATCTGCACATACTGCATCTGCCACATTTGTACGAACCACAATTCAAATTACTCAACCAATTTCGATCCCTACTCTTGGTCGTGGGATAACTAGGACTAATAAGTCCCCTTAGTGTGGTACCCTTACGAT
The DNA here is from genome assembly GCF_964263255.1 of Lissotriton vulgaris. Taxonomy (NCBI): domain Eukaryota; kingdom Metazoa; phylum Chordata; class Amphibia; order Caudata; family Salamandridae; genus Lissotriton; species Lissotriton vulgaris. Next base: position 355,393,887 of record NC_141700.1, on the reverse strand, counting down.
ATGTGACACAAGGATATTTAGAAATATATTGGCTGATCGTCTGATCTGATGTTAACAAATGCCAATGTTTTTTCAGTATGTTGTATATTCAGTAAGACCATGGGTGATAACTAGTCACTAGACGTATTGGTTGTACACCGTCTGTAATTCTTATTTTTGATTTTAAGGTGTCTTTCCTGATTAATTTAGATGATCTATCCCTGGCTTTTTTAATGATGTCATAATCATATCCCCTAGCCAAAAATCTGGATTCCATATCACGTGAACAAAGCAGGAAATCCTCATCCTTACTACAATTCCTTCGTGCTCTGTATAATTCCCCATAGGGTATTGCATGTTTCTGAGCCTTGGGGTGAGCACTTGTGGCAAAGAGTGTCGAATTACACGCAGTGCTTTTTCTATGTAACACACTGTTAATTTTTCCCTCCTCAACAAACAGTTCAATATCGAGAAATACAATTCTCTCTTTGTTTGAGGACATAGTAAAAGACATGTTACACTTGTTGTTGTTCATATAATCAAAACATTTTTTTAGTTCCACATCCGAACCCGTCCAAATTATAAAACAATCGTCTATGTATCTGCCAAAATAAACAATAAATTTCTGCCACCTTGCCCCCGAGGGTCCCCAAATGTGCTCCGCCTCGAATCCGCCCATAAAAAGGCACGCTAGAGACGGAGCAAACTTGGACCCCATCTCCACTCCACATTGTTGCTGATACCAGTCCTTGCCAAATAGGAAAACATTACTGTATCAAGACTGTACTGCTGTATCCACAAGTCTTATTGAACATCTATGGACTAAGAAAATAAAAATAAGGACTTTTCATACTTTGGATGCGCAGATATGGACAATTATTTTTTGAATAGATATTATCTGTAACACTCACAGATATGTGTACTTTGTGCTCAGGGAATTCTTTATGTCTGTTCTATTGGAACCCCCAGGTATCTAACCGTGTCCGTGGTCCAAGTGAGCGGGTATTCCATGGTCGTAGGTTGAGTGATAGGAGTCAGAGGGAATGCCAGTGACTTCGACCAGTTTACATGTTATGTTATGTTATGTTATGTTACGATTATTTATTGTGCGCACAGATACTCCAGCCAAGGAGCGTCCTGGCGCAGAGGCAAGGTGGCACGTAACACAACACCAGGCTAAGAACAAAACTAAGGGACAGCTAAAACAGGAAGGTTTTTATAGCCCTCCGAAAGGTCAGAAGGTCCTCCAGCAAGCGGATTTCAACAGGCAAGGAGTTCCATGCTGACGCAGCCAATACCTTAAACGAGCGGCCTCCCATACGGCTAAGCCTGAATCTGGGAACCACCGCAAGGGCCAGACCCTGAGAGCGAAGGCTACGGGCAGGGACATAAAAAGACAGACAGCTCGACAGGATTTCCGGGCCTGTACCTCTCAAGATTTTAAAAGCAAAGCACAAAACCTTGAAGAGGATGCGCTTCCTAACCGGAAGCCAGTGTAGGGAGCGAAGGACACCTGTCACTGAGCAGAATCTGGGCAAGCCCACAATCGCCCTTGCCGCAGCATTCTGAACCCGTTGTAAGCGGGTTAATTCGGCCTGGTTGGCCCCAGCCAGGAGAGAGCTGGCGTAATCCAGGCGGGAGATGATAGTAGCCTGGATCACCAACTGCCTGGTCGGGGCGTCAAAGAACTTGAGAACAGGTCTCAAGCCTCTCAGGAGACCGAAGCAACAAGCCGCGGTTCTTTTAGTATGGCCTACAAAAGAGAGGCCCGCATCCAGCCATACCCCCAGATTTTTCACTTCCGATACCGGGATCGGAGTAGGTCCCAACTCTGAGGGCCACCAATGGTCACCCCACAGCTCCACTCCCTTCCCGACGACCATCACCTCTGTTTTAGTGGCGTTAAGCTGGAGGCAATTGCCTGTCAGCCAGCTAGCCACCGCCTTCAGTCCAGACTGAAACCTAGGGGCCTCAATCTCCGCATCCCCGCTGAGAGTAACCGCCAGCTGAGTGTCGTCGGCATATGAGACCAAGGTAAGGCCCCACTGCCTAGCGACATCAGCCAGCGGTCTCACGTAAAGATTGAATAACGTGGGACTCAGCGAGGACCCTTGCGGAACCCCCATGGCCAGTGGCTGGTAGTTGGACTTGAAGGGAGGGATGGCAACACAGAAGGAGCGGTCATCTAAAAAGGAGCGGAACCATTGCAGCACCTGACCGCCAATGCCAGTCTCCTCGAGCCGGCGTAGGAGGATGCTGTGATCTACCGTATCAAAGGCGGCGCTAAGATCTAACAAAATAAGCGCCGCCGTTTGACCAGCATCCAACTTTGCCCGGAGATGTTCCACCATCACAAGTAACGCAGTTTCCGTACTGTGCCCAGCACGGAATCCGTTTTGTGTGGGGTCGAGGGCCTTGGTCCGAGTCAGATGTTCAGACAGGGCCAGGTTGACGTGGGCCTCCGTGATCTTGGCTGGCCAGGGTAACAGCGAAATGGGGCGGTAGCTTTCAGGCTTGGAAGGGTCCAGGGTGGGCTTTTTAATAATCGGGGACACCACAGCTTGTTTCCACTTAGGTGGAACAGTCCCTGTTTCCAAGGAAAGGTTGATAAGGGAACATACGGCTGTACGTCCCATAAAAGCTTGGTCTCGAAAGAGAGCAGGCCTTACTGGATCGGATGGAGACCCAGATTTAACTTGCAATGCAAGTTTGTCAAAACCATCCAAGGTGAGGGGGGGGAAAGCAAGCAGTGTAGTCTGATGGTGGACCCCATTAATATTTTCCTCAGTGAACCCTATGCTGGGGAATGTCCTATATATAGCTTGGACCTTCCCCAAGAAGTAAGATGCAAGGGATTCACAATGGGAAAGGGAGCTCACGGTCGTAGAGGTAGTCCGCTTCGCTGTAAGATCTTTAACAGCCTTAAAAATAGCTTTAGACGGATTCGGACTGTTCCGGAATTCAGTGGCATAAAAAGCCGCACGGGCTCGGCAGATAGCTCGATGGTAAAGCTTAACGGACTTGGCATATGCAGCTTTCAGGTCAGCTCCATAGGTTTTCCTCCAAGCCCTCTCTGCTCGTCTACAGGCACCCTTTAGGGCCCGGAGAGTGCCATCATACCAGGGACTCGACTCTCTGGGATTGATTTTAGTTGAAACGATGGGTATCAGAGAGTCCAAGGCCCTAGTTATCCATGAACAGAAGAGGTCATACCCCCTTTCCACATCCGTCAAAGGGCCCAGCGGCTCCTCTAATAGAAGGCGGTGGAAGTCCTCTAACCGAAGCTTTTTCCAAGCCCTCTTTTGAACCCGCCTAGCCGTAGAGATGGAAGAAGTGGCCAAGACCGGGCAGAGGATGGACACCAAGAAATGGTCTGTCCATTCCACCGGAGAGACAGATGAAATTTGAATCCCCAACAGATTGGTAAACAGGGGATCCAAAATATGCCCCCCCAGGTGAGTAGGCTGGGAAACCATCTGGGAAAGTTGAAAGGCCTCCAGGTCAGAAGAGATGGAACGCACTGTCAGGCCTGAGAGGGTGTCGAAATGCAGGTTTAGGTCCCCCATGATAGAGAAGTTGGCACAGTCGGCAACCAAAGGGCCAACAGTATCAGGAAAAGCATTCCTAAACGCCACATCACTGCCGGGTGGGCGATAGACGACCATCCCAGACAGGGTAAACTCAGGGCTGACAGAGACCTTGAACATGGCACTTTCACACCCAGAGATGTTTAGGGCACTCCAGACGCAAGGGTAGATAGATTTTACCACTAACGCGATACCTCCACCCCTGGACGGCCTATTCAGGGTGTACATAGAATAGCCGGGTGGACAGGCAAGATTGGTAATAGCGGTATCAGCGTCCTGTAGCCAGGTTTCCGTCATGGCAAATACGTCTGGAGCTTCCTCCTCAATGAGGTCATAGATGTGCAGATGGTGTTTCAGCACAGACCTGACGTTTAAATTCAGGATCTTCAGAGTAGTAGGAGGAACAGTAGTACGGCGGGTCTCCGAGGAAATGAACCCTGGGAGAGGTTGCGGAGAGTCCAGAGCCCACCCGTTACAAGGGCAATGAAATGGACCACGCAATGGGTGTACCGAAGGAAGGGTACAACAGCAGCTTACCTGACCAATGGCAAACAAGCGATCCCGCGAGTACGTCAGCATGTTGGACCCAAGATGTGATGATAGTCCTTACACAGAGTCCCGCGACGTCCAGCGCGTCCAAGCGCGGACGGGCGCAGACGGGCAGGACTCTGGCACGACTCCGGCAAGCGACGGCGTCCCAGCTGCGCGTTCCCGCTGCGCGGGAGAGAGCGACTTTAAATAGGCGCCGGAATGGAGGGAGGAGCGCGTGGACGCTCCAAGATGGCGCCCGCCGAAAAAAGCCTGGTCCCAAGCCAAGATGGCGCTGGTCGCCGATCAACAAACAACCCCCGGACCACCCACAGAACCCGGGCCCACCGAAAACGGTGGTGAATATTCCAAATTAAATGTAGGTGTGAGGGGGGGGGAGAGCCCAAGCAGTACACATTTAAAAATGCACAAGAAAATAAAAACGAAGCAAAAACGCGCAAAATGCGTCAACTAATAAGGATAAAATTATTAAGCACTTACAGACCGCAACGCGGTAGTATGCCACCTTGCCAGGCCGGCAGATGCCTAAAAGTGCCTTAAATAGGCGCCGGAATGGAGGGAGGAGCGCGTGGACGCTCCAAGATGGCGCCCGCCGAAAAAAGCCTGGTCCCAAGCCAAGATGGCGCTGGTCGCCGATCAACAAACAACCCCCGGACCACCCACAGAACCCGGGCCCACCGAAAACGGTGGTGAATATTCCAAATTAAATGCAGGTGTGAGGGGGGGGGAGAGCCCAAGCAGTACACATTTAAAAATGCACAAAATAAAAACGAAGCAAAAACGCGCAAAATGCGTCAACTAATAAGGATAAAATTATTAAGCACTTACAGACCGCAGCGCGGTAGTATGCCACCTTGCCAGGCCGGAAGATGCCTAAAAGTGCCTTAAATAGGCGCCGGAATGGAGGGAGGAGCGCGTGGACGCTCCAAGATGGCGCCCGCCGAAAAAAACCTGGTCCCAAGCCAAGATGGCGCTGGTCGCCGATCAACAAACAACCCCCGGACCACCCACAGAACCCGGGCCCACCGAAAACGGTGGTGAATATTCCAAATTAAATGCAGGTGTGAGGGGGGGGGAGAGCCCAAGCAGTACACATTTAAAAATGCACAAGAAAATAAAAACGAAGCAAAAACGCGCAAAATGTGTCAACTAATAAGGATAAAATTATTAAGCACTTACAGACCGCAGCGCGGTAGTATGCCACCTTGCCAGGCCGGCAGATGCCTAAAAGTGCCTTAAATAGGCGCCGGAATGGAGGGAGGAGCGCGTGGACGCTCCAAGATGGCGCCCGCCGAAAAAAGCCTGGTCCCAAGCCAAGATGGCGCTGGTCGCCGATCAACAAACAACCCCCGGACCACCCACAGAACCCGGGCCCACCGAAAACGGTGGTGAATATTCCAAATTAAATGCAGGTGTGAGGGGGGGGGGAGAGCCCAAGCAGTACACATTTAAAAATGCACAAGAAAATAAAAACGAAGCAAAAACGCGCAAAATGCGTCAACTAATAAGGATAAAATTATTAAGCACTTACAGACCGCAGCGCGGTAGTATGCCACCTTGCCAGCAGACCTGACCTTGACATGCAGACCTGATAATGCGCCAAAGTGAACTACTTCCCTGAGGATCGAAGTCAAGTTGTTATCTGGGTCTCGGACATATAGCAGTGTATCGTCCGCATACATTGACACCACTATCTTGTAGTTTGGGAAACATATGCCTTCGTTACCATGGTATTCCTGTAGGGCGCAAGCCAGAGGCTCAGCCACCAATGCTTGTAGCAGAGGCGAGAGTGGGCACCCCTGCCTGGTGCCTCTAGTGTTCGGGAATGAGTCTGTCACCAAATCAGCCCCAGTGCATAGATAAGAAAGACGCTAAATGCCTGGGAGAGAAAGAAGGGTTATTTTTCAGGGAAGACTCTGATCCTCTGGAAGATCTCAGACCAGAGCCTGTTGACGGAAATGGCCAATTTGTCCCTACCTGACTTCATCCCACTTGGAGTTGGTAGCAGGCTTGACAGTGCCCCTTAGAGCGAATTGTATTCTCTGTGGTCTTCCACCTCCAGAGGTTACATTTTATTTTACAGTGATGCACCAGGTGGCAGAAGTCCTGGATGTGCTACTCCCGTCCTTAGATGCCAGGTCTTACATCTTAACAGAGGTCTTACTCTCAAGTTCATAATCCTCAGAACCCTTGCTTGTTTTTCAGCAAGTCCGACCGAACAAATCATTGCAGCCTGGTAGAAACCTCTGTCCCACTTTTAGAAGCTTAGCTGCCAGGTGGTATAGAGTGACCCCAGGTTGCCCAACTTTCGTGTGAACAAATTCTTTACCAGAGAGTGTAGTCGTTCAGATATGTTGCTCATCTAAATTGTATCCGGGTGAGTCCCAGACCACTCCATCAGATAGTGATTTTTTTAAACCGCACACAATTGCCAAAAATACTTTCTTGGCAGGGAGCATGGCATTAACCCACTCCATACTGCATGCCTGATATTCCCATGATGCTTGTTTCTGGTCCAGGGAGGACCTGGTTTGGCAGTTCAAGCTGGACTGTTCCAATGCGGAGTAGGGTCAAGACTGATTTGCATAAGGCTTGGTCTAAACTGGGGTGGCATGGTGAGCAAAAGAACAATGGATTTAACCCAGATCTGTTGACTGGGGGTGAATGTTTGATTTGTTGGGCATTCCGCCCATCATTTGTGTGTCTTTTCCGGTTCATAAGATCACTACTGAGTACTACATTGAGTAGAGCCTTTCCCCCCCCTCCTCACAAAGTAAGGCATATTCAGGCTATAATTACAATATTCCAGGATGGAGAACACATTCCTGTCCTGATGCTATTATGCTGCTAGCTTCCTGTAACCTCTTGGTCACTCGCACATTCTAACATAGGAGTGCCCTTCAGTGGTACATTCACAGACTAACTACAGCGCAGCAGAAATCTGTCACATTCTGTGGTGATCTTAAGTGACAATGCAGCAGATTTGGCATGGTGGATAAGTACCTCGTTCAAGGGAAGTTCTTTCAGTCTCCATCAACTGTGACCTAGGTGGTAACAGATTCTTCCACTCCAGGGCGGAAAACGCATCTGGAGAACTTTACGATCAGAGTTCGTTGGTCTCTAAGAGGGACAGATATTGCACATTAGTCTGCTGGAGCCGTGAGCAATAGGGTTGGAGCTCAAGGCCTTCCTGCCATTTCTATGCGGACAGCCTATTCAGATATTGACGGCCAACTCAACTGTTATGTGATGTGTCAATAAGCAGGGAGGAATGAATTTGCACCTTCTCTGCTGGGAAGCAATACAACTTTGGTCCTGGGTGCAGAAACGTCAGGTTGCCAATCGTCTACCTGGTTTTCTGAAAATTAGGGCCCATAGCCTGAGTCATTGATACCTTTTGAACCACTAGTGGCGTTTTCACACAGAGGTTGTCTGGTACATGTTTTTTCTTTGGAGCACATTGCAAGTGGATCTTTTTGCCCCTAGCAGCAATGCGATTGTCCTCATTTCTGTGCCCTCTGGTGTTCGTTGCTAGGAGCTTTTGGGGGTGCATTTGGGTTGAGGTGGAGCTTTCCACTTCCCTACATGTTTCCTTCCATACCTTTTTATTGTTTGATTATTGAGGACTATTCACCTCCTCTTGTGATCAGAACGGCAATGGCTACTTATCCGCCTTGCCAGCCGTACTCTATTTTTAATATCCACTATCCCCGTTCAAGCAACCCATAGTTATCAGGTTTCTAAAGGGCTTCACCAAAATGTCCCCCACCTCCGTTCAGAATACCTCAAAGGGATCTTATGTTTATCACATTTTTAATGTGTTCTTTTTTTGAACCCCTACACTGTTGCCAGTTACAGCTTCTTATATTTAAAACTTTTCTAGTTCCCATTACGTCGGAGAGTTGTCCATTTAGTTAAAGGCAATGAGCGTCAAATCTCCTTTTACAGCCATTCTTCATGAAAAGTTGGTACTTGACCAGGGCTGCTTTCCTTAAAAAGTGCAAAAAGAACAATAGATGGACAGAATGCAGAACAATGTCATACATTCACCCCAGTACAGAGATCTGTGTCTAAATCCCTTGTTTTTTTGCTCGCCATTCCAGTTTGGACCCAGCCATATGCAAATCAGTCTTGACCCTGCGCCCAATGGGAACAGTCCAGCCCGAACTGCCATGCCAGGTCCTCCTTGGACGGGAAACAAGCATCCTAGGACCGATTTCGGGCTTTCAGCCCTCATCAGCCAGGATAGCTTGACTCCAGTGGCATAGACAGCAAGGGACCCACGCCTGGGCATACCCGTCCCACTTGGGTGACAATTGTTTTTTTTGTATACGTCACCGTATGTGGGAAGGGTATGCCCAGACGTGGGTCCCCTGCTCACTAAACCACTGGATTCAAGCCGGCCTGTCTGATGAAGGGTGATGCCCTAAAACCCGGTTCAGGATGCTTGTTTCCGGTCCAGGGAGGACCTGGCTTGGCAGTCCGGGCTGGACTTTTCCCACAAGGACCCGGGTCAAGGCTGATTTGCATATGGCTGAATCCAAACTGGGGTGATGTGGTGAGCAAAAGAATGATGGATTTAACCCAGATCCTTGTGACTGGGGGTGAATGTTTGCATTGTCAGCATTCCGTCCATCAATTGTTTCTTTTGCATATTCCTTAAAAAGTGGTCACACCTTTCCACTGAAGGCAATTCATAACCCTACTTTTTCTTTACTACTTCACATCTCATTGAAGAAGGGTCAAGGCTTAATAGACTGGATCCTAAAAGGGCAGTTAGTTTTTATATTGACTGTATCAAAGACTTCCGACTGAATTACCAGCTTTTCATAAGCTATATTGGCAAGATGAAAAGCATAGGTGTCCAAAAGTAGAAGTTGTTTAGGTGGATCATCGTGTACAACAATATTTGTTACGCCTTGGCTCCGAATGAACCTCCGGAGTGCATCATAGCTCATTCCATCAGGACAAAGGCTTCAAATGGAAAAGGGAGTCCCTGTGCGGAAATCTGCAAAGCGACAACTTGATCTTCCCTCCGCATCTTCACAAAGCATTACTGTTTGGATTCAGAAACGTGTAGAAAAGGTCGACTTTGCGTGCTTATTCCTCCATGACTCTTTAGATTAACCAGTATTTCAAACCCACCTCCTGATGGTGTAATGCTTTGGGAATCTATTTAAAAGGTGAGGAATCCTCTGTAGGTAGTAGTATTCAACAGAATAGTTACTTTTAGTAGCTATCTTTCTGATAAATGCTCAATCTACCTGCAGTTCTTCTCCGACCCTGCCGTTCTCCCCAATTTGAAGGCTGATTTTCTGTTATAGTCCAAACAATAAGTTTCTAAGTCTAGGTTGTGCTCTGCACCATGTCATTCTGATGTTGGTCTTATAATGCCCGCCTCGGAGGTGTGTAAAAAATGGATGGCGAACTGACATCAGTGTGCCAGTGCAGTGAGGGTACTTCATGACTCCAGTGCCTTCACAGTGGTGTAGAGTCTGGCTCCTAGATGGAGCCTGTGTCCCCAGCATGGAGAACTATTGAAATCATTCTGTGTCCAGTCTTACGCCTGGGATACTCAAAAGATGAGTAATCTTCAGGTAAGTCAGAGAATTCAGCAGAAAGATCTTTATCGAAGGTAAGTAACTTTTTCATTGTATCCTTTCATTTGGAATGAGTTCTAGAACGGTCCCTCGACTATCCTGGGGATATTTGCTGAGAAAGATCTGACTACAGGGTTTAAGGCCTGGACTTTTTTCAACCCTGATACCCTATATTGGCAGGTTCACTATTCAAGTCTGGCTTAGAGGCTTGAAGACCAGCACACCAATGACCTGCTGTAGAGTGTCTTGAGAATGTCTGGGGATCCAAGTTTGCACCCCGGCAGTCTAGAGCAGAGTAGACCCCAAGTGGAAGTGCGTAGAGTACCAACTATGGTGCAAGAATATGGACCTGTCCCTCATTTGTCAGGACAGAGTCACACTTGACAAAGGGAAAAATACAGTAGGGACACACTTCAGCAGAGGCCCAACACTCAACATATGAAGATATCCTTGGTATTACAGAATGGCTGTCAGCACAATATTACACACTGCCACTGCCCCATATCTGTTCTGGATATGGCCTGCATCTGGAAGAGAAATTTGTATAAGCAATATCCGTTCCTGCGATTACTGTGATCGCTTACATTTTAATGTTGCCCAGGATGCTGGTTATGCTATTGGCTTAAATGCAAGGACCTTCAATTACAGTCCCCTCCGCTACTTTAGTTCCACCATCTCCTTTTGCTAAGCGGATTCAAGCATGCACTACCCACCCAAAGACACCCTATTGGCTTGGTCTCCAAGGGGATACTCTTAAGGTGCTCGGAGAATGGCACCATGTATACAAGGCTTTAACAGATTGGCTGTATAATACCATCTGTGGGCTGGAGAAATGCTACGTAAATGAGATGTCTAGTGGGGAGTTACTACCACATGTTGGGCCTGAACCTACATCTACCACAGCAAGCAAGCCCATTTATGCCACAACCAATTTTCTGCAGTGTGCGGTGCCAACTACATCCCAGATTTGAGAGATTGATCTTGTAATGTGAGGATGGGAACACTCACTGTGCTGTAAACGCCTCACAAACACTAGCCCCCTTTGCTCTACGACCTTGATTGATATGTCAAGCCTCCTTATTGCTTGTTTTTTTTGTAACCATTCTCTGTTAGTCATCTCCCTTTTTCGTTGAGCCACATTTTACCCAATCAAATTCCTAGCTCTAATCCAATCCACTGCACCTTCCATTGTATGCTGTTGGTTGATGGGGCACATGACTAACAAGCATTTACAATGCAATGGTCTCGCCATTATTAAAGGTAGAGCTATTGGCATTGCTCATGACTTTTTTTTAAAAAATCCTAAATAAATGGCATTGTCATTTACATTGCCAATAGCTTAATCGTTCAATAAATGGCATTGTCATTTACAATGCCAATAGCTTAATCGCTTGCAAATGCATGACCTATTGCATTTACACCCACACAGAGCCACACACACAAAGCCACCCACACACACATAAAGAGCCACCCACACAGAGCCACCCACAAAGTCATTCACATAGAGCCACCCACACACACAGAGCCACCTACACAGAGCCACCCTCACACACAGAGCCACCTACACAGAGCCACCCTCACACAGACAGAGCCACCGCCACATAGAGCCACCTACAAAAAAAGCTATCCACACAGAGCTACACACACACACACACACACAGAGCTACACACACACACACACACAGAGCCACACACACACACACACACAGCCACACACACACACACACAGAACCACACACACAGATCCACCCACACACACAGATACACACACACACACACAGATACACACACACACACACACACACACACACACACACACACACACACACACACACACACACACACACACACACACACACACACACACACACACCACGTCTCACCTATAACTGAGTCTGCTTCTTGGAAAGCGGGGAAGAGGCGACCCTTTGATACAGACTCCAGCAGTTGGTGTCCGTAAGGGGCAGCTCCCACATTCCTTTCCATGCACTCCCACTTCTAACTGCTCCTAAATGTCTGTGGAGGGCATGCCTGGTGGAGGGATGTAGAGGGAAAATGTTGCCTTCCTGGTGGCATTGGCCCCTTTCTGAAATGGATTCCTGGTGGTTCCCAGACACTTAACAGCTGCTGACCTATGCACATGTCTACAGTCTGCAAATATGCGCTCCCTCCTTGCTGAGACAGAAACTGCAACATTTGGGGACAGACACTGTTGCTGAGGGACTGGTGCCAGAGTAGGGAGACAGGCAGACTCTTACTGGTGTAAGGACGGACATGGTGTTGGGGCAGACCTCAGTGGTGAGGATGCGCACTGGTGGTGCGAGACATACACAAGTGTAGGTGGCGACGGATGTATGGGAGGGACATTTATGGGGATAGACACTGGTATGAGGGACAGATACTGGGGGGAACTGACGCTGGTGAAGGGGAACTGACGCTGGTGGGGGGGAACTGACGCTGGTGGGGGGGGAACTGACGCTGGTGGGGGGGAACTGACGCTGGTGGGGGGGAACTGACGCTGGTGAAGGGGAACTGACGCTGGTGAAGGGGAACTGACGCTGGTGAAGGGGAACTGACGCTGGTGAAGGGGAACTGACGCTGGTGAAGGGGAACTGACGCTGGTGAAGGGGAGCAGACGCTGGTGAAGGGGAGCAGACGCTGGTGAAGGGGAGCAGACAGTGGTTAAAGGGAGCAGACGGTGGTTAAAGGGAGCAGACAGTGGTTAAAGGGAGCAGACAGTGGTTAAAGGGAGCAGACAGTGGTTAAAGGGAGCAGACAGTGGTTAAAGGGAGCAGACAGTGGTTAAAGGGAGCAGACAGTGGTTAAAGGGAGCAGACAGTGGTTAAAGGGAGCAGACAGTGGTTAAAGGGAGCAGACTGTGGTTAAAGGGAGCAGACTGTGGTTAAAGGGAGCAGACAGTGGTTAAAGGGAGCAGACTGTGGTTAAAGGGAGCAGACTGTGGTTAAAGGGAGCAGACTGTGGTTAAAGGGAGCAGACTGTGGTGAAAGGGAGCAGACTGTGGTGAAAGGGGAACAGACTGTGGTGAAAGGGGAACAGACTGTGGTGAAAGGGGAACAGACGCTGGTGAAAGGGGAACAGACGCTGGTGAAAGGGGAACAGACGCTGGTGAAAGGGGAACAGACGCTGGTGAAAGGGGAACAGACGCTGGTGAAAGGGGAACAGACGCTGGTGAAAGGGGAACAGACGCTGGTGAAAGGGGAACAGACGCTGGTGAAAGGGGAACAGACGCTGGTGAAAGGGGAACAGACGCTGGTGAAAGGGGAACAGACGCTGGTGAAAGGGGAACAGACGCTGGTGAAAGGGGAACAGACGCTGCTGCAGAGGAACAGGTACTAGTGTATGGGAACAGGCAGACACCTGTGTGAGGATACACTGGTGGCGGGAGACAGAAATGGGTGTAGTTGGCAACAGATGTACGGGGAGGGACATGCATAGGGATAGACACGGGTATGAGGGACAGATATTGGGGGAAGGGTGGACACTAAGCAACAAACGCTGGTGAAGGGGAACAGACTGTTGAATGGGGTCCTGTACTGTTTAAAAAAGAGAGAAAGAGGTGAGCTGTGGGACAGGTGTGGGAGCGAGTGAGATAAGGGAGATGACCCAGGCGACAGGGCTCCCCGGCATACTGAGGGGGTGGGAGACCTTGAGGCGACAGAGTGAGACATGAAGAGGGGAGGGTGCGCGGGAGGGAGAAGGGAAAGGATATTGAAGAGAAAAGAGGGAAGGCCAGGAAAGAGTGGAAAGAAGAGTGAGCACAGAAAACACGAGCGAGAGGAAGAGACACAGATAAAGGAAGCAAGAATCCGGGGATTAGCGCGAGTGCGCAGAGTAATGAGACACGGAGAAGAGATTTGTGCGAGTTCTGAGTGGGATCAGCGCAAATAATGGGGGGCAGCGGGAGACGGGAGGGGGCGGAGACAGACGACAGTGCTCCCCGGCATACTTAGGGGGTGGGAGACCGTGAGGAGGCGACAGAGTGAGAAGCAATTTCATCGGCATTATACGAAATTCTGTAGCTATAGCTGATAATGTATTTGTCGGAGACAGCAGCCACACCTCCTCTTCGTGCCTAACAGTTAACTCCTCTAAAAAGAAGACATGTGTTCAGGGAGGAGCAGGGGCTGCCGTGGGAATGGGGGATTGGAACTTTAGACCAGTGGGACCTGCAGATGCTTTGACTAGGACGCTCTGTCCCATTCAGCAGAAAGCCTTCGCTTGTCAAGCTGTGCCTGTGCACTCTCCCCTCACAGAACCATCTTGATGAAAGAACTTTCTGGACAAAAGGGGGGGATAGAACAAGTTCTCCTCTTGCAAAGAATCAAGGAGGTCCACAAAAAGTGCAGAAAATCGTTAGCCGACACCCACGGTCCACTACTATATGAGTAGAGTGGCTGTTGCTTTAGCTCCATGAAGAGGATTTACCTGCATTCATCTCTGCCGAGGATATGTTAATTTTCGGTAGTGTAATTCATGCTAAAAATTGAACAGTTTTGTGGCTTTCTCTTTCTTAACGCCTAGAAAATTGGGTTGAATGAATGTCACTGGCGCCATTTGTCCCATTTATGGATCGTACTGACTTCCGATATTGAGGTCACGTGATTTGAAACCTTGGACAAGTTTGTCATGAGGAAAATGTGGAAATATTCACTGACCGTCCGTTGCACACCCAGTCATATATAATGAAAGTTTAGCGTGCATACTACAAAGTCAAAGACTTATCAAGACTCATTCGACAAACACACGGCGTGACCTATAGAGGTTAATTTTAAATCAGCGAATGAATGATTGAATGATTGACATCTTTGGTTAAAATGAAAAAAAGCCTCAAAGAATGTTACATCAACACTATATGTTACATCAACACTATTCAGGCAGAGTCCCGTCCTCCCTCAAACCAAATGCCATCTCAAAAAAATGAACAGTCTGCACAATGCCTCTTGGAATTAAAAGCAGGGCCGTTCTGCGGGCCTTGGATCCAGAGGCAGTGGGGGATCCTTTCAGCACTGGGGATGGTGGGTACATATTTGAGGAGGAGGAGGAGGACTGCATCATGAGGGTGCTGAAAAGCAAAGATATCCCGGCAGGGAGAGGCGGTGCCGCCCGAAGCTCCTGTGTTAACATGCGTGACCACTGCTGCATGCCACCTCATGAGAGCCGAGGGCTTCCCCGCAAGGAGCGCCGCTCCTGTGTTTACGTGTGCCCGCTGCCGCATGCCACCTCATGGCACTCCCAGTCGGACGCCCCCGCCACCCTCAGGGTCGCAGAGCCTGCTACAGTGAGGCCGCTCCGGGCTGTCTCAGCTGCTGGGTCACACTTGACTTCTACCCCTACCTTTCTCCGTGTCTGCCGAGTGCAGCAGTTTCAGGCACGGCCCCTTGGACCTCCAAGGATTTTCACCAGTGAACTATAACTGGGTGATCTATACATGTTGGGAATGTTAAAGGGGGTTTAGACCGGTTGGTGGTATTTGGGGCTAGCTCCAAGAGTGAGCTGGACTGGCTGCTGGGGTGTTCCGGGGTGGGCTGGGTCCGTTGGAGTGTTCAACGGTGAGGTAGACCTGCTGGGCTCTTCGGGGGTGAGTTATAATACATGGGTGAGCTATACCAGCCCGGGGTGTTCACGGAAGAGTTAGAGCCGCTGCGGCTGGTCACCTGCGAGCCGTACTTGCCGGGGAATGTTCAGGGTGACGAGTCAGAGCTGCTGGGTTGTTGAGCGGTGAGCCAGACTCCCTAAAGCGCCCGGAGACCACAGTGGCATCTCTGAGACCCGCCTCCGCCCTCTTGGCACCTCCGGCTCGGGACGGCGACGCCGTAGCTCGCTCACTGCAGCAAACCCACGCACGTGGAGGGTGCCGCAGAGGTTCTCCGTCATAAGAAGACCCATTATGCGAGCGGCAACCCAGCGCGTGGCGTGCAGCACCGTAACTGCCGGTCTTGCTGACATGTCGCGAGGCAGAGCCCCGCACACCAAGCTTGCAGCGAGACTAAAACACAATAAACAAGGGATAGTTACCTCATGTCCTCAGTAGATGCTGCTCTCCTGGTTTTACTGAGCAGCAAAATGGCGGCCGCAAAGCTCTGAAAATTTCGGAATCGGGGCGTGTTTTTGGCGTTCTGAGTGACGGATGACGTCACAGGGCGAAAGAATGCAAAAAACACTCCCCCGAATCCGAAAGACGGGGCTTGAACGGATTGATGCCCCTCTCCTTCAATGGCTGGCCTCCGTTTAGGACGCCAGCCAATGGACAGGAGAGGCGGGTTCAAGCCCCTATACTAGAAAACATTAAATCTCTCACCGAAGACTGTGCAAGCGCAGCCTTACGGTCCTCGACCTAAAAAGGTAGACATTCCTTAACAGCAGTTATCCATGGCCCTGCTATCTCTCGTTAATGTTGCTTTCGAATTCCAGAGGCTCCGCCTCTCCTACAGGCATGGACTATTTTGGCCAGGGTGGCAATAAAAGTGTCCTAATCACCGAAAAGTGACTGTGCACATTGCATCATCTGGCAAAAGTCAGAGTGTGCCAGGTCAATGTCCGCATTACTAATATGCATGCAAAGGTGTGTGTCCTAGCTGAGTAGATCGCTTCCTAACATCCCAAAATGTAGCCAATCCTAAGTTCCACCTAGGTCTCGTGACCTCAAGTAATACCAGGCAGTATGTTCAAGTTCTGAAATAAACTTCCTCTAAATAGGTAAAGCACAGCGTTTTACGTATAAATCAATTTCACATTTACAAACATGAAAAAGGGAATGCTGATTTCCCTAGAGCATAAACTTTAAATGCCAAAATATTAAATGCTGGTACATTTTATGCCATGACTTCTAGTTTTCCAGGAAGCCTGTATAAATTTAACTACTAAAAAAGGGCAGCTTTAGTGCTTGCCACTCAGTAAAAACGGCAGTGCTTAGTTTGTATTTCAAACTGAGCTGCGGTCCGTGTGCTCTACATAAAATTATTCCTTGGTTCTGTAGAGAAGACCATATAAATGTGCTTTTACGTTCCTTACATAAATACACCATCTTTACATTTGAGAGTTTGACGTCATTAAATCCACTTAAGAGCCTGCTGTTCAGTCCGTTTCAATCTATATAGAAACTCAAGCAATACTCCACTGTGAATGAGAAGGTGAGCTTTTTTCTTCAACTGCTTTCAGTGGATTTTTTCATTGGTTTTAATTTTTTCATTTATAAAACTAAATTGACTCAGTTTCGTTCTTATAAGCATATGATATCATTTTAGAAGACTGGTGGTCAGGGTGAAATAAGAGACAAAATGGAGACTTATCACTTTCCAACCGAGTTTTTCTCGGCACCCTAGGGTTGCTAACTGCAAATGGGCCCAAAAAGTGGCGAAAGAGCTTTTGTTGTAATAATGAGCGATGAAATGTAAGCGAGTAGGTGGTCCAGGCGCCATCATGTGCAATCATACGCACAAAAGATGTCGAGAAATTTAGGTCCAATTCGAGTGTACTTACTAAAAGAATGTAATTTGTTGCAGATGCTTGTTCGTTAAGTATATCTTTATGTATATTTTTAAGGGTGTCTTTTCATGGGAAGAAGAGGTTGTTCCTTTTTATGGCTTCCATGCCTTTCCTAGCAGCTTAACAGCTGGGCGCTGGCACAATCCAGGAGCAGAAGAATGCCTTCCTTCTTCAGGGAAGAGGAAATCCATGTAGGCCTATCTATACTTCCAGTTGGCCCATGATACATGTCCTCGACATCTAGATTTAAGGCCTGTTCCTGTACCCATCCTTCAATTTGGTGAGACCTATTTAAAACTACTTATCCAGAAGTTCACTTATGATCATGTCACTTCAGTTTCCCAGTTGTCTTATTTTCTGTGGTTCTTTTCAACATTTAATTGTAGTCTGGGCTGGTAATATTCTGAAAAGAAGGCCACAATTCCACTTCAGTGTTGGTGACGTCCACATTCTCCATAGGGTTGATCGATATGGGGGCATCCAACATGATGGATGTGCTTTTGAATAAGCTCCGCTGCTCGCCCTGCTTATCCGACCGTTATCATGCCGGGAATCTGCCATCACCATGGTTGATCTGCCTCCCCACACTCCCTATCCATCCTGCTACTGCTGCACAGTGGGACCACATCTGAGGGGAGCAGTTATGAGGCACTACAGTGACGGATTGCTGAGTCCTGGGAACCTGACCTGTGGCCCACGAGACTATGACCCCATGCAACTGTGTGGTGCGGAGGCAGTCCCTGCGGTCGGCTCCCTAGGCGAGACTAGGACATGTTGGCTTGCCATGCCCCGAAAAGTAGGGACACCAGGACCCCTGTATGCACGGGTAAAGCCTGGGTATGCGCAGAGCTGCTGAGATAAGAAGGCGGTCTGTAGGGCTTGCTGCTGCACGGGAGGGCATACCCCCCCAGCCTCAACGTGGCAGATGGGCGGTCAGCCAGGAGCAGCCTCTTGGACAGGAGACCCTTCCCGCTGGATCCCCAGCTGCAGTGAATAGTTACATTGCCCCTGACTAGCTCGGGTGGCCTGTTGCTAGTAGGACTTGTACACTTTATTCACAAGCCTTTTAAATGTTGTATGTCAAGCATGATTGTCAGACAGTTCACTGTACAAAATCCTTTAACTTCGCATCAGAGAAAGGAAAGGAATTGCCAATCTCCAGGATAAAATAAGCAACAATGTGTTAGAAGACGTAAGCTGACGTTTCACCCCTGTCTTTAAAAGCACAGCAAATGTGTCAAGATAAAAACAAGATATTAAGGCATCCTTACTGCCCATTCACTTTCCGAATAAACAGAACTCCCTTCTTTGTCCGCTCGATTTCTCTAGCCAGACCGGGCCAGCAAGCCTTGAAAATAGGTCGCCCTGATAAAATATGACTCGCCATAGCGAGTCGACTTCCCCGAGACCTGGGATCTGTTTCCATTGATATTATTTTTGTTTTAGGCCAAAATTTATTGGTGGTTATTAAAAGCAAAGATTTTTGGATGAGGTTTAGTGTGCTTAATGGAGGCCCCGGATGGTGGATACTGAGATCTATAAAGCTCCACATTGGCATGCACCACATTTCTTCCCAACTTCCACTTTATTGAAGGACGTGGAAAGCGACCAATGACTATTTGTGCATCATAACCTGTTAGGAAAGGATGAACAAGCATGTTTGTGCTTTAAGCAGAACATCCCAGAAATACGTAAACCTTAGCATTTCACAGAAAAGTCTTTTATCTGTCACTTTGGTTAAACAATGCTTAGGAAGTACTTACCATGAATTGATTTCCAAAGCCAGACTCTTTGACTACTGACTATCAACCGTCCAGCTAGAATGCCCATGTCTTGCAAGTTATAATCCTGAAGTTTCCACCATAATTCCGAAGTGAACAGAGCATGTTTCTGCATCCTGATTCCTCAGTTTCTCCCACATGCCGGACTCAAGCTGGGTATGCCATGCAACAGTAGCTCACAGAGGTATCTTTTGTATAAGAATGTTATTAATCAAATAGACAGGAAAGCCTTATATATATATATATATATATATATCAGCAAGACATAACCAAACTGAATGGTTATGATACAGCTAGATAAAACAAAAAACGCATTAACCATCAAAGTAAGTTTTATCTATATTAGTGGAAAAGTATGAAAAACCATTCGCAGGAACCGGCGGAGAAACAAAAAGACAATTGCAGTCATTAAAAAGTGCAATGTGTCCCCAGTGTCAAAGCCGCAACATTAATGGTATACGTGTAATCAGAAAGATGAGTAAGGCTTTTGTATAGTAACAGACAACTCCAACATTTTCAGTTAAGTCTCATGGAGAGGTGAAAAAAAACCCTGTATCTGTTTGTCTGTTACAGTAATCAGTGAACCAAGTTTCGACCCCTGTTAAGGGTAAAGGTGTCTCATCAGGACGGTAGAGGTGCAGGGACATCCCGAAGGCAAGAAGGTACTGAGATGACAAGCAAATAGTGTGCATGATCACCGGTTGGTATATTAGAAGGAGCAACTCATGGCCAGAGGATAATGGAAAGGTATGCCAGTGCGGTACGCTTGAAGCGGCACTGATTGTGTTTCAGAAACTAAAGGACGCGTTGGAGAGAAAATTCTCCCTGCATGCATGTATGCAATGCTAAGGATGCCTGGCCTCCACCTTGGGGGTGCCCAGGAGTTGACGCCTCACAGGGACAGCCAGGATGGGTTCCACAGCGGTATTCGTACAAGTGCCTTGAGACCCTTGCGGGTGAGTAGTGCGCTATACAAGTATCAATTTACATTTATGCGGAAGACCTTCTTTGGGGCGGTTTTCCGTATACAGGAGTGCAGGGAGGATTGTCTCTCCAAAGTGTCTTCATTTATGAAGCACATTCAATGCTGCTTCAGCACGCTGCACTCTGCCTCTGCAGATTCTTCCCCTATCCTCTGCCGGTGGGTTGCATACTTGAGTGCAGGGAGGATTCTCTCCCCTAAGCATCCCTTGCTTTATTGACTCTCGGAGAGTAAGGTGTACCTTTTACTTATAACAACCGGTGATCATGCACACTATTTGCATATCACCTCAGGACCTTCCTGTCTTCAGGATGTCACTGCATCTCTCAAGTCCTGATGAAACCCTTTACCCTTACAAGGGCTCGAAATGCCATTGACAGAAAGTTGTTTGTTTTCACCTCTCTAGGGCCTGATGTAGGTGGCCAAATAGCGAGCGCTAACGCTGAATTTCAGCATTTGCGATCGCTATGGCAGCGAGCAATGTAGGTACGTTGAAACCTACTAGCAAAATAAGGAATCGCAAAATTGCGATTCCTTATTTTGCTCTTGCATTTAAGGAATCGCAAATTGCGTTTCCTTAAATGCAATGTAAGTCGCACAAAAGGAAGTGCACTCTAGTCTTAAGGAATCGCTAATTACCACCAACTTCAAATTGGTGGTAATTAGCAATTTCCTTTAAAAAAACACTTTTTTGCTTTTTTTAAAGTGCCACGTAGCACACATCCATGCCCTTAGGGCACGTATGTGCGCCACATGTGCACACATGCACATGTCCTCTTGGAACCCTGTCACCCTTGAAATTGTGGCCGCAATTTGCGAGTGCCTCTTGGTGACTATCCAATTGCGGGAGCAATTCCTATGGGCCTCTTGGCCCATAGGAATTAATGAGAAGGTATTCCTTAATTGCGAATCGCAATTTGTGATTCACAATTAAGGAATATTAAGGAATCGCACAAAAAATATTGTGATTCCTACCTACATGGCATTTTGCGACTCCTTAATAGCGATTCCCTAAAAATCTCTATTAAGGAATCGTAAACTTACATTTACCTACATCTGGCTCTGAGACTTATCTGAAGATTTCAGAGTTGTCTGTTACTAGGCAAAAGCCTAGCATATATTATTGATTATATGTATACCCTTAATGTCTGGCAATGGCAATGGCAATGGGGTCACATTGCACTTTTCAATTACTGCAATTGTGCTTTTGTTTCTCCACCGGTCCCTGTGACCGGTTTTTCATATGTGTACTAATATAAATAAATAAAACTTTTTTTCTCATGTAAGAGGTTGTCTTTGAGTTTTTGTTTTACCTTGCTGCACCATAACATTTTTGTTTTATTACGTCTTGCTGATATATATAAGACTTTTCCTGTCTATTTGATTAATATTCTTCTTCTACATCGAGATGCCTATGTGAAGCACTGTTGCATGATAAAGTTGTATGCCTAGGTTCTCATGGTTCTAAGGGTGGCTTTTGTAGACTGATAATATTGACTCAAGGTGTGGTTAGCCCAAGAGCACAGGACCTCATGAAACAACCAGCTAGACAACTCAAGGTGAGGTGTTGAGCCCAGGAAGCCAAATCTGGGTCCTCCTACAAAGTGGCAGCTGCTGCGGAACAGGGGTGGCTGGGGGACTGAAAAATAAAGATCACTTACGTGTTCACACTGCATGCTTCTCATCGTCCTCTTCTTTTCCTAGCTCCCAGAAGTAGGAAGCACCCAGGCTCCCCATAGCCAATCACAATGCTGTCACCATGACAGCAGCATTGGGATTGATCTGATTGTCCTATTCTGTTAGCTGTATCCCATTGTGTAGACAAAGGGCTAGTTGCAAGCAAAGGAATATTTTTATCACTACATCTTGATGGGAACATGCTAACCAGTATCTTCAATAAGTTCAACATTACTTATGCTCTATTGAAATATAGCAGAATACATTGTTTAGTGAAATGAGGGAAATTATATGGTGTGAGGAAGCAAAGGCAAAAGAAATGCATTTTTCGTAAAACTGCGAAAGTGATGAACGATTGTACAGTTAGAGGATTAGGTCAGCAGTTTCCGAAAGGCATTTTATTTTTAATGTCCAGCTGACGTCGACACATATTTTTCAGGCTTAGTCATAGTAGCACATTAAGTATGAGAGCCTACTACTTATTTAAGCTGCACGTTTTTATTTGTTACTCGTATAAGAAAGCATTTTCTCCTATGGCTAAAGCTACAATATTTCGTACTTTTTAAAGAATCATTTTCTCTTTTTTTTCTACAGATAGGATACAATTAAACACATTTTTCTTCATTGTTAACTAAGGCAAATACTATTAACAATTTAGACTTCAACACCGGCATATTTTATTAGTGCATTCCATTTATCAGCTGGTTGTTTCTGTCGCTTCTTATATTTCTGTGATACCCAGTGACCTTCAATAACCAGCAGGTCTGCTTTTTCTATTTTCATGTGTGCGCCTGTGAGCCGTGTATGTCAAAGAGTGCTGCGGAAGGTTATCGCATTTCCCACTCCATAAATATCCATGACATTAGTTAACCCAGTGCTATGTTGCGCTTCTTGAAGAGGGGAGGGCACGGTCAGTAGAAGGCACAGTTAAATGAAGCTTTAAGCTGGCCATGCACACGCCCTGGCCTAGGTGCATTTCAGCTCTCTCAAAGGCATCGACTGTTGGGTGCCCTCAGGTCAATGCGCGACCAACATTTCGCATTGTTTGCTACGGCGTAGACAATTGTTGAGGCGTATTCATTTGTTGCCCGAAATGTCCTATCTCGGTGAACGAAGCTTAGCAAAATGATTTAACAGGCCGAGCATGATGTAATTCAGGCTTGAACTGCTCTCTTTGGGAACTGTAATGAGCTCTTCTAGAATAAACAGGCATGAATAACTTGCAATACATACAATGCAGTAATTTCTAGACTACAGCACTTGCACACCTTGTTGACTTTTATTTTTTGCTAGCAATTTAATTGCTAAAGTGATGCAGTGTGTCTGATATTAATAACAATAACTTGTTTTATATAGCGCTTAACACACATTTCACCGTTTCTAAGCACTGTTTTAACAGATGCTAGATTTTTCAGTTTATAGTAGTCGTAAATGTACTCATTCCAGAAGGTTGGCTTTCCAAAACTACGTTTGTTGGTGGCAATGTAGCAGGGTTTCCGTTCTCCCACAGAACTGTGCATAGAGATCTAGAACCTCAGTGAGTTAGGATGATCCAAAAACTCATCTCAGTGTCAGAAATCTCCTTACCTAGCTAGCTACAGTGTCTCATGGATCATTATGGAATGATCCATGTCTTAGACAAACCAGAACATGATCTTTAGAATACCTCAGGAGTCGTGGAACACATGAACACTCTTTCGTTATATAATCATTTCAAACCAAAACTGGGAGTCAAAGAACACAAGTGCAAGTTTGAAATATTTATTATTCAATATAATCATTTCAAACCAAAACTGGGAGTCAAAGAACACAAGTGCAAGTTTGAAATATTTATTATTCAATGCAAAGTTCTCAAACGCAGTATCTTGTATAATACCAAAATGCAGATTATAAAAATCAGAGTCAGCAGCATAGTCACTAATCCATAGTAAGCAAAAGGTGCTAGCATGTTATAATGCAAATCTATAGAAATCTATATCACCTATATTTCGCGCACCCTATCTAGCATATTATTTTATATCTAAGAAGGTCTCATTCGGGCTTTAGCAGGGCGGCCCCATACCTCTCAATGTCAGTAGGAGCAGATCACATCAACAGCTACCAGCTCTCTTCATGCGCAGCACCAAGTGTCTACGTTCATTCCGTGTAACTCTATCTTAAACCCGCGTAGAGCCCCAAATGTTGGCATCAACATTATTTGTGTTATGTCTAATGTGGTGCGAGAATCAAGCCTCCCAGCAACCTTGTGTTAGGTTAATTTTAGAGTGTGCAGCTCTCAGTGTGCAGACAGTTGTACCAAGTGTACCAGGCAAAGCTGATAGCATAGAAATAACATATTATTCTCAACTAAACCACCTCACCGCTTCTAGGGTGAAGGCGACAACAACAAGTATGTGTCGTGTGCAAAACTGAAGCCGAAGGAAAAAAGGCTGTTTAAACATGTAATGCACTCATGCTAACTTAACGCAGTATATGTACCGAAGTATCCATATGACACCCCCCCATTGGTCCGAGCACCGTCAAACATAAGGGAAAAGGCAATACTAAATCAGATACAAAAATTGAAAGCAAAGTTCAACAATCTTGAGCTAAAATAAGCTAAAAATATGTACGAATGAATATGTATGAATGCCTACAGTGGCCTTAAGTCTAAAAATAAAAACAAAACTTTCGAACCAAAAGTTATTCGCCAGGTCTCAAAAATATGAAATGTAGGACCAGGTCGCATCAATCCAAATGTCTGTAAGAGAAAAAACAAGGCACTAATCCGATATCCAAAGTCATGTGCCACATCGACGTTATCCTCAGCGACATTACGTGATTGAACTCTCCAATTCAGCGAGGGGAAAGTCATATTTCACAACAAAGCACTCCTCCCAGGCATGTCATGATTGGAAAGTATATGCAAAGAAAGTTGCAACAGCCTCCAGTATGAAATCACTGCCATCATCCGAAAATAGTTCAGCAATCCAATTCAGCAATGGGAAAGAACATACGTGCTCCTCCAGCATTGGATCCTCCTGTAACGCCAGAGGACAACTCGGTGGGTTCACCAGATCGCTGTGTGTCAGAAAGGCATCCGCCGCTGCAGAGATCTCCCATTGTCCCAAAACTCCATTTATCGCTGCCAAGGCCATAACTCTTTCGCCAGAACAGATCAGCTCATGAGCCACCACGGGACGCATTAGTTGATCAAAATCGACGTCAGGAGCAGTCCTCAAGCATAGGCACAAATCAATGGCCCAATCGAACTCGCAGCTCAGGCAGTGAAACACAGGTTGGACACACGTGAAGTCGGTGAACCGAAATGACAATCTATAGGCCGTGCTTAATGCTGCAAGCGGCAATGTTCCATAGTAATTGAGCATCCGATTACGGCACAGTGTCAGGAGGCGTTGAACGGCGTCTTGCGCAGGATGGGCATCCATGTTTTATGAAGAAAAACACCAACAGAATGCCTGCGGCTACAGCCAGCAACACAGGTAGTCCACCAAACAAACTCGAAAAAATAGTGTGGAAAAACGTGGGAATGATACCAAAAACTTTTTCAAACGTAGTCACGAGGCCACTGCTTACTAACTTGAAAAAATGTGCAAGCCCAGTCGTTGAAGAAGCATTAAAAATCTGGTGTACCAGCTCGCAGAAATGAAACGGCAAATCAGTATTTAAAAGCGCCTGCACCTCTGTGCGGGTGTTGGCTATGTGAAGGACATAAGTTTCCCGGGCCGAACTCAGGGTCACTTGTTTTTGAGACAAAAGGGCCCTTATTCTGCTTAAACCATTGAATTTTGCTTCCAAGGTTGGAATCCGTGGCCAGATGGAGACATCTAAAGACCCATGCGTGGGTGGGTATAGAACATTCTTGCAGCACACCACACGCTCTGATACAGTTACCACATAAGCCACACCAATTAATAAACCACAACATAATTCGTTGTTTAAAAGCAAATAACTACCATTAGCTAATAATGTGAATGTGGGAACCACTGCTGGAACTGGCGTGCCTTTTAAAACACATGCTAAATTTGGGCGGTCCTGATTACAAGAACCGTGTAACTGAATGTGTCTGCATATTAACGAATGGTCAGGTGACTGTGTGCATTCCTCACCATTAAGATTCACTTCTTTCCCATCCTTCAGACATCTGTATGTGTATGGTAATGACCATGCCTCATGTAGGAATGCATTGCCCAGTGGTTCATATCGTCCTATAGCAATATACCGCATACAGTTAGTAAATTTATATAAAGGAAATGGTAATGTAATTAAACCATGAATAAGCCACGTGGCAGTAGTGGTTTCAGCAACAGAAAAAGGCAAGGATTCTAGCTTCTCAATATGTAACATAGAAAATGAAGCATCACGCATTGAAAGCATGCGCTGTTTTTCAGTAAGATTAAAAGGGGCGAAAAGGGATGAAACGTTCAATGAGGTCCAGGGAACTCGACCAGCCTTAATTGTCTGGAGAGTCCAGGCAAACTGTATTACAGAACGCAATTGATTTTGACCATGGTATAACGTGGACACTTCATCATGTTAAATATCAACAACAGAAGAAACAATATTATCCAATGTGTAAATTCTGGAAGAAAGCATGTTAATACTGTTATCGACCACTGCAAGCACTTTTTCCAAATTTGCTTGATCAATAGCCCTCAGGCGTTTAGCTGCTTCAACCTGTGAAAATTTCCAAATTTCATTGTAAACAGCATAAATAAAGCGTTTAGACCTACCCCTAGTCGGGCCTTTTATAAAATCATTTAGCTCTATATTCTCATTCAACTGGGACAGATGCAGTTTAACTGCAGCTAAAGTGGAATGTTGTAACCAGTTCTGACACAATTTTCCTACTGAATATGTTGTAACAGTGTGATCTGTTTCAAACCTGGGATCTGGCCTGATGTGTGTAAAACCGTCAGACAAACCCAAAAAACGACGTTGGCAAGAATCAGAGCTTCTTTGCCACAAAAGCCACCCATCTGCATCAAAACTGGAAATATTAAAGGAGGAATTCTGCAAAAGTGCTTGTATCCCACTGATGGAAAATGTAGTGAAATTACTCCAACCTGAATATTCTTCCAAATCAGGGATAGTAGGGGTATTTAATTTTTTAGATGTAGCCAATCCAAAACATGTTGGTTGGGAAATAGTAGAATTTAAAAACAACATGTGATTCGGGATGAGACATGCACGATGCAAAGCCTCAGTGCCTTGTACCTGCCAATCTTTGGTACCCCAAACCGATTTAAGGTCAATAGCATCCTTCCATAACTCATAGCCATCCACAGATAGCCTTTCTAGAAAGGACTTTGAATACAGCAATTTTGTATCAGTAAGTCTAACTTTGGGCATGAATTTCTGGTTCACTTTAAAATAAAACGACTCAGGATTTGACTGATTAAAATCTGTAAAGTAAGAGTATTTTCCCAGAAATGTACTTGAGCTCCCCTGTAAAGGAGTAGGGCAATGTTCCCACTGAGTGTAATTCACAGGAACCCTCCTGGAACTTGTCTTGTGTAAGAAATGATTTCCATAATGTTGATAACAAAACAAATCACCATAATTGACAGAATCTAAGTACAAATCCTCATCATCAAAGGCCGCATAATATTTCAAATCAGAGAACAATGCTTCTACGGCCTGAAGATCCCAATCATCAGAACGAATATTTTGCTTAATCACATCTCCCATGTTTACTCTAAGCACATTAGGAACATTAATAACTTCTGTGGGGCCATGTATCTGAAACCTAACCGCATCCCACACAATCCCATCAAGGACAGGCCAAGCAGTAATCTCTACTGAATGTAAGTCTCTCTTTAGTCTGTGTGCTGAATGTGAGGAGGAAAGAGGGGCCAATGTTCCATTAAGGTACCGAATTCCTGTTCTTTCTTTCACATAATGGCCATCGATCAGGCGGAAAAAATAAAACACAAAACCAATTGACATAAAAAGATAAAATGAAAATAGTATCAGCCAAATGTATGTCCAAGGTGGAATTAGAAAATGTTTTTTAAACAACGTGGCATATTTTGCAATAGTCGATGGTTTCTTTGAAAGTTCCGAATCAGAGTCAAAAGAGAATCTGGACTGGTTAGCCAAACGAGCTTGTAAATCGGACATAGATAAATCTGCAGGATCTGCATAGGTCACCTCATCAATGTTAGTAACAGGAATAGTATTTAATAAAGGACTGGACATAGCAGGCATCTCGAGGGACACCTCCTGATCTGCACCAGATGTAATAGCCAGCACAGAGTGCCTCACCATGGAAGGACAGGAAACAGCCGGTGTCATGCTATGAAGAATCGGCCACCCTGTGTGTCTTGACATTGTCAATAGAAATAAATCTGTTTTCTTTACGACCTGGAAGTGGTGGTAAAATGACTATTCTTGTGCCCTTCACTCCAAGGACTCGAACTGGTGCACGATACGAGGGACCAAACTCTTTCTTGTTATCGATCTTCTCTCGAACCAGTTCTCCAACCTGGGGTAGCCAGCCAACTACCGGGATCTGCAACGCATCATCCGACGTGGAGGGCAAGTGTTCCTTTGCAAGACTGTCTCTGGTCTTTTGTAGATCCTGTAAAACATTGCAATGTTCATCTACGTCAAAGGCCGCGGCCTGGGCCTGGCAGTCTGCACCATCAAGGTCAGGGACGTACATCTTGATACCAAAGAGCATTTCGTACGTGGTCCGCCCACCCAGAGACCTTCTAGGGAGATTATTAAGCGCACGCTGCACGCCATAGAGGTGGGTCAGCCAGTGTCTACCAGTGCCTATAACATGGGCTGTCAAAGATTGCTTTAAGTCGCGGTTCATTCTTTCTACCACAGAATTGCCCTCAGGCCTGTAGGGACTTGAAAACTTCACCTGTACTCCCAACGAAACCATAGCATCCTTATACGCCTTAGAGGCGAAAGCCGGACCCTGGTCCGAATGGAAAGCACCACAAGCAAAGATTCCCACAAAGACACGCAAATCCTTAATGACAGTTCGCGAATCAGCGCTTCGATGCGGCCATACCCATACAAAGCGTGTGCATGAGTCAACTGCTACTAAGATGTATTTATACGCAGTATCAGAAGAAAAAGGACCGCAGTGATCCAAATAAACACAACCAAGTGGTTTATTAGAGATGTACAACTGTGTCTGAGGCGGACGCGCAGCAGTAGAAGGCTTAATCTGCTGACAAATGTCACACATAAGGACATAATCGCGCGTCTGTTTGTACAGTCCCCGCCACCAGAACCTCTGTTGTAGCTGAGATACAGTGGCTGAGACGCCCGCATGCGCAGACGCCACACCTTCATGAGCCGCTGTAATCAGAGACGCTCTGCGATCCGAGTTGGGAACTAAACGGTCTCCAACTTCAGGAATTTTCACATAAGGAACCTTATCGGGACTTAAGTGGTATGTGTACTTCGAAGAGAACCCCGCAGGATATTTACCTCCCTTCTCCGTGGCAGCCACAGCTGCCAAGATGTCATCATCTTTTTTGCTTTTGGACCTCGTGACTGCTGCAACTAAGTATTTTGATACCGCTGACTTCGCTGCTTCATCAGCAAGCGAGTTGCCAACAGCGTGGACCCCCACGCGCTGGTGGCCGAGAGTATGAATCACAAACACGAGCGGCAGTTTCTCTTTAAGTTCTGCCACTCGGACCCAGATCATTTTATGTTTTATTGTGCTACCCTTGGAATCATGAAAATCATTCTGAATCCAAAAGAACAAGTTCTCATTGTAAGACTGGACACAGTAGTAAGAATCACTTACGATTAAAGTCGTCACACAAGGATCAGCGTACTCCAATGCAAGCATCAGAGCACGCAGCTCAGCTAATTGTGCGGTGCAGTCCCCAAGCGTCTGCGTGTGCACGACACTGGACTTGAACTCATCGTTCACCATGGCACCGACCACAATGGCGCAAGCGGAAACGTAGGCATGTTTAGAGCCATGCGCAACCTGCGCCGAACCATCCGTGTAAATGATACAATGGAAATCCTCCAGCGGCCGCATTGCTAAAGGAGCAGGATGAACAAATTCATACTGTAAATACTCCTGCGACCGTAAAGCGGCGTCAAAAATAAACGTGACATCCTGAGATGTCAAGGATGTAGCCCACTGAATCCACCGAGGGTGCAAAGCTTTAGAATTCGGTACACTGGCTTTCGTGACCGCCTCCAAGGCAGGACACGGGGTAACAACCAACATGCGCTTTCCCTGCGACAGGGCACGTTCCTTAAGAATTGCCATTTGCACTGCCGTTAACACTTTCTCCACAGTGGAAAAACGCAGTTCAGCCGAAGTGTACAAGTGTGACTTGTAAGCAATAGGTACAGTATCCCCCTCATTAAAAGTAAGGTACGTGAAACCCACCGTCCCAGGGATAATTCTTATCACCAGGTTGGTCTGGTTATCACGAGTCTGTAAGTAGTCAGAAGTGAGCAAATCAGCCTGCAAAGACTGCAGAATGGCTGAATGCTCAGGCAGCCAGCATGATTTGGAAAAAGATGGTTGTACCAAGGCATATAAAGGCTTGATACGCTGGGCATATTCCGGAATGTATGTCCTCCCGAAATTTTAAAAACCCAGTAAAGACTGTAATTTTTTCAGCGTTGTCGGAGAGCGCAACTGCGCGCACTTCTCCAGGAAGTGAAGAGCCAATCCCTTTCCTTCATGGTTAAGTTCATAACCTAGAAACAACACTGTGTATTCTGCAATGTGTGATTTTGCAAAGTTAAACTTGTAACCCATGTCTGCAAAGTTACAAATTATGCTGTTTACTCGACACAGATGCACCCAAAGCTCGTCGTCTGTGAGATAAATGTCATCCACATACGAACATGCAACTGGATCGAAACTCTCCAAAAGAGAGACTATGCGGGCGGAAAACACTCCAGGACTATTTTTATATCCCATTGGGAGTCGTTTAAACATTTTTTGTACGCCGCCGCACGTAAAACTGGTCCATTGGGAACTTAGACCATCTAATCTATGTGCATAAAAACCATTGGAAATGTCAAGCGTGGTTTTGAACCGTTTACGCTCAAGACTATTTACTAGAGCAGAGCCGTGAGTATTCTGTACTGCACAGTTACGGCAATGCGAGTTCAAATGCCGGTAATCCAAAACTAGACGATACGAGCCGTCCGGCTTGTTAACAGTAAAAAGGGGATTATTCATTGGTGACACACACGTTTCAATTACACCTTGATATTCCAATTGTTCAAGGATAGCCGCGACTGAAGCTTTAGCTTCACGCCGTATGGGATACTGGGGTTGTGGCTGCGGCTGTGACCGTAAAGGAATCTCATGGCTAGGGGACAATTTATCCCAGCCACACTGATTTCGGTACACAGCCGGCGCAAGCGCCAGAGCCCACTCTTCTGCAAAATGCAGCGCTTCCACTCTCGGTACAGTGTGCGCGAAACTGGGGACGATTACCTCCTCCCCTCGCGGAGCTGCGAGAACAAAAGGTGGGGGCCAGTCAGCCTCCGAAAGCAAAATGTCATACGTATCCGAAAGATTTTCCCAAAATACCCCTTTTACAGTTCGCTGCATGTCACCTTCAATTAACAGGACAATTTCAAAAAGTCTTTCAGGGGGAGCAACATGCGTATCTGCTGTTTCAATCACAATAAAAGTCTCAGTCGCTGTCACCTTCAACAGTGGACGGAGGGCCTCTCTCACTATGGTAATCTCCGCCGCGCTGTCCAGCAAGGTCAGAGCCCACGTCAGATTCCGAAGCCGCGTTCTCACTATCTGGGGCATATCGATGCGCCGTTAAGGCTGCGACTTTCTTCTTGGCAAACTGCGGTCTCTTTGGCGTAGAGTCGTCCCGCTGATCCCCTTCACTTCGCGTGCGGGGCTGGCCACGTCCTTGCTGGCCACCCCTGCCCCTGCCGCCCCCTCCACCACCGGTTGACGGAGCCGATGAGTCCTGAAAGGAACGAGGAGAGCGTTGGTCAGAAGCCTGATATCTCTCTGGCGTTTTAATCATCGCGCGATCGCGCAAATCATAAACTCGATCTGACTGCGCAGGCTGCGAAGGTGCAGGACCAGAAACCTGTGTCTGCTGTTGTTGTTGCTTACCCTGCTTCTGCTTTTTAGGCCAATTTTGTTTTTTGGACTTGGGTTGTCCACCCGTTTCCGAAGACTGTCCCTGGGGTTGCTTCCTCTCTTTTTCAGAAAAAGCCTTTAAACCCTTAGAAGTGCGGCCAACCATTTTATAAGCCGCCACAATAATTCTTGCCAGCTGACGGGGTTTCTCGGCCTCGGGAATTAGCGCCAGAGCATTGGCGACCTGAAAGTTCACTGCATCCCCCTTGACATTTGCAAGGATAAGACCGCAAACCGTTTCAAACGAGCCGCTCAGTCGCATACCCAATTCAACCGCCGACTCCGGTCCGTGATCATCCTGAACACGTTTAAGGACCTCAGAAAGGTTTGACACAGACGGGGTGCCATAGCACCTCGAGTAAACCGCTGCAAAAGTCTTACCCCATGTTTCACAGTCAGCAAGTTCAGGGGCTAAATCTTTCGGTAAACTAAGCGTAAGAATCCGGTGTTTTTCACCCGGAGTCGTATTAGGAAACACAGCCTCCAGCTGGTCGAATTTCTCCGCAAGCCAGTAAGGAAAATCATCCTTATTCTCTGGCTTTCTGCCCATAACGGAATTCACCAAGACAGGACTGATTTTCAAACCAGCCTGTTCTGCCCGAAGCTGCGCACCTGCGGGGGCTGCGCCATGAATATTACGACCAATGTAATGAACAAGCGCTCTAATCACTCCAACCGCGACCTCATGAAGACGCCGCAGGTCACCCACGTTACAAGTGGCGCGATTAGGATGAGGAGTAAATCCACCCAAAGCGGGCCAATTTGTGCCCGGAATGGACAAAGGACCTAACCTCGGAGCAGTTAAAGAATGGGGTAGGGCGCCACCAAACCAAACTCCGTGCTGCCAAGCGTCGATAGGTACTTCCAGTGCCCTGTACGGAGCATAAGCCGCCGGTACATCCGTGGCAGTGTATGAATGGAAGACACCCGAATTAGCGTCCAAAGCCGGAAATGTTACCCAGGAATAAAACAATTCGTACGGGTACGCATGTTCCGCACTCACCACTAGAACCACAGCCAAGCCTTCCGCAGGTACATTATAACCCCGCAAGTGGTCGCGAACCGCGACGCGGCTATGCTGCGCTATGTCCACGGCCATGTTAGCACAGGAAGCGAAAAGAGACAAAGAACAGTTTGTAGCACAACTGGGTAGTAATTCAAAGAAACCGTTTCCAGAAGAATTCAAGCTTGAAAAGACCTATTTCAAAAATAGGTAGGTTTTTCCGACACCACCGTTTACCGGAAACGGGAATGAAGGTGTTAAGGTTTGAATGATATACTACTCGAGTGTCATGAAATAAGGCCAACCAAACCGTTGGGCGCCATGTAGCAGGGTTTCCGTTCTCCCACAGAACTGTGCATAGAGATCTAGAACCTCAGTGAGTTAGGATGATCCAAAAACTCATCTCAGTGTCAGAAATCTCCTTACCTAGCTAGCTACAGTGTCTCATGGATCATTATGGAATGATCCATGTCTTAGACAAACCAGAACATGATCTTTAGAATACCTCAGGAGTCGTGGAACACATGAACACTCTTTCGTTATATAATCATTTCAAACCAAAACTGGGAGTCAAAGAACACAAGTGCAAGTTTGAAATATTTATTATTCAATGCAAAGTTCTCAAACGCAGTATCTTGTATAATACCAAAATGCAGATTATAAAAATCAGAGTCAGCAGCATAGTCACTAATCCATAGTAAGCAAAAGGTGCTAGCATGTTATAATGCAAATCTATAGAAATCTATATCACCTATATTTCGCGCACCCTATCTAGCATATTATTTTATATCTAAGAAGGTCTCATTCGGGCTTTAGCAGGGCGGCCCCATACCTCTCAATGTCAGTAGGAGCAGATCACATCAACAGCTACCAGCTCTCTTCATGCGCAGCACCAAGTGTCTACGTTCATTCCGTGTAACTCTATCTTAAACCCGCGTAGAGCCCCAAATGTTGGCATCAACATTATTTGTGTTATGTCTAATGTGGTGCGAGGATCAAGCCTCCCAGCAACCTTGTGTTAGGTTAATTTTAGAGTGTGCAGCTCTCAGTGTGCAGACAGTTGTACCAAGTGTACCAGGCAAAGCTGATAGCATAGAAATAACATATTATTCTCAACTAAACCACCTCACCGCTTCTAGGGTGAAGGCGACAACAACAAGTATGTGTCGTGTGCAAAACTGAAGCCGAAGGAAAAAAGGCTGTTTAAACATGTAATGCACTCATGCTAACTTAACGCAGTATATGTACCGAAGTATCCATATGACAGCAAGCAAAGATTATTTGTTTACCTATGCTACTATCGCTCTTGTGTAGTCTAAGTTGGATTACGTTAATAGCCTCCACCATGGATCATCTTTAACAACTATGAAAAGACTACAACTAACTCGGAGTTCTTCTGCCAGACTACTCTTACATATAAATCTCCACACCCACATCTCCCCTGCTTTGAAAGCCCTACATTGGTTACTGGTTTCCAGAAGATCCACATTCAAGCTGCTCTGTATCACTCAAAAGGAGATACATGGAGCAGGACCACTCTTCATCAGAAATAACATCACCAAATACATTCAACAAAGGAACCTCCTCTCTAGATTGGCATCTCGCCTCAAAATCCCACCATACAAGAAAAAACACATAGATGGCGAATCCTTCTTTGTTCAAGCAGCCAAACTATGGATCTCTTTGCCCCCGAATATAAGCTCCATGGGTAACTACCTTATCTTCAGTAGACTACTCAAGAATTTGCTCTTCCCCGACATAACCAGCATACTCCAACCTAAATACACAGCATAAACCTGTGTATATAAGCATTTATTTGAGCTATATATGTGTACCTAGATATGTGTATTCCTTTGTAAATAATTATTTTTATAAATCTATAGATAATTTAGTTCTGCTTAACAAACGTGCATATTACTTATTGTTCTGTTTTTAACATGTATATTGGTCACTGCATAAATAAGTAGATTGTTATCACAACTATTTATCTACAATTGCTTCACTATTGAATTACAAAACAAATATTCATTATAAAAACAAATTAGCTTAACCCCTTTGCCGCGGCCGCGATTTCGCGGCAGTGCGGCACTTCCGCAAAATGGGCGAGGCTGCATTGGCCGACGGCAGCACGCAAGGGGTTAAAGTACAGCAGTTCATGAACTTTTGAGTTTTTTTTAAATACAACTTAAATCCACATATATTACCTTCATTATACATATATACCTTCCACATATTTATGTATCTTTATATTTATTAATGTACTTCTAATTCAGCATCTCGAATGCACTACCTCTCTCAATAATTCCTCTACTTCAACTGACTCACCTCAAACCTCATTCTACTACTGCCTCCAATGAACTACCCTATTTTTCACCCTACACCTTTCTCAATATACCCTCTACCAATGCTCTGACTCATCCCAAACCCAATTCTACTACTATGATGCCCAAAATAACCCTTTCTAGACTCTTCCCACCTCTACCCCTCCTTGCATCATCTCAAACCTCTTTTACTATTCCAGTTTCCCAAACAAGCCTATCTAAACCCTCCCCTCTAACTCTCCCACCCTCCAGCTACCCTTTACTCATCCCGAACCTTCTCCTCATTCTGCGATATCCACAAAACCCTTTCTAGATCCTTCCCTCATCCATTCCTCCACTATCCTTTTCAATTCAACTAACAGACTCGTATGTCCACCACAATAATTGATTTCATATTTCCATATACTAATCCTGTTTGGGTTTTTGAGTAGCGTGCTACTTGCCGAAAAGTGCTTCAACGCCCCATCAGGGCAAGTAAGCTCTATATAAATCCAATTACAGTTACCGCATTTAACCATCTTCTTGACTTATAAGAGGAAAATTATGATTTCCTGAAAAAGGTAGCAGGTGTTTTAATAACCAGCTTTGGCCTTTTTTTTTATTTTTTGTGGTTTTGTCCTAAGAGTCCAGTACAGTATAGCTTGAACTAGGGAATCATCTGTTGACACAATAGAGGGTTAACCTGTCACCTGTTGATGATGTTGTGATTTCATCCAAGCGAAGCCATTCCAGTGATATTTAGGTGCGAAACAATCCCATTATATGGCCTTACCTTGAGTGTGAAAAATGGAACCGCCTAAGATAAATGGTGATTTTGTCGCAAAGAATTTTTGTGAAAGGAAAGTAATGTTTTTGGTTAATGTTTGACTTTAGAAAGCAAGCCATGTTATATTATACTACATGTCTTTTTTTATTTTTTATAAACCTCTACATTGTGATTTTGATTTCTCATACCATATATTTGCATTATATATGATTATCTTTCCCTCTCTGGAGTCCATTTTAACAGAAATGTTTTTCGTACAAGCAAAATGAGAGCAGCTCTTAAATTTGTTGTCATTGCCTTCTACGAAAAGCAATAAAGACCATTTTAAAATGAGCACTGGCATAGCCAAAAGGCCTAACCTTTTAGACCTCATAAGTGTTTAGCAAGGCAGCACATTATCCTGGGATAAGTGCAATATGACATTCTGTTATACGTGCATGTTAATATTTAAGCATATTTTACTTGTCTCATAGTGCTCAATTTAAACCATGGTAATAAAAGAAAGGGCCTCCGTGCTTCCAAGGATGAGGAGAAAGTCTGCATTAATGCGTGAGAAGTGGTGCCCAGCCCTAGGAGAATGGCCATAACTGTGCAGCGCATGAAGGAAAGGGCCACAGAAGTGCAAATCCGGGGAAAGCAGTGCAGCGGTGCCAGCATGATGAGATATACTGATTGAGTTGCATTAGATGTGTGCGGGTGCTATGGGACAGGAACTGTATGGCAGGAGCCATGTGACAGAAACTGTGGACAAATGTATGCAGGACATGAACTGTATGACCGGAATCTAGGCATCAAACAATGAGTGATGATCTGCAGCCTCAGGAGATGCATGACTGGACTTTACTGAAATTTAAACTTTATTGTTTAGTTAATTAAAACCATAACAATTTGATGTATTTCACACACACATTATAAAAGTTTGTAAATTATCATTTAAAAAGGATTAAAAACATTTTATAATAACAAGAATTAAGAGTCAATGTTTTTCCAGATTATTAATAGTTGGGATCTTCGTGTTGTTTAAGATGTTTCTCAAATGCTTTCAAGAACTTCACCAACTTGCAATGCATTCGAGGGGCAGTTATATCCAAGCTTCCAATTATAGCAGATCTACATGTTCGTAGCTTCTTGATCCGAAAACTTTGCTTTAAAAGGTATGAACGTTCCTTAGACAACTTCCTACATTGGCAGATTATGTGTATTAAATCTTCTTTGGGGCTACCACACAATCGACATTTTACAGCTACATGCTGTTTCCAAGCTGGTTCCTCTGCCAATGTCGGGAATTTGCCAAATCTCAGTAATATCCGCTTTCTTTTAATGAAAATGGAATATGTTGTTTCCAGGTACACTGCTGGGGTTAGTGTTTTATAGCCGTTTATCACAGCCCAGGAGTGCGAGCGATGGGAAAAAATCTCTTTGTCCAATACCAATGAATGGAGTTTGGCCGCTTTATTTAATGCCTGTTTTAGTGCTGCAAATGACAAATTTTTGTCCCATAAGGTTTTTGAACAAGTCACCTCCAAAGCGTGCGTGACTAATTGATTTGCTTTGGATTTCTTTTGGGATTCAAGCTCTTGCCATAGGTGTGTATTAAGGTTATTATTAGTTGCTCTTTGCTTGATCTGATACCATACCTTGATAGATGAGTATAATCTGCCCACAGTTTTGTTTTTTATGCCAAATTCTAGTCGCATTTGGGCTGGCGACGCCATCCTGGGTAATCGTAAGACCTTCTTGTAGATTTTTGTTGTTAAACTGTTAAGTAGGTCCATATCCTTTCCATGCAATGCCTCACTTGCATAGGACAGTGTTGGAAGAACTTTGTTGGCCATTACAATTATTAAAAGTTTAAGTGATGGACCTTCACATTTTTTTGTCAATGTACTTAGTCCGAATATCAGGGCACCCGCTCTTTGCGTCAGATATTTCTTCTGTTCTTTAAAATCAAGCTTATCATCCAGATAGAAACCCAAATACTTGTATGCTGAGACTCTCTCTAATGGTTTTCCTTTTAGCCAGATGTTGCAGTTAGATCCACGGCGATTGGTTATCAACATGGATTTGGTTTTTGAAACATTTAAAGCCAACTTATTTGCCAACAGATATTTTGAGAGTTCAGTAACTAATCTGGTTAAACCAACTTTCGTTAGCTCATGAGTACTATATCATCGGCGTAAGCCAAGTGGGTCAGCTTTAGGTCTCCTAATTTAGGTGGGTGAGCATTACAATTGTTCTGTTTCCCGGTGAGATCTGAGATGAAGAGATTAAATAGATGAGGGGCAAGGACACACCCCTGTTTGAGTCCAATTGATGTAAAGAATTTTCTCGACAACCGTGTACCATCCCCTATTTTTACTTGCGACCAA
Source organism: Lissotriton vulgaris (assembly GCF_964263255.1). Lineage (NCBI taxonomy): Eukaryota > Metazoa > Chordata > Amphibia > Caudata > Salamandridae > Lissotriton > Lissotriton vulgaris. The sequence goes on along the minus strand of NC_141700.1, from coordinate 355,355,644 downwards.
GTACTAGAATAAAGTAACAGCAAACCCCTTAAAATATTCTCCGGTATTGCCCATGCTCTCAATTTCGACCACAATAAGTTACGGTCCACACTGTCAAATGCGGCCTGAAGATCAATAAAACACAGGTTCAGGTCCCGTTTGCTGGTAATACACTTCTCCGCGATCATAGTGATAGATAGGATATTTGCTGTTGTACCTATCCCCTTCCTGAACCCTGTCTGATTTAATGGGTATCAGCTCTTTTTCACTTGACCAAGTGACCAAATCATTTAAGAGAAGCGTTGCAAAATATTTTGCCTCAACATCCTGCAATGCTATTAGGCGATAGTTATTTGGATTTGATCTTTCACCACCTTTATAGATTATCGTAAATATGGATCCTTGCCAGCTTTCGGGTACTCTGTTCCAGTTTTGCACATCCAAAAACAGTTGCGCCAGACAGGGTCCCCAAAATTCCGGAGCATGTTTGTAAGCTGCTTGCGGGATGCCGTTCGGGCCTGGCGCCCCATTGGGTTTAGCTTTTTAGCTTTTTTGATCAGTTTAATGATCTATTCCGCCGTATATTGTTTATTCTGAGGAACAGTGCTGGATACGTTACAGGGATCACTAGTCAAAGGTTGTCTCCCTTGTTCTTCTGCGGGGCACATTTTGTTTTGACTGTTTAGACCAGGGGTCTCCAAACCGGTCCTGGAGGGCCGGATCCATGCCAGATTTTTAAAATTACTTCATGTATCTCAATGGGGATATCCAAAAAATATGGCATGGATCCGGCCCTCCAGGACCGGTTTGGAGACCCCTGCTTTAGACCAAGAGCGTTACTTTGAGTTTTTGTTGAGATCTCTGTAAATTTAATAGCAAGAAACAATGCCCACTCCGATTCCTGCACATTTGATATGAGGGAGTTACAGGGTCTTGTTAACTGGTTTATGGTTTGCCAAAATATATTGGTATTCTGGAGTTTTGAACTGAAGATTAATTTGGACCAAAAACTCTCATTAGTTGACCTTTTATGTTCCCAGACCTTATTTGTATATTCTTTTCTTTGTATACGGAAGCTGGCCCATTGACTGGTACCACGGTCAGTCAACTTTATCTTCCTTTGAGTTTTCTGAAGTTGTCCACGCAGGCCTTGTAGCTCTTTCGGATGTTTTTGCTGTGGTCCATCTATACTGGATTTCATAACTGGCAACTTCATCAGAAAATGGGTCCATGCTTGAATCTCATCCGTTGATGCATTCCCGATCTCACTCAATGTGTCCTTCATTATAGTGAACCACTTGTGATCATTGGTGTTGGACCAATTTATGCGTCATGACTGGACTTGTTTCGGGTAGTTCATTGTATTATATTGTAAAATTTGTATAGCACTTACGACCCCTTTGTGGGCTGCAGAAGCACTTGCCTGCATGGGTAGGTACACTAAGCTGTACAGAATGAATGGTTGCAAGGCATTGGGTGGTACTGTGAGTAGGAAATGGGTGGCACAATGAGCTGGGCAACAAGAGCTATGTGAAGGAGCTTGGAAGACATTCTCAACAGGAGCTGTGGGTTGACGCTAGATGACAAATGCTCTTTATTGACGCTGGGCAACAATAGCTGTGTGTTGGGCCGGAGTAACACGAGTAGGTGGTATTTGCGCTGGCCTACAGTAGCTGTGTGAATGCACTGGGTGACACAGAAGCTGTGTTGGGATGGTGAACTATGACGAGGTGTGTCTTGACCCCGCTTAACAGGAGTTTGGTACAGGCACTGGGCTACAGTAGCTGTGCATTGACGCAGGATGATAGGAGCTGTTTGCTGGCGATATATAAAAGACAACAGGTGTATGTTTCAGCTGGGTGGCAAGATTTGTGTGTTCGAATTTGGATAAAAGGAGTTGTGTTAGCGATAGGTTACACAGGTTTTGTGACTTGGTGAGAGAAGCTATTGGGCAGAAGCTGTGCATGCACACGGTAGGGCAACAATTGTTAACTATTCACACATTAGTTATCACAAACAATTTCCATTCATTAAGAAAGGGACGGAAAGAGAAGGAAAAAGAGTAAGGGGAACCATGTATCAGATAAACAGTCCGAAAAAATTCTTTAGAAAAGTATCACAAATTTATTATAAATGCATAATTTAAGAAAAACAAACACGCTCCAATAAATACTCGCTGGTATACAAAACAATACATCACAAAAACCAGACAGGTGGCAGACAACAAATATGTTACAGTGAAGATACAACATATACAAGAATTATGTGTCCTCAAAAGATTATTGGCCACATATGCCTCAACGGCGTTTCAACCGCTGTTCAATTGCGCGGTCATCATCAGGACAGAATAGTTCACTGAGCTTCAAAAGAGTCTGTTTTAAAAAGTATTACACGAGCAGTCACTTATTATTTAGCGAGCTCGCAGGAAATTCATATCTACGGTCTGTTAAAACAAAGTATCAAATCCTGAGGAACAAGGCTTCTACTTGTGAGTTTTCTTGTTTGTCAAACTTATAAATATATATATATATATATATATATATATATATATATATATATATATATATATATATATTACCTACTGGCTGTCGCCAGTAGGTATATATAGTTAGAATTTTTTCCCTATGGGACTTTTGAAAATTCTATGTCTAATAACTTTGGCGTTTGTGGACGGAATCGGCTGAAATTTTCAGGAAAATGGCACATTTTGTTTCTGAGCAGCCCCTGAAAATTTGGTGGGGTTTCGTCAAGGGGGGGCTGAGAAAAAAGGGGGGTCCCAAAACGCGTTTTTTGCATTGAGTTTTCCATAGGGCGGTTGGACTCACTTTTAGCTCGAACGGCTGAATGGATTTGCACGAAACTTGGCAAAATTGTAGGGACTGTTAGCCCGATGTGCCTTTGCTAGGTCTCAATATATGTGCTCCAGTAGTTTTTGAGAAATTAACGTTCAAACCAAGATATATATCTGTAACAGCGCTCTGGGCAGCGATCCGGTCCGCTTACTTTTCGCTTATCGGAACTTTGCGCGCAGAAAGCTGATTGGCTCTCCGGTGTCTGTCAACATTCTAAACAGTCCGGAGCGGACGCCATCTTGTCTCTCGGTAGGATCGAGAGAGAAGAAGAGGTGGAAAACGAAGGGGGAATTTAATGAAAGGGGGCAAGGTATCCCCCTCTTGACCCCCTAGGAATGTTGTTGGGGTTATTAAAGGGTCCCGTGGGGAAAATAAAAAAAAAAATGATTTTTCACGGTAGAAGCGCGGCCGCGAACTGGTAGCGAAACGGGAATTCGCCATTTTGTGCTTCGTAAATTAAATTACTAGTTATAAGTGGGTGCGGGAGACGTATCCTAATCCCCTATGTTTCCTGAGGGTGGGTGAGGAGGCTGATATATGTTGATACATCTCTTCCAGCGGCTGTGCGTGAGCTTTTTTTTTTTTTTTGCTGCGTGACAGTCCGGAGCGGCCGCCATCTTGTCTCTCGGTAGGATCGAGAGAGAAGAAAAGGTGAAAAACTAAGGGGGAATTTAATGAAAGGGGGCAAGGTATCCCCCTCTTGACCCCCTAGGAATGTTGTTGGGGTTATTAAAGGGTCCCATGGGGAAAATAAAAAAAAAATGATTTTTCACGGTAGAAGCGCTTCACGGGCCGCGAACTGGGCCGCAAACTGGTAGCGAAACGGGAATTCGCCATTTTGTGCTTCGTTAATTAAAGTAGTAGGTATAAGGGGGTGCGGGAGACATATCCTAATCCCCTATGTTTCCTGAGGGTGGCTGAGGAGGCTGATATATGTTGATATATCTCTTCCAGCGGCTGCGCCATCTTGCCTTTTTTCGAATGCCACAATTTTGTCGTGCACGGCAGCCATTTTAGATGCCAGGCTGGTCCCAGGCTATCACCTACCCCTGCGGATGTAGTTTATGGCCCCAGCTGTAGAGAATTCAGACATGCCAATCCTCCTGATTCAGGCGTGTGAGTACTGATTTCAGTGCTAGTCTCCCGCCTCCCGATTTCTGCAAGCAAAAACCCGGGGGCATATTACGAACAACTAGCGATAATTTTTGTCTCTAACTTGTTTAGAGACAAAAATTATCGCCGCACATCGGCGATTTTTATCGCAGATAAACCTTGCTATTATCGCAGAAAAGTCAGCGATATTCATGTATTATCGACCTAATGCTCTTAGCCATGTTATCCACCTCCCATTGGATAACATGGCTAAGAACTGCTCAGGGCAGGTGTTAGATTTTGGAGATATTCGCGCTTAGCGCGAATATCTCCAAAAGTTGGTAATAGAAGGTAGCGATGTTAGGGACTGTTTCTAGTCGCTAACATCTTGGCACGCCACTTTGCATGTCATTAGTGATAAGTATCACTGACATGCAAAGCGGGGCCCAAGATGGTCGCTATCTCCTTTTAGCTGTCACTAACTGGTGTTAGCGACAGCTTGATAATAGGGAAATAATTTTATCTCCGCTTTCATGGCTTTTAAAGCCAAAAAAGCGGAGATAAACCCCCTTGATAATATGCCCCACGATTCCTTGGGGGTTTCAGCTGACAGGGCTTGGTATTGTGTTACATGGTAATTTTTCCAGGAAACGTCAGAGGGTCGATGCAGGGGTTCTAGAAGAGGTGATAAACCATTTAAGCCTCATGAACAAGCGCATGGTCTTTTAAAGATTTGTGAAGTACTCGGGGCGGCGGTGTGTGTGTGCCCTCTTTCAGGAGCGGGCGGGGGGGCACTGCCAGCAACTTGCCAGGTCAGGTAGTGTTCAACACGTGCATCACCCTTTCTCTGTCTGCTATTGCGCTCCATGCTTCGGAAAGGTAAGAAAAAGAACGTGCATTTGAGTTTGAAATGTCCGATCCTGCAGCAGCACACTTCCAAAGCCCACACATGACAATAACCCGATTCAAAGCCCCATTCACCCGTTTTTAAAAAAATAGATAACACTCCAACAAAGTAAGGTTATAAAACTTTATTAACTTTTAACGATAATGAACAGAACAAAAACTAAAAACATTTAAACATTTATTAACACAAAAAGCAACAATGGTTAGAAGCTGTCTTTTGTGCGAATAGTCCCAAGGCAGCACAACGTGCAGAGTTCTGGACGGCACCCAGGTGATGTCGCCTGGGTGCCGCACTGGTTTAGGGATCCTACAATGCTGCTCCGAAAATTGGCGTGGGGCGTCCCGGGTGGGGCGGGGGGAGGCCTCGTCAGTAGCGGTCTGTTGTGCGAATAGTCCCAAGGCAGCACAACGTGCAGAGTTCTGGACGGCACCCAGGTGATGTCGCCTGGGTGCCGCACTGGTTTAGGGATCCTACAATGCAGCACAGAAAAACAGCGTGGGGCGTCCCGGGTGGTGCGGGGGGAGGCCTCGTCAGTAGCGGTCTGTGTCCAGTGTCACATGGCTGACACAACATGTACGACAGGCACCCAGGTGATGTCCAGTAAACTGCCGCACTGGTTTTGGTATCCTACAATGCTGCTCCGAAAATTGGCGTGCGGCGGCCCGGGGAGGGGGGGGGGGGGAGGCGGCGTGAACGGGCCTCCCCAGGTGGCGGCCATCTAGCTGATTTGCGCTCGCTCTTGCGGCCACAGCGTCTCGCTCACCATGTTGTGGAGTTGCTCCCACTCTTGCAGTGCAGCGATAGGCGGCTGCCACATGGCTGTCAAAATGGCGGACGGCTCTTCGGTTTTGGGCCTGGTCCACTGAAATGGCCCTGGGACACCTTGGAAGTCGGACGCTTGCCTGCTAGGGCTTGGGCTCCATTCTCGAAAAGCGTCCCCTCAGCCGTGAAGATTGTATAAAAGTCTTGGGGGCCCCCGACTCCCGCAGGCTTCCGGTGGGGAGCGGCTGCCATGATTGCTCGCGGAATGACCACGACGGAGCCACGAGATGGTGGTGCTCTCATGCTGACGCCAGCTTCAGTCTGAATGATCCAGAAACAAGGTGGGTCTTTCATCGTTTGGGAAAAAAAAATGTTCTAAACCAATGAAAAGTGTTATTTTTAGGTCATATGACCAAGCCTTCCATCTTTAGGAAACCAAAAGTAAAATGAACCAATGAAAAGTTTTATAAACAAGTCACATGACCTGTTATGCGACATAGGGCTACAAAAAGCGTAGAAAATCCGTTGGCACGTGAGGCGGCGTCAGTAGCGGACCGATGTGCGAATAGGCCGAAGGCAGCACAACGCGCCGAGATCCGGATGGCACCGAGGTGGTGTCCAGCAAATTGCCGCACTGGTGTGGCCATCCTACAATGCTGCGCCGAAAGACGGCGTGTCCAGCTGAATTGCGGTCACTGTTGCGGTACAGTGACTCGAACGCGCCGAGATCCGGATGGCGCCGAGGTGGTGTCCAGCAAATTGCCGTACTGGTGTGGCCATCCTACAATGCTGCGCCGAAAGACGGCGTGTTCAGCTGAGTTCCGGTCACTCTTCCGGCACAGTGACTCGAACGCGCTGAGATCCGGATGGCACCGAGGTGGTGTCCAGCAAGTGGCTGCACTAGTGTGGCCATCCTACAATGCTGCGCCGGAAGTCGGCGTGGGGTGCCCCGTTGGCTTATGAGGTGATGTCAGTAGTGGACTGATGTGTGAATAGGTCGGAACCAGCACAAGGCGCCAAGATCCGAATGGCAAGTCCTGGATGTTGAGTGCCTCAGTTGAGATTTCTGAGCAGTGCTTGTAGAACTGTCTGAAGCTTATTTGCACCTGCTGCAGCTTCACTAGGTCCGGCGGAACTTGTTGCCTTTTCCTTTCTGCTTCTTTTCCTACAATGCGTTTCTTCTGAAGACACGACCAGGTCCCTGAATGTGTGCAGGGGGACGCTATTGAATGAATGAACGCGCCGAGATCTGGATGGCACCGAGGTGGTGTCCAGCAAATTGCCGCACTGGTGTGGCCATCCTACAATGCTGCGCCGAAAGTCGGCGTGGGGTTCCCCGTTGGTTTATGAGGTGATGTCAGTAGCGGACCGATGTGTGAATAGGTCGGAACCAGCACAAGGCGCCCTGCACTGTTGAGCCTTTTTCAATGTCTGTTTTTTGTTCTTTCCCCTCCATCAAAAACAAAACAAAAATACAAGGCGCCAAGATCCGAATGGCAAGTCCTGGATGTTGAGTGCCTCAGTTGAGAGTTCTGAGCAGTGCTTGTAAGACTGTCTGAAGCTTATTTGCACCTGCTGCAGCTTCACTAGGTCCGGCGGAACTTTTTTCCTTTTCCTTTCTGCTTCTTTTCCTACAATGCGTTTCATCTGAAGACACGACCAGGTCCCTGAATGTGTGCAGGGGGACGCTATTGATTGAATGAAAATGGCGGCTTGACACAAAGCTGACTCAAGCGTTACTGTTGGTGCTATACAGACAAAAATTGGTTTTCAGTTTGTACATTCTTCAGGTTTTTTTTTCCATCCAAGTCTGATTGAGAGTTTGTAGAAAAATGGCTTCAGATTTTCCACATACTACTCTTCAACATTCTTCCTAAATGTAACAATGTGAAACTCACTAGGAGAACGGCTGTTTCTGTTTCCTTTCAAAATGCTGCCACCAATATTTTCTGAATGGAAGACACCATCTTGTAACATAAAGGGCCGAAAGGGGTTCTGGTCTGGCCGATGGTTGGTGGAGACATTTTGACTATATCTTGGACCTGCCCGGCCTCGCCCAAAATGGCGCCGGTATAAATGGGACTCGTAACTCTTTGCCCGCAAATGTATATCTAGAAAATGTTATTGTAAGTGGCCCTGTCGTATTTTAATTACAAAATGTACGTCCACCGATTCCGCAACTGTTAGACACCTTTGTTCTTGTCACCTAATGGCCCGCTCGTTACGTTCTTCTACAGTGTAAATGTCTCCTCATCATATACGATTTGAGTTTGCTCCGTGGCCGGCCCACGTGGTTATAGGCCCGTATTTGTATACTGACATTTTCACAATAAAGGTTTTTAAAACAAAACACGGTAGTAGTATTTTCATTTGTAAAGTTTTTACTTTTAGTGACTGTTTTCGAATCAGTAAAAGGCAAGTGAAATAAAGCAGTCCAATTACATGACGGATAAAAGGTATAATATGTAGGAACGCAGTAAAGATAAATGGTCAAGGGCAGTTGTGTTTTTCATGTCTGCAACATAAAGTGATCGATAAGAATCTGATAATCAGGCGTATCGGCGACTAAGACAGCAGGCCGAATCTCTTTTACTCAACGGCTCCGTCATGGAAGGAAGAAACGCCCTTTTTCTCGAAAAAGGAATATATTTTACTTGCAAGACAGTTGTAAATTTTCCGGGAAAGTACATTAGCCTGGAATATTATAACATATGTTTGAAAAAAAAATATTGTTCGAAAAAAATAAAAAGCGTAATTTTTAGGTCATATGACCAAGCTTTTCATCATTAAATTAACAAAAGTAAAATGAACCAATGAAAAGTTTTATTAACAAGTCACATGACCTGTTATGCTTACGTTACGCGCTGCGCGCCGCGCCTCGGATCACTTCCGGGTGCGCTAACGCAGCGTGTCATAAAACGCATTACGCGACAACGTAGGTCAAGAATATAGTCTAAATGTCTCCACCAACCAGCGTTCAGAACACAACCCCTTTCAGCAGTCCAAAAAGTTCTGTTAAATGACAACAGAGGGGACAGGCAACAAGAACCATCAGTCAAAGAGGGGAGGGCAAGTTCTTCCCTTCCGGGTCATGTTGGGGCGCTACCGGAACTGATCGAATTGGTAGTCTACAGTGTTTCTGGATGTTTCAGACTAAAGCTGGCGTCAGCATGAGACCACTACCATCTCGTAGCTCCGTCGTGGCCATTCCACGAGCAATCATGGCAGCCGCTCCCCACCAGAAGCCTGCGGGAGTCGGAGGCCCCCAAGACTTTTGTAGAATCTTCACGGCTGAGGGGACGCTTTTCGAGAATGGGACCCAAGCCCTAGCAGACAAGCGTCCGAGTTCCAAGGTGTCCCAGGGCCATTTTAGTGGACCAGGCCCAAAACCGAAGAGCCGGCCGCCATTTTGAGAGTCCTGTGGCAGCCGCCTATCGCTGCACCGCAAGAGCGGGCGCATCTCAACTACATGGTGAGCGAGACGCTGTAGTCGCAAGAGCGGGCGGAAAACAGCTGAATGGCGGAAGAGGCACAGTGTAGCAAAAGCGGGCGGAATGGCAACTAAAACGATAAAGGGGCGCCTCACTACAGCTTGTCTTCAGGTCAAACGGATTGTGGGACAAGGTCCAGAATTGAAGAGTCATCAAAAGGCAAAAAGTACCGCCGGACCCCGGGAGCCGGCCGCCTATGTCGGGGGCGATCTCAGGCTACACCAGTGCTATAAGACTTGGGGAGGGTGTCGGAGCCAAGCGTCTTCTCCGAGTCCATGGCCATCACAGCGCCCCTCAGGGGCCTCTGTCAAGCTGTTTAGGAAGGTAACATATGACATTGTTTTCTAATGCAGTCAGGTCCACAAACGACACTCACTTACTTTGAGAATAGTGAAGCTGCAGTAGGTGGAAATAAGCTTCAGACAGTGTTACAAGCGCTGCTCAGAACTCTTAACTATGGCACCCAACATCCAGAACTTATGCTATTTGAGAATGGTAGTGACATCGAAGCATCTCAGGGACCAAAACCATTAACGTACTTTCACGTATGAAAATCTTACTTGGGGAGGGGGCAGGAGCGAAGCGCCCCCTCCCAGTCAGCGCCACCACACCGTATGTTGAAAATCTGAAGCCATCGTTCTACAAAGTCAACCAAACTTGGATTGAAAAATCTAGAAAAATGTACAAACTGAAAACCAGTTTTGGTCTGCATTGCATCAGTAACAACGCTTGAGTCAGCTTTGTGTCAAGCCGCCATTTTGATTCAACAAAGCACAGGCATTGAAAAAGGCTGAAATTTAGAACTCTAAACTATGGCACCCAACATCCAGGAGCTTGCTATCCGGATCTTGGAGCCTTGTGCTGTTTTCGATCTATTCACACATCGGTCCACTACTGACATCATCTTATAAACCAACGTTATGTAAATAGTTTTTTAATAAAATGTTTTACCCTGTTTCTTTGCTGGTGTGTTGTCTATATTTTTAATATTTGCATAGGGTTTGTCATTATTTTGTGCGGGATGGGTGATGGAGCCGAGCTGTCTTGCAGCCCTCATGGTGTGGAGCTCAGTTCATCTCACTATTTTCGTATTTCTCAAGAAGGGTTGTTCCTAATATTTCTATTTTAGCGAGGTCAAAAAGAGATCCAATTAGTGGCCTACTGATTTTGCTCGATTACTTTTATTTTTTTACACGATTTTTCACTATCTGCAAAGACTAAACAGAGTATTGCGACTTTGTGCTTGTTTGTAAATAGAGAATGATCCAAAGAGAACCAATTCTAAAACAGTAAATGCTTGGACAACAATCAATCAAATGGAGAGACAAGGAGGTACGACGGATTACAACGGGGGTAAAGGCCTGCGTTAACTACCCTTCTGTATCTGCAAAGAGAGAGTACTACTAAGGCAAAAGAGGGGAGGGGGGGGGGCAGCGTTCAAAGCACATCAGCGTGCATAAATACGAAAATGTTTTTATCTATCACGTACTTGACATTTTAAAGCTTTTCATATTTGCTATTAAAAAACCAATGAAATTCACAGAAAAAACCATAGGTTATAGTGGATATATAGTTAGGAATTTGCATTTACAAAACCTTGAAAATTCAATGAAAAAACCATAGGTTATAGGCCATATATAGTTAGGAATTAGCATTTACAAAACCTTATTTTACTCGCATAAAACCATTGAAATTCCATATATAGTTAGCTAACTATAAGCGCTAACTATATATCGCGCACCCGCAATCCACTGCTGATGATGTCACATATTACATCATTCATGACATGGTCAGTGACATCACTGATGACATCACTGATGACATCTCAAATGACATCACTGATGACAACTCAAATGATATCAATGATGACATCTCAAATGACATCACTGATGACATCACTGATGACAACTCAAATGACATCACTGATGACATCTCATTTGTCATCACTGATCACATCACTCATGTGATAATACAATGAACCTCTTCAGACTCTAATATAACCTTACATACACTCAGTATAAACAGACACTCACAGACTGTCACTCATCCATGGAGTTACTCACACACCTAGTCAGTCATGCAAAGAATCAATCACACCTCCATTTCCTCAACTATACAGTTATACACATCTTACTTATTCAAACATATAATAACACATATTTACTCTCTTATATAATCCCTGATACAAGCTCACAGTGATCGATACGGCCACTCACACATTCACTGGCTCTTATGTTCAGTTATTTATATATCTCAACTCTCACATGTATTGTGTTTTACATACGTACTTACTTGCACATGTAGCAATGAGAAATCCATTCACTCACCAACACACCCATGCACAGTCAACCGCCCTTATAGCTGTTTCCACATGCACTCTTGAACTCATACTCCTAGTGAATCAACTGCTTACACATCTATGCACAGAGTCACGCACCTCCCAGCCACCCACACACACACTCAGCCTCCCATTCAAATATTTGGGCAACCAATCAATAACCCATATGGCTACTCTTATAGCTACTGATCAACACATGCAGCAGCTTACACAACAACAAACATACTGATGCACGAATTAAGACAGTTTAGTCACTAACCCATGTACTCAGTGAGACACATTTAATCAGTCACTCATACAGTCAGTCATGCACCTACTAAATTCTTCATCCAGACACTTATACATCCACTCATTCTTCAATATGTGAAACATATTTTAACTTTACAGAAACATACAGTCACTGGATGTTGTAATCAGTGATGTCATCAGTGATGTCACTGACCATGTCATGAATGATGTAATATGTGACATCATCAGCAGTGGATTGCGGGTGCGCGATATATAGTTAGCGCTTATAGTTAGCTAACTATATATGGAATTTCAATGGTTTTATGCGAGTAAAATAAGGTTTTGTAAATGCTAATTCCTAACTATATATGGCCTATAACCTATGGTTTTTTCATTGAATTTTCAAGGTTTTGTAAATGCAAATTCCTAACTATATATCCACTATAACCTATGGTTTTTTCTGTGAATATATATATATATATATATTCCAACAAAAGTGCCTTCTGCTTAAGGACGCCACTCCACGAAAAATAAGTTCACAGAACCCTTTATTTTTTGAAACCAGCTCAGCTTTCCCATTGTTCATTACCTTCCCTGACGCGTTTCAAAGCAACATGCTTCTTTTTCAAAGGGAAAAACACTATCTGTCAGCCACAGATCTGCGCAGCACATTCTCCAGCCTTCAATCCGTTTTTTTCATCAATTAACCTCCCCAGAGGCCTCACTTTATCAGGTGTGTAAATTTGTGTGCATTCTGGGGCTGGACGAGAAATATAATAAATAAAAGGAACCGGCATGCCTTTCTGAGGCCCACTGGAGGGCTTGAAAAACAACCGGATAATGAACACCGTTTTAAATTTCATCTGCAAGCAAATACACAGACCCCACTGGTGGGGAGGAAGAAATGGGCACAGCACAAAGACTTCCAGCCCCAGAATGCACACGAATTTACACACCTGACAGTAGTCATGCTGAGCAGAGTGACATGGCCGTGTATAGAATAATGCCCATGTTTGCTTTTCTTGGCGAAGACACAGCACATGCTAACCCTCAACCAGCATGGAAGTAAGTTTGGCTTTGTTTATGAAAGTTATTTGCAAAAAGGTCCTTAAAATGGAAGGCATTGAACCGCAGGCATTCCTGATATGACTCTCGCCAGTGAGGCATGTCATTTCCATTAACATTCAAGTCCATTTAGGAGCACAGACAACCTGCTCCTGGGAGTGTTTTAATTAACCAGAATAGAAGCTGTGTTCCCATCAGTTTTATCACAGCTTTTCTTACGCTAGAGTTCACAGTATCCCATGGTAAGACGACCGTTCTAAAACACGTCACACGCACTGCCTCTGAGGCTGTCGTACATGTCCATGTCTACTGACAGATGTAATGCGTGCAGCGTCGACTCCAAGTGCTCCCGCCGGAAGTCCTTCGAAGAACCGTGAACAACCAGCCTTTTAATGAGCTCCGCTATAATTCCTAGCACCATGAATCATGTTATACTTAAAATCCTGTAATTCTAGCACCTTCACTGGACATTGAATATTAAACCAATCAGGAAGGGTTTTACGCTGTCTGTGATCATCCGTTTGTGCCTTAAGTCTTGGCGCAAATGCCTGCTATTATTGTGAAGTGTTAAATGAATAGCTTTCCGGAATATTTTAGTTGGCTTATGCAGCGCTTTAACCCGGTGATGTAAAGCTTCTTCTTAAACATGCTACTGGGATATTAATATCTCGGGCTACCACAATGGTCTGTTTAGTGGGGTGGTTGTGGGAATCGGGAGTAGTTGGCTTCATTGTAATGGGTAAGTAATTGGTCGCACCAGATTTCTGGTCCTACTATTTTCTTCCACCTGCAGTTGCTAGCTTGGGTATTTCTGACAGAGCCACCACTGCTGTGGGTCTTCACAAATCCACCATTGACAAAGGCGGCAACAGTTGGTGATAAAAGATAACACCCACCTTCCCCTGCTTCTTTGGGTTTTGCAGAGAACTGACGGAGGGATGGACTAGAAGACAGACCATCAAGAAGTTATCCCACCACATTCCTCTTTTCTCTGAATACCAGTGGGAGCTAGTGGCCCTGCTTTTTCCAGAGGACCAACTTATAGCTTGGTTTTTACCTCTTCGATGAACATTAAATAATGGAGTTTTCAACCTAGTGTTAGTAATGGCGACTTCCCATAAAACCCATGTACAACAGTCCTGTTATTGGATCATGAACGGGTCCTACGTTGAGACTGGCTACTTTGCGATTAGGGTGAGACCTAGACCTGGACCTGTTATGAGATTTTGAGCTTCTGCCTGGGATCTTTTCTGATCACTCGCCCTCAGATCTGAGATTCCTACAGAGGCCAGTTGCTGGGGTGATCTGTTGAATTCAACCGCCCTGATGTTCCCTGCCTTGGTCCTGTAGCTTGTTGCCTATTGTGGGGTGATCAAAGAAAACAGTCAGATCTATTGTTTTTCACATCTCCGCTTCCACCGCAACTTTCTCCTCAGTCTAGAGGCATACTGTAGTAATTAAGTCCAGTAGTTCAACACATACTTTTCCACAGAAGCATGGATGTGTAAGTCATTGGTCTGGTAATTGTCACTGTTGGAGGTCTGGACACACGTTATGAAAGTCTGTACTACAGAATCCTTTCAGTCAGTTGAGTGGAATGCCCAGGTAACTTGCAAAAGCAAATATGTAACAATTTCTGATGGCTTGTTCTGGCATTATTATATAAAAATATAAATTACTTTTACCCTGAAGGTGCTAGAGGGCATGCCAAGTCTAGATTACTAGAAGCGAGAGGTTCACCAGGAGTATCTACGCTTCAAAGAGATGATACATATTTATGTAGGCACGGACTACAATCTGGAGTCTTCAAAGACTACTACACTTAGTCATAAACGATGGGAGAAGGGAAGGTACTAAGATGCAGAGAAACCTTTGACAGGCTTTGGATGCGAATTTGATTCTTCGTGGAGATGCTTTGTATAATTTTATCTGCACAAAGGGCATTCACAAATGCCACCCTGTTGGAGCGGTTTGTTCTGCTCTGAGTAACAGTCAATTGGATAGGGAGCGGGCAGGGTTGCCAAATGTTCCCTCAAACTATTTGTCCTGCGTGTCCGCCTTGGTTAAATGGCGTTCCCAAGGATATTCTCTACTATTATTGGTGGCAGACATAACTTCATCTTTATGACCCCCTGTAGCATTTTAGAGTTTCTCTATATTCTCAGTCATTACTTAACAACTACAGACCTCCAAATTAGTTAGTCAGAATCTTAATTGTTGAACATATATCAACAGGTTGACATTATTCATCTTCATGTGAGCGACTTAAGGGTTTAGATGCCTGAGCTTATTAGGGACTATGGGGTATCATTTCTTTCCATAATAGCTTTTAGTCATTTTGAGTCTTGAAAGTAAATTTGCTTTTATTGCTGCTAGGAAGGGTACCAGTTGCTTCAACTAATTGATTCCTTTTTCTGATGTAAATCTTTACTAGGACACCTATCCATTTGCCTACTCATTCCTGGGTGTCTTCAATAAGTCCCCTATAGGCTTTTGTTCATGTGGTTAAAAACCTAGAGCCAAATGGAGATTTACGAAGAGGCTGTATTTTGATGGTGAACTAGATGTCTCCAATATGGTGTGCTATAATTGGGGAGCACAAGTTGTAAAATATGACTGCTCTTTAGAAGTCTGTGTGGCAACCGTAGAGTATTTTGAGTCTGTTTCTACTCTGATTCCCCATTGTTAGGATTGACACAGAGTGGCACATTACTCAGTATTAAATGTACCTTGAGAGAAAAGTTGAGAAAATAATTTTTCATGGCGGGAAGACTATAATCTCAGACTTTGTTGAGGTTGTTTTTCCCATGGAGAGTAGAATAAAGAAAAAAAATGTAGTTGCATATATGAGCTAGCTTGCTGCAATGAAGACTCCAGCACCCAGAATTGTCACATGACTTTCAAAGTACTATGTAACTACCACAGCGTTGTAGATTTATTAGTGTGATTGTCCACGAATTCCAAACAGGTGGAAAGGTACTTTCAAATTGGAGAGAACTGAAACAGAGGATAGGGGAACTGAGTGGAGGGTGGGACTAGGTTTATAGCTCAAGAAGACCGAAGATGACGTACTGGGTTTTTCCTTATTTTTCTCTATAGATCCTCAGTTTGTTAAGAGGTTTCTGTATGACTGACCTACACACTTTTTTTCTTTCTATTCTTGATTCTCTTTCATCGAACGTCTACTTGCTACGATACTTTGGATAAACCTAATAAAAATATATTAACACAAACTGGAGAGGAAGTCTCCAAATGTAGATTTGCACTTTTTTGTGAATTGGGATCGTAGTGTGGCACTACACAGGTATTGGTGATTCTTATTTTTGTTTTTGTTTTATAAAAAGTTTGTCAACAACATGGCTTGTTCCATTGATGGGATGATACAGAGTCAACTTGGCTGTGCCTTTTTGAGCCAGAGTTCGACCAACGATAAAGAGATTTCTGATGTGTGAATCTATTAAAATAGCACCTCTCCTGACGTTGGGCATTGGATAATCTGGAAGCTTTGTCAAAGTTCAAACGTAGTAGTTCGACAAATCTAATTGATATTGAGTCTGTTCTGTGTAGGTGGTAGAGTTAACTTTTAAGTACCTAAGTTCTTGGGTGGGGGGCGAGATAAAGTAGTAGTTAGTCTACATCATAATTCAAAAGAAACCCTGAATGTCTAATGTGAAATTATATTTTGCTAAATGCTCAATATTGATTCCATGCTTCATAATCCTTTTGAAAACTATAATTTGTGTGCCATTCCTTATTCCTCAGTATAGGTCATGTCTTGGTGGCAGCATTACCAATGGTGCATCACTTTACAAATAGACGGGCGGTCTGTTTCACATTATTAAAGTAGTGTAGATTGTTCACTTGGTACATTTATTACTTTGCTCTCTCTTTCTCTCCGTAGTCCTATTTGCTCCTTCCATTTAGATTTCTAAGTCTCCAAGGATCCTGTCAAATCATAATCTGTTAAATATGCTGATTTTGTCCTTGACTTCTTAACAAGGGTAGATAATTTCACTTATTCACTTTAGAGAATTGTATGTAAAATTAGCAACTCCTTTATGTTTAGTTGGAGCAGCTAAGGTTATAGAATTAGAATAATTAGAATTGATGAACCTCGACTAACACTGAATCCCAAAGGTTAGGAAAAGCTATTACATGGCAGATGCAAAGCACAGAATGATCTTCAACATTTGCTCCCTAGACCATTAGCCTTAAATTATGCAAGTTAAAAAGGATTCTTTAGAAAAACATTTGGCTTTTTAGTTAAAGGCACTTTAGGATTTCTGTGGGTATATGACTTGTGTTTTCTGCTTGTATTATCATAAATCAACATATCTGTGAAGGTTAATTGGCTATGAGCAGTTCTGGTGATGAAATAAGGTGTCTAAACATGACCTTCTACAGGTAATTCAAATAAATCAAACTATGGGAGCATTCCATGATCATACAAGCTACACAAGGATGCAGACCGTGTGAATTTATTATGTTACGATGGTACTTAATTCTGAGATGACTTTCAAAATTACCCTAATGTGTATTTAGTTAGGTATTTTAGGCTTCTTATTGATGGAGCATAGCATTTATCTTGATGGTTTGATTTTCCTACTCAGTGCATAATCCTTAATGACGTACCTACCCTCAATCTTTCCTGTATGGAAATACCTGGTGTTAGTGGTTTAATTTCATATGAGCTTTGATGCCTCACTCTCAGTTCTTGACTTTTGACTGCAGTGCTGGCATGTGCCTTCTCTGGGTGTCTCTCGCAGTTTGCATGTGTGGGGGGATGAGTGTGAGCAAGCAGAGGGCTGAACATTCTCGTCCGTGAGCCATGGGCAAGTGAATGGCCACTTCTCCTCTCTTGGTAGAACTCTTGAATGCCTGCCTGCCATCTTCTCACATTTAAAGTGAGTTGAAGGATGGGTGCTAACTCTGAGTCAGAAGAGCACTTGAAGAGAATGTCATCTGTTCAATTTCAAGCAAGGAGCACATCCAGTCCTGTTGATTATTCGGATTCTGGTATTTGTTTTTTTCTAATTTTATTTTGTTATGAGCCTTTAGTGTGTTAGATACGGAGTGCATGTGAGAAGAAACAAAAAGCTTAAGATGTATGATGGCTCTTGTAACTTTGACCGATTCTCTCCATTTACCATCAGGCTACCTATTCTGCCCCAGGATTCTTTTACCCCCCCCCCCCCCTCCATATAGCCAGTAACGTTGGCACCCCAACACTCACAAGCTTAGAGTGCTGCATTAATAAAGCACGCCCCCATCAGGTAATACTAGGTAGCTCCCCGTCTTAAGTTGCAGCGTTGTCCCTTTTCATGGGTGAATCTATAACACCATCCAAACTCTAAACCTGCTTCTCTCAAAATCTATATTTCTAGAAATATTTTTCCCCTTAAGATCTGATCAATTTCCATCTGTGCCATAAGAGAATGGAGGAGAGCAGCACGACTCTAGACGACAGAGCTTTGATACAGCTAAGGGGCCCAAGGACCGCATGGACGATGAGGCCACTTGACGGGCAGGAATACAGGCTGCTCTCTGACATGCAGCAACTGATGCATACTGTCTGTCTCCAGACTGGTAGGAAGGTGTTACCCCTTTAAGGAAAGGAATTCATTCCGAGGGAAGAGGAGGAATACAGCGGTCGTCTAAACCATTTTAGAAAAACCGCTGTTCAACTCATTCCCTTGTTCTTCTCAGACCATGTCCCGCCGCCACTCCCTAACACTTCTAAGCTTCATTGCTGCAGGAGTCAATGTAACTGTAGGCTGTTCCTTCAAAAAACCTGAGCTTAAGACAAAGGAGGATCAAGGACTGGTAAAGGGGTAAGGAGATGGAGCAATCTGTATGTAAGGAAACCTTTTGAACACAAGAGTCTTGGTGTCTTACACAAATAATTGCTGAAACAAAGCACATCCACTGATCTACTATGAAGTGGGTGACAGTAAGGACTGATTGCTGCCACTAGGCCTTTGATGAGAAATAATGCTGCATTACTCGCCTGGGGCCCTTTACCCAGGCTTTTTTAATACATTTTTTTTTAATTTAAAAAGAATATATGTTTAAAACATCTCGGAGACTGGACTGTTCACCACATCATTGCTACACACATAGGAAAGTGACAATGCCTCTTGCAAGCAAGGACTTGAAGCTTAGCATTGCCTAAAGTGCCATCCTCAAAAAGATACTTAAGTGCAAGAGCAATTTACCATTCCTGCAGTTCCATCCACGCAAACCTGAAATAAGTATGAGAAGCTTCTAGCAAATGTTATTTCCTCTCATTAGTTCTAAACAAAGAAGCAGAGCTTTGTATAGCCCAGTAGAAGTAAAAACCATACAAATGTAATCTTAGAGCACTGAATAATGTATGCGCTGCACAAGACTGAAATCTGCGTGGCACCCAGCCTAGGCATAACATACATTGACAATGACACTCTAAATCTGCCAATTCAAATGATGGATTTATAGAAATTTTTTAGGTCTTGCCTGCGTGAGCTCTGTGAAAGGTATGAAGTCTTATTTTGGCTTAACATAGAGTGCGTTAAGACTAATTATAGCTGCAATCGATGTCCACAGAAGGTCAGTTCCTCATTTGCCTAGGCCAGCAACATCACTTCCTCTTGTTCTTCAAAAAAAGGATGTTTGGCTGTTGATTGCTGCTTGCACCTCCCAAGCTAACTTAGTGTGTGCGATTTAAGCATAGTGGTGGGACTTCCAGCTTGCTCCCGACATAGGTCTCCTACAAATTTGTGTATATTTAGGCTCCCAACTCCGTGCGGGGGATATCCGAACCAAATTAGTTCCTATAGGATCTGTTTTCTAAGTCTTCATGTTTAAGTTGAACAGCCTTGTTTTGTTCTTGCATTATTTGAATTATGCACCACATCTGGTGTTGTTCTTCAGAGCATTCGATCACTGTCTGTTCTATATTATTGGCATACTGGCAAAGAGAAGCTATGGCATACATGACAATAGTAATACTAAGTTTTCGTTCAACTTCCACCATTGCCTACAGTATATATAATCCTTCATCTGTAGAATGAGAAATGTGTGGACATTGCCATTAACAGGGACTCTACCATAATTGCTCTTTCTTGCAAGACTCTTGTGTTCAATAATGGGCTTGGAACTCGCCCATTACTGACCATTTCGTTGCCATCATTGCTGCTTTTCTTTGTTGCCTTCTCATTGGGCAGCACTTTCCATGCAGTACATTTTGAAAGGAATCGAACCTGAAGTAGGTATCATCAGTGCAGAATTCAAGTCTTGTTTCATAAATGTCAAGTATGTTGAAGAAATTGTGGGAAGTGAGGCATGCTACTCCATCAGTTATGCCAATGTCTCGCAATACATGTATTCCAGGAGGAATTTCTTCAAGCAATCAACCACGTTTCACTCTACAGTTTCTACATTTTCATATATATGTGCTATGAGGCTTTTCCAACAAACACATGCTCCTGCAGTGCTCACTTAAACAAAAATAAATCGCTCTAGCTCTCAGCACAGCTAAGCAAGGTATCATACATCCCTGGGTCGAAATGTGACTCCCAATACTTAAAGAAATGTTTCAGACTATGAGAACATTTAACTATTGAAAAATTGAGAAACATTGAAAAACTGAAAATGGAGGAAAAAGGACTTTGGGCACCTCTCTGTCCTTCTTATCTATCGATTTTGGGGAACTGTCCTGCCTATGTAACGAGAAAGTTCTACACATTGTCCCCGAAGAAAGGAAAAGCTGCAAATATCACATTGACGCAAAAATACGGATAGGGGATGCTCCATAAGCACATCCATTTGGAAGCATGACTTCTCTCACTAAGTCTAACTATTTCCTCATTGATGAATGGAGTGAGAGGATGACTGGGTTGCATTACTTTTTCCCCTTTCAGTTGTCACCAGGTTGTGGTATACTTGCAGCTCACCGGTAACTGAATGTAGGTAATCCTAAACTTGTTATACCTTTTCAAAGCCTCATAAACAGACTTAAACGTTAAACTATAGAGAGGGTGGGCTTTGGCTCCACCTTGAGGAGTTTTACTCTCTGATTTGAGACTAAATAAAGCCTCTTTGGTGTTTCATTCTACCTTCCAAGAAGTGCTTTTATTGGCATGCACAAAAGGCTATTTTACATCTCAAAAATGCACTTTTCGTCAGCTGCATGTAACATTTAATAATGTATCTCATACCACTCCTTTCAGTACTATCGTCAAAGGAAGTGGCATACTTAACCGTAGTCTCAAAGTACCTGGTCAAGATAGTAATTTAATCATAATTGGTTTGTGTGCCTGCTTCAAATCTTTCTCTCATTTATGCTTTTAGACAATTCCCCGCTGTTGTAGGTGGCTGTAGTTCACTTAAGAATTGACTACTACACATTCTTACAATGTGGTCTTCCGTGTATCTCTTTAGTCTGCTGTAAAGAGCCTTACATTATTTGCTTTCGATTGAAGATGGTAGAGCTCATCTGCCTCTCAAAGCTCTTACACTGCCTTTCTGTAGCTTCAAAAATGAGGTTTAATGGTTGATCTGATCCCCCAAATCTTGCAGAATATGTTCCCAGTCTAATTAAGAATGTGGTAGTTGTACACACTCCTTGTCATCACTTCCGTCGCTCTCTTCAAATCTCCTGCCACTCCAAGGCCCCATTGCGAAGTTGGGCGAAGGAACATCTGAGATATCTGCCCGACCACCATATTATGATGCGGGTGGTCCGACCGATGCCTGCAGGGGAAATCTTCTGCGCCTCCGACAAGCTCAAGGATCCCGTCAAGGTGGAGGGCGGATCGTTATCCCCAAAATGGAGGCATTGCTTGCTCGGGCACTGCCGTGACGATTGCAATGCATGTTTCCGACAGCCTTTCTATGGCTGTCAGACCGCCATAGAAAGGCTGTCGGAAACGGACTGTGGGCAATCCCCATGGCCTCCGCTATGAGGCTGGGGGAAGGGGGGAGGGGCACCTGTCGTACCCCCCCAAACATCTATGCATCGGTGCATGGATGTTTAAAAAGTGTTTATTTCCAAGTGTGGCTTGAGCTACTTGCGGCTTGTGCTGCAGCCCAAGCCGCAATAGGAAAGATACACTTTCCGACCACCATGAAGGCGTTCGTATCCTAATTTGGGAAGTGGGACCCCCGACTCGTCTGATCGGCGTCGTAATGGGGCTCTAAATTGGAAACTTAAAAAAGGAGGCTCTTTTAAGTGTTTTGTGTCCAACTTTGGCATTCCATGCCGGTGTGCATTAGAATGTAAAATTGGTATACCTCATTTAGAAAAAGGATTACGAATTTTCCCTGTGCCATTTACGGCCTGGCTCAGGTTTTTTTTATGTCCCTTTTTAGTCGGAACCCACAGGCCATTTAATCAGTGGTATGTTGTATAATAATGAGCTAACTCGCTCATTCTCCTCCTATACCTGTGCTTAGATGCACATGACTGCTCTCAACTGTGTTTTTAACATTGAAAGCAATTACGAATAAGGAATTAACAATAGATGTTACATTCTTGTAAATGCTTGTCGATATTCTGTTTCTTTTGCAGGAGGCTTAGTTCTCTGTCAGCTGAAGCAAATTTGCAATGTCACCCAACAAGCAAAATGGCCTGTAAGAAAATTAAAAGGATGTCTGTTTTGTGTGTAATCTACCTATCGATCTAAAATATGGAGTACAAAAA
Source organism: Lissotriton vulgaris (assembly GCF_964263255.1). NCBI lineage: Eukaryota > Metazoa > Chordata > Amphibia > Caudata > Salamandridae > Lissotriton > Lissotriton vulgaris. The sequence goes on along the minus strand of NC_141700.1, from coordinate 355,333,251 downwards.
CCGTCATCTTGAATTTAATTCCTTTTTTTTGTATATGCACCAGCAAGAGCTTTCATTTTAGATTCAAAAGGCTGCCTGCCTGCTGCAGCATCTTAAGGCCCTTGTAAATTACTGTGGGTAATTACACAGCTAAATCAGTTATCTCATTAAAGTCCCATCGGTGTTGTTATACTGTATTATAATGCCACGTGGTGCTGCTTGGCTTGGCTCCTTAAAATGGTCGTACACTTTATTATTGGCTTTGTTATCCAAGGGGCGGCAGTCGATTGCTGGCAGTGGTTTGTCGGCTACTGTGCAAAGCCCGTGCCCCCTAAGTAATCATCCTAAATACGATTCTCTGTCCACTCCTCTGTAGGTCTCACTTTCTCATTCCCTCTGCAACTGTGAATTACACTTCTGCTTCTCTCCTCCCCACACTGAGCCCTTACCATCAATGTATACATCTGCTTGTGTCTTGTAACAGTAGCACCAGGCTCATTTAGGCCCAATCAGCAGCGTTTATCTCACATTGCCCCAGTTTTCACATAGCGGTTAATGACTGGATGGCAAGCAGAAAACTTTTGCGACACTCTTGATTTTTAAAAACTTTTTTTTACTGCTAAGATAATGTATTTAATTATCGCACAGTGTTATCTTCTCCTAAGCACAGTGTTGTGTTAGAGTGGCGGTTTCCAGCAGAGATCCTCCATCCTAGAGACTGGATCCAAGCCAGATTTTTAGGATATCCACATAAAATAATAACAATACCACACATCTGCGTGTAATGCATTTGCATAATAATATTGGCGGCAACAAACCTAGTACACAATTTCACAAAGGTCCATATTTCAAAGACTTGCTTTCTTTGATACTTATTTCAGTTCCAATGTAACGTTTCTGTTTCAGTTCACAATCCTAATGTTCTGAAAATTGTGAATTTACAATTTCACACAAAAACAAGCTGGCAGGTGTTTTGTGGATAACAAAATAGTTCTGATATTGTGGAACCTATGTCTACATTTAAAAAGTTAGGTTTGTGACTAAGCATTGCCCAACCTCGATCATGAATTAGATGAGCGGGAGGACATCACTGAAATAAAGACTTCTGAGAACTTGTGCACTATATTTGGTGATTCCCTTATTGTGGTTCAATGTCCCTTGCAGACACTTTGGATCGATTAGGTGTCCAAACGGAGAGTTTACCTGGGCACCTGGCCATTCTCAAGATCACCCATAACCATATTATCATATTTATACAATGGTTACTTTAAAAACCTGGAATGGATCGTACTCTGCTGGATCTTTAATGAACACCACTCTCTTGGTACTTCCATTTGTTGAGTCTCTTGGACATTCCTCAGAAGGCCTAATGATTTCAGCATTCAGTCCCAAGAGTGACTGATGGGTCGTTGAATGTAAGAAGGGCTATTTCTACGAGATGGCAGAGTAGGTGATGGCACTAATCGTGGTCATCACCAGGTACTTACCACTTCAGGCAGTGCACCCCTCACCCTTACTTCTTGCATGTGTGCTGATCCAGGCCTGGAAAATACTGCAGGGCTGAGTGTTTGTGGGGCTAGTAGTATGCGTATTAAGTTGTCATAAGTGGCCTCCTATGTGATTTGTGTACAGGAGGAGCAGCACAGGAAAGGGAAGTGTTCTATGAGTAGATGCAGAGTTCTCACCTATTGACCCTTGAAGGATGGAGATGGACTCAACAGTTTCTCTTTCTATACTGTGCTACTTGTTAAACTGTGTGGTGTAGTCTTCATCGTAGGTGTGCACATCTGTTGGCGAATCGGTAATAGGTTTGCTTTCTTTATTTTCTTATCGCTTCTGTTTACTAGCTGATCAGATGAGTACCTCAGATGTGTGCCTGCTTGGGGCACTTCTTTAGATGTGAGCAGGTCTGTGATTAGTTAAAGGACAAAAAGTGGAGCCCAAACCTCCACTCTAGATGACAACTAGTAATGGCCTGTTTTTAGGTCGAGCCTGGGCAGTGCATGCGCTGCTGCGAGGCATGCAGTAGTGGAGTATGGCTTTGAAGCCCCGACCACTCTCCACCCATATTTTTAATTGACTTGTGCCATTGTCCTTCGTAAACACTGGCTTCAGAGTCGTTATTAGGCTTGTTAGTCCCTACTTGGTACCGCCTTGTCTGCATTTGTTACCTCCCATAACGACCGGACCTTTTACTTGTCTTGTTACACGTTCTGCTTTATCTTGGCTGTGAGCACTATTTTAATTAATGATTTGCCCCTATTCCACCCAGTACTTCGCAGAACGCCGCCAGCTTTTATTTGATTTATTAATGGTGATCCGCTTTAAGTATAGCGTTAGCAGCACGGTCCGCTTTAAGTATAGCGGCTGTGCTTACTTATTAATTATTTTGTTTATTTACTAGTGCCCATGCATCGCTTTCACATTCATGAAGGCTGCACCCTTTTCTTTAGACAAGATGCGTCTAAAGAAAGGTGTGTGGCCTCTATTAAAGTGAAATCTTGGCATGGGCGTTTTTACAACAAAAAAAATGTGTTTGTGAACTTGACAAAAAAATGCTTTTTTTGTCAAAGCGCTCCATGCCGTGCTTTCACTTTAATGTTTGCCACTCCCCTTTCTTTAGACATGGCTTGTCTAAAGAAAGGGACGCAGCCTCCATGTATGTGAAAGCACTGCATTCGCGCTACTAATCAAACAAATATTTGCAATGCAATAGGTCTTGCATTTGCAAGAGTTTAAGCTTTTGCATTGCCAATAGTTCAAGTTCTAGTAAATGCGAGACCTATTGCATTGCAAATGCTTGTTTAGGGTTGTCGTCTCTGAGAGTTGGTGACAAAAACCCTTTCAGCACCTGTCACGTTTATTATCATCACTTTGTGAGTCGCTTTGCATGTCCGTCCAGAGCTATTGTTCTATTTTCTTAGACTACCTTGGCCTGTCGTATTTGGCTCTCCTTTTAGAGTATACAGCATTTTAGCTTAGTTTTTAAACTCACTTTTAAACTTTTTATATTTTATTTTTAATAGGCATCTATCTTTTGCACTATTGACCGAAAGCACTTTAATAAATTCAAATTCTGAGAGTAGGTGTTATAAGTCTGAACACTCAAATCTATCCGAACACTATCTCACTTATACCCAACGCCTAGCAATGCGCTGTGAGAAACACTTGAAAGATAGATGTTCAGCATTAATTTTACTACCTTTGCAAATGTTTTGAATAAAGATGCAGTTTCAGTATTTTTCATCCGTAATTGATAGAAGTAACATTTCTGGTCACATGCAATTGTCAAGTTGTAGTGTGTGAGGACCAGAGTGTTTGCTTACCAACGATCTGTGTGGTCCAGGAGACAACATAGCCGATAGCTTAAATTGGGTGCAACAGAATACCGTGTAGTGGCTCACAAAATCAAATATCGTCTACCGCCAAGGTGGTTTTCAAAGCAATCCCCAGACCTTAAAACCTACTCCTGACTTCACTGACGTGTGGTGGGCAAAACAATAGTTATAGTAAATTCGAATTACCCATCCTTACTTTACCAGTTTGTCTTCCATCAATTCCATGAGTTTATAGACGTTGTACAATGCCATTCACAAACTATTCCGCCAATCGATTTCTACCTTTTCAGTCCTTTTCATCCACCTTACTACATTTCACTTGCTCTACTACTGATCAGGAATGACTTTGATCACTTAGAGCATGGGTACTCAAACCTTTTCCCAAGAGCCACGAAGTTTGGTCTGCGATATGACCGAGGGCCGCATTGATGCCAGCAGGGTGGTGGTCCAGTGGGGGAGGGGGGCAATATGAGTGAGTATAAGGGAAACAAAGAAATGCATCTAGTGGCTGAATTGCACACTGAAACCAGAAAACCTGGGATTATTCCCAGCTTCCCCACTTTTCCAAATTGTGTATTCCTAGGCTATTGATTTATTTCACTTTCTCTTCGTGTTCTTCAGTATTGCATACAAGAGGGCCTTGAAATAAATTACTTCAGGATGTGTGCTGTACAAAACATTCTCATGTGTTTGATTGAATAAACTATTAGGTTGTTCTTCTGTGATAGGTACCTAGGGCACCCTACGAGTTCACACAACAGCCCAGTGCTACTGTTGATCAGGGGGTCACATGTAAAGGTCAGGAGGGGTGCATGCACTCCTAGGCTGTACTATGAGAATCACTGATTTAGAGAAAACAGGAGCACCAACTACGAATAGTTTCATCTAATCTCAAACATGTAAAAATGTCTTTTTTTCTTTCTTTCTATAAAGGAGACTGGACTTAAGCTTGTGGATATGGAAACTGTAAAAAATCAGGTTATTGCTTGAAGGAGGTGAAAGCCCCACTCAAATAATAAGCACAATCCTTGTCAGGGTGAAACACGTAAAGTCACTAAAATAACCCGTGTTTAACCCTCTAGTAGCTTGGCACAAAAGCAGTCCAGTTTAACTTAGAGTCAATGTGTAAAGTATTTACTGCGCACACAAACGAATAAAGTGAGAACACAATACAAGAGGAATCCCACGCCAATTTAGAAAAAATGAAAACCTATACATAAATTACAGCAAAATGAATGAAATCCAATCGGTGACATTTAGTGCCTAAAAAATGAAATCGCCAACCGCGAGTAACTGGTCGAAGACATAAAAAAAATATTGAAAAAGTTCTTGAAAAGGTAGCATCTCAGTGGGACATGGCAGTAGGCTCTATCTATGACAGGGAGCCATTGGATGGGGCCTCAGTGAAGGCAGTAAAAGCTCAGAGCCTGATGCTGGATTTCTAGGCCAAGAAGGTCATTGTTGTCGATGAGGTGCTGGTTGTTGAGCCCAGTGAAGATTTTTACATTCGTATTTATTAGTAATTCTTGAGCTCGGATTCACCCAGCGGTACAAAGTTGCAGTCTGTAGCTTAAGAGGGATCAACGAGGCTAGATACCGTCGCTGGGAGGTCCAGCTGAAGAGTTAGATGCTGCGGAACTGAACGTAATGAGAGCTTTAGCAAAGTCCATAACACAGTTCCTTTCTCCTGTCAGTTCTCAGAGGAGTGTTTCGGGTTTTAGTCAGGGAAGTCTACTTTAGCACCACATCTCTGGTCCAGGACCCGGGGGGGCACCACTTGGTGGCTAGGACACACTCTAGCAGGAAACTGCAGTAGCAGGCAGATACGTTGCGGGGTCTCTGGAGCGTGTTGTGTCCCTGTAGCTCACACTGATCCCCTGGGCTTTTCACCTATACAAGATATCCCTATTGTTTACCAAGGTATACATGCTTGACAAATCTTTTTTGGTCAACCTAATTTAAGCCCTTGTTATCTCCGGCAATAAAAGATTTTAAAGTGAGATCTTATCAATTCTTATTAATATCTGACTTTAACCGGCACAATTTAAATATTGGCAGTCAAGAGTATCCACTCTTTGAAGAATGCCTGCTTAGTTGCAACAAAATTTAAGAAGCAGAGGTTCAAATGACTAGAACCGTTATCCTCATAGGAGCCTATGCTTTGGAAAGCCTGGTTATTGCTGGCTTTGTTTTTAGACCTCGGGCTGTGTTATGTAATGGGTGCTCTGTCCCTGTTCATACCACGATGCACCTGTAAGCTGGAGTGCCGTGTTAAAACAAGGACTGTGCTCCCCATTCGAATCAATGCATCGCCTCCGGTGCAGTCACAATCATTCACTGCCCTGAGGGCAGTCCATTCAGTGAAATACAGAGAGACTGGTTACTTAACGCTTTGTGATTCGCAGTGCAGATTGCAAATCCCCTTGCAAGCGGGTGCAGTGAGTTACAGCACTTGTCTGCAGAGGGTTGTCTTGGAACTCCATGGGGCCCCCTTTCCGTCTCATGAGATCCTCTGTTTCCAGTTCTTGTGTTGCTTTCTCTATTCGTTCTGTTTTCATAAGCATTTTTGGACATTGTTTGTCTATGCCTGCATATTTTGGCTTACTCGTACACCTCAAATAATATTACATTTTACGTGGGTTGTAATAAGGCCTTCTAATGTATAAATGCCACAGTAGCAACACATGTACATCGTTATGATGCTTCCTGCCTTATGCTTATTTTTGTTGCCTTTCAGCCATTCATACCCTTTATTCCTCATACCTTTGCATTGAATTTAAGTTTAATACCTTGTTTAAGTTCATTACATCCACAGGTGTTCCACTCTACACCACACCCTTCTAGGCCTCTCTATTCCACACCACTCTAAGCCACTCTACTCTACAGTGCACTGCTCTACTCCACACCACTCCACGCTACACCACTCACTTTTGCGCCACTCCTTTCTACACCACTGCTCTCTACACTGCCCCTCTTAATGCCACTCTACTCCTTGTGGCCCCTCGAATTCCCACACCCCAATTCAGACGGTGACCCAGCAAAGAACTTGGGGGTCTGGTTTGAAAAAGACCTTCAGTTCTCGGCCCAAATTAAGAAACTAACTGGAGTCTGCTTCAGCGCTCTCAAATCATTAAGAAGGTTCTTCCCCTTGTTACCGAGGCCAGCCAAGGAAATGGCCACCACTGCCCTTATTCTCTCTCGCATAGACTATGCCAATGCCCTTTACATTGGCATTCCGGAATATTTGCTAAAAAAAACTGCAAACCATACAGAAAGCCGTGGCTAGACTTCCGTTGAACATCTCTGGAAGATCTAGCGTCCGTCGGCATGTACGATAGCTGCATTGGCTACCGGCGGTCCATAGAGTGCAATTCAAAGCCCTCACTCTGACTCATAGAGCCCTGCATGGGCCCGGATCATCATACATCAGGAAGCGCTTCGCCTTCTATGTCCCCAACCGATCTCTGTGCTCAGCCACCCTACGACGGATGGCGATCCCTCGATACCGTAGGACGCGATGGCGGGCCAGTCCCTCGCCGTTAAAGCAGCTATTGCATGGAATTCCCTCCCTGCTGAATTTCAGCATATTCAGGACTTCAGACTCTTTTAAAAACAACTTAAAACTTTCCTTTTCAATCAGCCGATTTAAATAAATCCCTTGCTCCATTCTGTCACGTTCACTCTGTGCGCCAGGATACTCATGAGTATTTGTGTGCGATATAAATTCACTATAACCTAACACACCACTCTAGACTATCCCACTCCACACCATTCTACTCTACTCCTTTCCAGTCTATTCCACTGTAGGCCACACCACTCCAAGCCACTCTACGCCACTCTACTGTACCCAACTTCATGCCACTTGGCGACTCGCCTCTCTGCTTCACCCACTCTACTCTACCTCTTCCACTCTACTCTACCCCACTAAACGCTACTCTACCCCACTCAACGTCACTATACGCCACTCCATCCAATGCCAGTCTATGCTACTCCTCGCACTGCCTCTCTGTGCCACTCCACGGCGCTCTATTCCACTCTACCCCACTCCACACCACTCCATCCTTTGCCACTCTATGCAACTCTGCGCCACTCCACTCTATACAAATCCACTCTTCACTATATCACTGCACTCTACTCCACTGTACCCCACGCTACTGTACTCTATATGACTCAACATCATACAACGCTTCTCCATATGACTCTCCTCCGCGCCACTCTCCTCCGCGCCACTCTCCTCCGCGCCACTCTCCTCCGCGCCACTCTCCTCCGCGCCACTCTACTCCCCGCCACTCTACTCCGCACCACAGGCCTCTGTGCCGTCGGCCACTCCACTCTGTGCCACTCCACCCAGTGCCACTCTACTCTGTGCCACGCTGCTCCGTGCCATGGGCTACTCCACTCCATGCCTATGTGGAAATGTCCTTTTTAATGAGCACACCGGTGCACAGTTCACCTTCTCCATCCACGGGTCCTTAGACTAACAAAATAGAGAGAGATTGACACTGAAGCTGAAATTCAAAATAACAAGTTTATTCACTCATGAGTGAGACCACGTCCATACAACACCCTCAAGTGTTCCAGGAGGTAGTTGCTTGAATACACAGATCATTGTGCTTATATACAGAGTTTTCACACTGATAAGCATGTAGTTACAAATAGAAGGTACAAGCATACACAGGAATAACTATCGACAAACATGGGCAGATGGAGATCACTTAGCAAAGTGAGAGGGGGAACAGAACTGCTTACAATAGCAAAGAGTGATCGACAGTTGCATCTTTAGCCAGGTGCATTCTAGCAGCTACAGGCCTTCTCATACATTGCTTTGGCTCAGTACAGAAGGAGTTAACTAAAGCTGATGACACAAGCAGAATAGAAAGGCAAGCAACAGTGAGGAAGGAAGAATTACATAGCTGACAAAATGCATGCCACAAACAAGATGGCTTCAGCTCATGCTAACGACAATAATTTCCACACCATGGGTAACTCTACTTCATTCCATTCCACTCCGGGCCACTCTGCTTCGTGCCGCGGGCCACTCTGCTTCGTACCGCGGGCCACTCTGCTTCGTGCCGCAGGCCACTCTGCTTCGTGCAGCGGGCCACTCGAATTTCCGAAGTTATACCTGAAATATGCTTCCACGTTTTTTCCCATCTCACTGTATAGCCGCTAACTTGGAACCTAGGGGTGAGAAGGCAACTTGGCACACAGTAGATGGGTGAGTAGGGATTCAGCTTGTGGAATGTTTACTATTCATCCAGGCTCTCATTACATTTCCTTTTGCAATGACTGGCAATCTGTACCTTCGATCCTGTCAACAGAATATGTATTATCCATGTTCGCTAATGCCGAAATATTAGTGAGAGGAAAGACAAAGGTGCTATGGGAATACATCTGTAAACTTACTCTCTGTTGTTAAAAAAAAAAATCATAAAAAAATGATCTCTCTCCATTTAAATGCAGTTTTTTCCCTATTAGACGCAGTATACAAGGTGAGTAACCTAATATTTACAATCTACCAGAAATAGCCCAATACCTCTCCAACCTTACCAGGGGCATGCAACAAGAAGAGACTTTTCAGAACACTCTGCTCTTTTTATAATAAGACTTTCTGTAAAAGCCTGTATTTAAATCTTACTGCTCGAAGTTCATTTATTTGTCAATCAACCCAGGGTAGGGCGGATTCAAATAAAACCACGGGAGTTAGCCTAGCAACCAAAGTACGTTTAAGCCAGAGGCAAATATTGGGCTTGAGCATGACTAAGAGCTGCAAATACGCTGCCCTTTAGTCAGGTGAAAATGAACAATGCATTAGACAAGTCTAGAGCTCTATGTGCTTACTCGAAGCTCAGTCCAAATTGCCCTGGACTTTAAAAAAATATTTGTCAAAATATCACACTGCTCGACAGGAGAATTGTGCTCAGGTTTAATCCATTTTTGATATTATTAAACTATATACCGTAGGATACATTTAATACAAGGATAAATATCAAGACCTCTTTTTGATTGTTGAAAATTAATAAGACTAATGAAATATTACGAATATTTTATTAACAAAAAACGATCCTCCCCATCGTGGCATGAGAGGCTACGAAGAGAGGTGCTTTTCCTGTGTTTTTGTGCATTGGCTGAGACCTAACCTTGACTGTCCTTATGTAAAATATTCAGGGTGGTAGGTCTTGGGTTGTGGTAAACTGGCCTCGACACAGTTTATTAAGGGATATTGTCTCAGCCTTTTTATGTTTGTTGAAACAAGGGAATTGTTTTGTCAAATGTATAAATGTGAGCAAAGTTTATTGAACGGTTATGAGATTTATGGAGCTGTGATCTGTCTAAAGGCAACATAGAGCAAAGTGACGTCTGCAGCAAAACTGGTTGGGGAATGAAAAACTTGATAAAGCGAAAATGCCCTGCTACACCACGGGCACTGACCTATTGTGAGAAAAATTAAGAGGTCGGAGTTTTGGATGAGGACATATTTCTTCATTCATAGTTTAGTAAGCTGCAAAAATCGCCAAAGATCAGTTTTTCCAATTGTATTTATTGTTGTGTACTTGACCACTACTTGAGGGTGACAATTACATTGGCATTGAAAGAAAAGTAGCACTAGGGCATTAAGTGAAGAAAAAAAGGCATCATACATTGGGTCCAGTGCAAAGTATGGTCCATGGTGCGCATTGTTGTAAGCATGTTGCACATATACTTTTATCCAAATTAGATGCTTTGTTCGAAATTGTAGAACACCTGGCAAAAGTTGGAGCGGCTGAAGGAAATGTCCAGGGAATATGTATTGCAATGAGTAGATCCTTTAACAGCAGTCATCGAGTGTTGCTGAGTGGGATGATGCACCTGTCAACGCAGTAGCCAGTAGTGATCCCATTGACTTAAACTAAATGTTTTGTTAAAGGTTTCTGTTAGACTTGTGCGAAGTTAACTGTAGACAAGCCATTCACGAGACTAGACTCCAACCTGTAGTAACCATGAAATGACATGAGTGAGTGTGGAGAAAACACTTGTTGCAATGTTCTGAGAGTGACATGAAACACTTGTTTGAATGGCAGGAATACAAAACAAGCATTGGCAAAGCCAATAGGGCTCACCTACGCGAGAGCTTTTGGCTTTCTCTGTTTTAGCCATGTTGTATAGCAGCGTGGCTGAGAGTAAAGGGGAAAAAGCGCTATGGTGCGGTCAGCACTGGTCACATCATACCACTTTTCTTTCTTTACTTTTAGACATACTGCATAGCTCTGCTGTACATGGCTAAACAACGCATTAAAAAGGTCAATAGCTCTTGCAGATGTGAGCTCTATTGGCTTTGCCAATGCTTGTTTAGCTATGGCGAATGGCGCCCTGGATCCAATACGAGTCAGTAAGCACCCATGCTCGCAGTCTGATTTTAGAAACAAAAACGTGCTATTTTGCAAGGGTGAAAAGGCACCTCAACCGACACTAGCACTAGTGTCCTTTTCTAATGCTCGCAGGAGTCGTGGGACAGCTCTTCAAGTTCCAAGGAAATACCTGAGGTCATATAATGCGGCTAACACTTGCCTGGAATGACCACACATTGCTGCTTTCTTGGGCACAGATGGAAAGTTAGAATTTTATAATTATGGCTTGGTGCGGACTACTCACTGAAGTTCCCATCAGCGTTTAGTTGCTTTAAAAAGTAATTTTATTCATTCCTTGTAAAAGTCCAAATAATGAAAGTCTGCTCATGCACTGGTGAACAAATCAAATTATCTGCTGTGCCTAATAAAAAGTAAATATAGAAGATGAGCAGAAGTAAATTATTTTTAATAAACACAAACAGGGTGACCCTAGCCTAAAACAGATGGGAGTGTGGTTAAAGCACCGTAAAAATGAAGAGCCACATAATGACAACATGTTTGTTCTTTGAAATCTGAAGACGCTAAAAAGGTTAGTCTTTTAGTTACAATATACAGATTAAGCAACAGAATTAAAACTAATAGGGGCAGTCAAAAATTACTTTTCTATATAAAGGCAGTCATTAAGTAATGTAATGCTGTTACTGATCACGCTGTTTCTGGGACACTCGTCTATACTGAATGTATGTATGTATTGTGTGCACGCAAAAGAGTGAGGGTTGCCTGCTACTATTCACGATGCACATACACTACTTGGGAACAGCCTAAACGGATAGGGGTGTGTTGACAGCTCCGTAATAAATAACAGCACTATTCTGTTCAAAATAGACATTCTTCAAATGCTGAAGAACAAAAGCAAGGGGGAAAAAAATAAAGCAACAGGAAATTTAAAAAGCGCAGCCACGAAAGTGAAAGCGACCGCGCTGTCTTAAGATGATCCACAACAACAAGGGAGGAATGCAGCTGCCACGCTGCGCGTCGCTGCTAGCTCCCGAAACCAAAACGCCATGTGAGTGAACGTTTAGAGAAAAGGTGGGACATGCACCCGTCTTTGGCCATTTGCGTGCTGTCATTATTGAAAGCCACACGCAAAGGACAATGGAATGTGTGGGAGTTGCAGACCCACACGGAGAAGTCTATGGGAAGTTTGGAGTGCTCACAAGATGTCTCCCATAGAGCAGCGCATGCGCGCTGCGGTGCGATGGCTTGACCTAAAAAAGGGCACAGAAATGGTTTGTGAAGGTACCCGCTGCATAAATACAACTCATTGCCAACAGGATTCGTGATTGAGAAGATTGCCACTGCTTCACATGGCTAGCTTCAAGCAGATTCATGTGATCGAGGAAAAGATGATTATAGTTGTACCTGGTAGCTTCAAGCAGATTCAGGTCATCGAGGAAAAAATGATTGTGGTTGTACTGGCTAGCTTCAAGCAGATTCATTGAGGAAAAGATTATTGTGATTGTACCTGCTGGCTTCAAGCAGATTCATGTGATTGAGGAAAAGATGATTGTGGTTGTACCTGCTAGCTTCAAGCAGATTCATGTGATTGAGGAAAAGATGATTGTGGTTGTACCTGCTAGCTTCAAGCAGATTCATGTGATTGAGGAAAGGATGATTGTGGTTGTACCTGCTAGTTTCAAGCAGATTCATGTGATTGAGGAAAGGATGATTGTGGTTGTACCTGCTAGTTTCAAGCAGATTCATGCCAGTGAGGAAAAGGTTATTATGGTTTAACTTGGGCATGAGGTCAGAGTGGGATCGTACTGTGTGGTTTACTTCTAAGGGTTTTATTATGCGGTTTATATGACGCTTTGTCTACCGGTGGTTGGTTACTACAGATGGATTACTGGGGTGCCAGCAAAACCGACCGAATATCCTGTGCGTTTAGTGTTCATCTGTACCTCCTCCTCTGTTAAAAAAGTTGGAATCTGGTTTGTCCAACTGCTGGCGCCCCCGCGAGAGAGCAATATGTTTTGCTTTGAAACAAAATGAGTGCAGTGTACAGTTATAAGCATGAAGTACCAAAGCATTGAGTGGGAGGACATGAGGGGCGGCACTTAATTCAACAGCGAAGGATAAGCCAAGAACGAAACAAGAAAAAGAAAAACATAGTGTATGGGTGATCTTGACAAGGAGGCTTCCGAAGCCTCGAATTTGTTAACTAAAGCATTTAGCACTTATTTTCACTCCAGTTAATTAAGTGGCACATCCATTTTCTCTGCTATTTCATGACAGGCGTTGGTTATTTCACACCTTTTCGCAGAAATAATGTTTTGAAGATCTTTATTTCGGCAAAAGTCAGCAGCATAGTACTTACACGGCTGCAAAAAACTAGTCCCTGTGCTTAGTTGTGTGCACATGGTAAAAGGTAACAAAAGGACGAATTGTTGTTTCTGGCTGTGCCTACATGTAGTTGCAGTGATCAATTATTGCCTACAAAGAGGATGTTTGTACCTTTTTTACCTTTCATTTTTTATGATTTCATTTTTGTTCTCCTTTAGGCTCAGTTTACGAACCGCTTAAAAGTATCAACCTTCCTAGGCCAGATGGTGAATCTCTCTGGGAAAAATTGGATCGATATTACAGAATTGGTAAGTTACAGAAAACGAATTGAAAAATATTTAAAAAAATTATTGATTCATATTTTAAAGTAACGTGTAGGCTTTTCCAAAGCAAAAAGGAAATGTAAAGTCAATGCTTGCACTGATCTTTCTTCTTTGTGACGTCACAAGACTTCCAAGGGTTAAGGGTCTATTTTATTTTGGAAAGTGGTAAGGTGTACCATGTGCCAATGAGATTGCCTTAAATTGGATCTACATATCATAGGGATGATTTAATTGGATCTCCAAAAAGATGAAGTTGAAATGACCATTTTCTTTTTTTAAACATTATATCTAGCTTCCACACACTTCTAACCGTGCCTTGAATAAGGTATCCGTTGAACTTTCATAGAATCAATAATTTGGTCTTCGCCATGGCTACTTTATCTTACTGTTCAACGCCAAGTAAGGACCTGCAAAGACTATAAAGGAACGCCATTGTTGATTTGTCTTTGACCACAATTGCAGCGTCACATGTGTGATTGAAAGGTTGTTGTCTTTGTTTTGATCTTATATGAGAAGTATTTCCATGTTTTGCTTGATGAATACTGAGGTGCAGTTATGTTATGAGATACAGTGCTTGTGCTTAGTATTGTGATAGTCGTGGAGTTTACGGCTTTCAAAAAGCTGGCAGAATTGCCAGCTCAGCTGGTTCCTTTATGGTATTTTTCACCGTCATAATTTTAATTTAGACTTTTTTGGTTCTGAACAGGCATACATTGGCGACAGAGATGGTGGGGTAATGTGCTGGGATGGACTGTGTTCCTATATCCCATACGATTGTGATCGTGAGATTTCAAGGAGCAGTGATTGTATGTAGCTACTTGGACCTTCATTTGTGATCTAAATTAGATCCCTCTGTTGCTCAGTAGTATGTGGTAGATTTCTTCAAATGCTCTGTGCCTGTTCGGTTTATTGGAATTCGTTTATTGCTGTGGGCTAGTTCTGTCTTGGATACTGGCCATGATTTGTTTTATGTGACTGTAACAGAGCAGTGTAAGGGAGTTATCATGCCGCCTAATTGACCCACAACTGGCTGCCCAACTGAAGAATATTATGGTATTGGTGAGGGCCAGGAGGGTTATGTTTGGAATCTCACTACTGCATACTGCCCAGGCTAGACATAGGTCAGCCATTCATAACCTTACTTGGACATAGAAAATTGTCTGCTAGTGGGGCTGTCTCTGGGCTGTAGACAGACTATTGTACTTGAATGACTGTTTTTGTTTCTGGGTTTTATGTTCGGGTTATTGGGTGATGAAGTGATCTTGGGAATTGCCTTGTTTTCACCTCTCTTCTGTAGTGTAAATGGCACTGAATGTTTCATATGACGGCTGTTAGTGAGTTCTGTAGATATAGGGCATGGAGTGTGATAGTAGCCCACCTCATGTGCCCATTTCTTGGTATTGCTGCAACATACAAATCCCCTTCACAAAACAGTGACTTATGCCTTGTGCTACTCCTAAAGCATGTTTGAGTTGTGCATAAATTAGTTATGCTAGAGGTCTTTGTGAGCCTTTATAGTAGCGTAGTATATTATTTAGACAAATAACTATTTGACCTATGTCTACAATAGACACTTTGTTTATGCTCAACAAATACATTTATTAAATATAGCAAACTATGCACTCTATTTAGCATTCATACATACCTCTATATATGTTCATAGTGGTGATAGCATGTAAATAATCTACCAACAGCCAGACTTTCCATTCTTAGGTCTGGCGTTAGCCAAGACCTTTTGATTATAGCAAAAGGATGTATGTATAATATACCCACTTAAAATAGCTTTGAGCCAGCCCTCTCCTTCCACTTACTTGTTGGTGTCATTCACATGTTTGTTCCACCCATCCATTGCAGAATTTAGAGCCATAAAGCCAAGCCCTCATGCTCCACCACCTACTCATACCCATTGCACCTTCAGAATAAACAGAAGAAGCCCACTCTATATATACCACTCTATACCACTCTTCATAACCTTGCCTCCCCTTTTTTACTGCACAGCAATGTTACTTTTCAAGGACAACTTCACATCCCATCCACTGAAATGCAACCAGTCTCCACACCACCCACATACATAGACCTTCTCAAATTCCTTTGATGGTTTTTACACAAGGCTAACGCCTAAAAACTAGTCTATTTCACTGTGCCAGTACTAATAGCACATCACCTATAACATCCAAGGGCAATACCTACTCTCCCGCAGCAAATAATCTCACCACCACCAACACAGCTCCTTTACACTGCCCGCTAATAAATGCTTGTTGTATTTCCAAAAACAAGTACTACATCTTGGACCTTTTGAAAGGCACAGGACCTGACTTACTCTTTATAACTGAATAATGGCTGGTAGAAGACATGGCTCTAATATTGCATGATGCTGTTCCACCAGCCTATCACATTGTTACACAACATAACATAGGCAAAAGAGGAGGGGGGTTAGGTGGCATTTTTATGGAAACAAAAACTCCCACCAAAGCTGAGAATATTTCTTTACAATGTTGTGAGCTTCCCCTCGTCAGATGAAACCATAACTAAACCATATCCTGTAACTTTCTCTTTCTATACTGATCACCATCCGGCAATATAACATTTCTAGACATCTTTCTAGACACAGTTTCCAATCTATTTACCAAATAGCAAAAAATATGCATCCTTGGTGACCTAAAAGTATGGTTTGACAAACCCAATATATGCCCCACACTAGAGCGAGCCTTACTGACCTAGTTGCACTTAACCTGCTGCAGCTCATTTCAAAACCCACACCTGTAGGACACACCTTAAATGCCATTTTCAAGAACCCAGTCCCAGTTGCATTCCAGAGGATTACGGCATTCACGTAGTCAGACCACGACTTGGTTGCGTTCAAACACAAGACACCACAAGTCATTTCAGCAACACTCTGCTTACATATAGACCTTTTAACAAGCTGAATTTGGAGGACCTGGAAGCTCACTTATTTCCGTCACCAATCTCGACACAGTAAACTCCTTAAAAAAAATCTATGGATAGCTTCATATATATTAGTCCCACAAGCAATATCGAAACATAATAAAAGCAAAAACGCCTTTGGATTAATGCAGATTAAAAAAAATATAGAACAAATCACAAAGCTTCATCTGACTTGGTTAAAAAAAAAAAGACCCTCAAGTTAAAAGCAAACATAATGGAATGTACAAGCCATTATATGAATAAAAGCTTTAATGAGCTACTATTCAAGCCATTGAATGCCCCACTAAAAAATTGTTTTTAAAAAACTCCCAGAATTTTGTTCTCCAAAATGCATCGAAGGAACCCATCGCATTTCTTCTTTTTTAGCAAACTGGCTGCTCATTTCACAATTGAAGCAGTCATGGTTGGATTCCCAAACAAATTGTTGACTCACAAAAAAAAATACATTACAAACTGACTTCCAACAAACCTCTTTAGGGAACAGTTAACATAGCCCCTTTTCTGTTTCAGAGAACTATCAGTAACCAAATGTCAAGCTTTTGTCAAAGCTGGCAGGCCAGCAGGCTGCTCTTCTGACACTTATCCCCACAAGTATTACAAAATACTCTTCTAACAACTTCAGTGGCCATCCTAGTCAGAAAACTGATCAGCAACTCAACGGCAATGGTTTTTCCAGAAGATTGTGAAAATACATACATATGCCCATTATTTAAAAAAACAAGTCTAGAACCTCAAGACCCAAGTAGTTACAGACCACTGGCAAACAGATAATTCCTAGGCGAATGTATAGAAAGAGCAGCCTTTGTCATTATGTCAAAATTCATTAAAGATGGCTCCTACCTTTTTGACTTGTAAACAGGATTCCATCCAGAATAAAAGGCACTGAATCCGCATAACTTACATCTGGGACAGCCCTTAAAGCACAGTAGAGAAGAATGGGATTTTCAGCTGTCTTTGACAAAGTTGAGCATAACAAAATCCTAAGACTCAAGGAAGCCAGTACAGAGGGTATCTCTTTCCCTTGAATCACATCTTACCTCCACAATATAACAAATGTGATCCTTTCTTGTCAAAACACTTCAGCAAAAAAGCAGGAGTCCCTCAAGGTTCTATCATCTAACCTCTGCTATTCAACATCTATATGAAATTCTTAACAGAGCTAATTAATGTTCTTGAGTTCACCTGCTATAACTAAGCATACGGTGCACAGATTCTTCTTAAACTGGAAAGCCCCAAATACATTGGAAACGAAAAAATCTTCAGTTGCCTCTGAGGCGTTGAGAAGAGGATGACATGGAGCACCTCAGATTGAATACCTCCAAAACTGAAATACTTACCTGTTGCAATTTCAAAGGGACAGTACCTGCACCTTTCAGGTATATCCTAGTTATAGTTAGGGCCTCATTTCCATAGTCAAACCTTTTTGTTTTTTGCTAATAACTTTGGCACAGTTTGACAAATCTTCACAAACCTTTCAAAATGAGTACGCCATTCACTTTAGCTGCTGTCTGGAAAGTTTTGTGGTGATTGGTCAAGCGAGGGCCGAGAAAGAGGGGTCCCAAAGTACGTTTTCCATATGCAATTTCCCATAGGGATTTTGAACAGGACTACAACCACTGCCTCTACACATGACAGCATGAGGCCGTTGGTAAACCCAAGTCAGCCACGGGTCTCTTGTATTGTAATCGGATCAAGTGCGCCTCTTCCTAAAACAAGTGCATTGGAGTGACTTGCTTGAAGTTCTGAAACTTTACGTAGCCAAAGCTTTTTCACCCCATTATTTATACTTTAGACCTAGATCTGTGGGTTTAAACTATGGCTAGAAGTTAGTGTTTCAGATATGCATTAAAGCAAACAAATAAAATAAAAAAACAAATACATTTCCATTCCTGTTCAAAGTAAACTGGTAACCCGGGAACAATCTTTACTCTTCTTAAACAATTATATTAAATTGTGTGATCTTCGTACCTTTGTATAAATTTTACTGGAGCTATTAGTGTCTATCCTTTAAAAAAAAAAAAAAAGAAATTGGTGTTATTTAAATTTTTTATGTTATGTTATGTTATGTTATGTTATGTTATAGTACATTTTTATAGCGCTCGGCTACTCTAAAAGAGTGTCCCGGCGCTTTCCACAGGCAACTTACAGTGTAAGATCAACATAACAAGTAAAAACAGACCCCGAAAGAAAAAGAAAAAGAAAACCACCTAAGCAGAGAGATTAAAAAGCCACGTCTTCAAATTCTTCCTAAATTGAAGCAGGTTTGGGGTGCTACGCAGTGCCAATGGAAGCGAATTCCACAACTGGGAGGCCTTGAAGCTGAAAGAGCGCCCCCCAGTGCGTGCCTTCCTCACGCGTGGAACCACAGCAGTGAAAAGGGATTCTGAACGCAGTGAGCGAGCCGGGCGATAGAAAACTAATCTTTTTTTCAGATATCCAGCGCCTGAGCCAAATAAAGCCTTGTGCATCAGGGTCATAGATTTGAAGACAATCCGCTTCCGAATTGGAAGCCAGTGGAGCGTCTGCAGCAACACAGAAGCCCGTGCTCGTCTGTGCAGACCGAAAATTGCCCGGGCTGCCGAGTTCTGTGCCACCTGCAGACGCTGGACTAAGTAATCCGGAAGGCCTAGAAAAAGGGCATTGGCATAATCAAGCCTAGATCCGATGAGCGCCTGCACCGTAATCCGTCTGTGCTCCGCAGACAGTAAGGGAAGAAACTTGCGGAGCATTCTGAGGATACCGAAGCAGGTGCCGGACAGGCCAAGGATGTGCGCTCTCAGGGAAAGTTTGTTGTCGAGCTTAACACCCAGGTTCTTGGCAACCAAGGATGATTGTGCCGGAGGACACATGGCGGCCGGCCACCACTGCCGCCACTCGGGATCGGAGGCACAGCAAAAGAATAAAACCTCCGACTTGCTGGAGTTGGCCTTCAGACAATTTAGCTGAAACCAGCTGAAAACCCTGTCCAAGCAGTCCCGGATTCTCTCCCCATCAAATGTCTGATCTTTTTCACAAGTGAAGAGGAGTTGTGTGTCATCGGCGTAGGACACGATCTGGGCTCCGTAAGCCTCAACCACAGCCGCCAGAGGGGACATAAAGATGTTAAATAATGTCGGGCTCAACACAGAGCCCTGTGGAACCCCAACACCCAATGGCGGCATCTCGGCTGAGCTCTGGGATACCCAGACCGTCTGGCGGCGGCCCTCCAGGAAAGATGTAAACCATCTGAGCACCGTCCCCCTTAGGCCGATGTCATAAAGCCTGGCGAGCAGCGCCTTATGGGGGACGGTGTCGAAAGCCGCAAGTGTATTTTCTGTTTTCTTTTTTTGTGTGCCATACGCTTGCAATATTTAAAAAAAAAAAAAAAAATTCAACTACTTCTTCAAAGTCAGACAGACCTGTTGGCTTTGCTAAAGCTTGTCTTTGTTTGCAACTTACAAGCCCAGGATATAGCAGCAAGCGTCTTTTTTTCCCTTTTATTTCTGAGAAGAGAATATGGACGACTTAAACATTTGTTTCAAATCCTGCTTTAAATAGGACTTTGATCCACAGTTGACTGTAGTCTTCTACTCTCCTCTAGCTGCAGGAAAATTACCATAATAAAATAATGTGAATTAAATGCTTTGTTCTTGGATACTTTTCAACCCTTGCCAGCTCCTCATTTAAATCCTTACGTCTTTTGTTAAACTTTCATTTTTAAATTGAACATATTTGGTATCCGCCTTATCTATTTTTCCAGGTTTGTAAAGTATGATTGACAGATTAAAGGCATTTCTTAATTAAATGTATTCTTCTGTGCGAGTTATGTGCTCTGAGTTTCAACAGTGGCTTTAGCTCGTGTATGTGCTTTTGAAACTCACGGCATAAGGCGCAGGATAGCTCTGTGAACTAATGTATCCACATCTGAAATGTTAGTAAAAACCAAAAGTCACAGGTTCAAATCCCAGAGGATCTGCTCTGCTTCCATTGAGCTGGGAGAGAAGACCTGTTATTACAGTGCTTTGAAACATGTGACTCAGGGCCAGATGTACATCCGTTTATTTGCGGTCGCAAAGAGGTATTATGCCCGTTTGCAACCGCAAAAAATGTGTGGCCAATGTGCAAACCCTATTTTGCGAGTCGCTTATCAATTAGCGACTCGCAAAATAGGGTTAGCGACACGCTATTAGGAAGGGGCGTTCCAAGAGCGTCCCTTCATAATAGCGATTCCAATGCCTATGTATGAATGTTTTGCGACCCCAATTGTGGTCGCAAAACATTCGCAGGTAACCACCCTTCTCAAAAGGGTGGTAAGGCACTCGCAAATGAGAAGGGGTCCCCTGGGGAACCATTCCCCTTTGGGAATGCATGCACAAATATTTGTTAAGGGCAGGCAGGGGTCTGAAAAGTTTCAATCTTATTTTTTAAATGCATCCCGTTTTCCCTTTAAGGAAAACGGGATGCATTTTTTTTTAAAACTGCTTTTTTGTCAAAGCAGTCACAGACATGGTGGTCTGTAGACCCCAGCACGCCATCATCCCTGGGAGTGCTAGCCATTCCCAATGGGGTCGCAAATTGGGACAGCCTCACTAATATTCATGAGGCATGCAATTTGCGACCCCATTGGAAATCGCAAACCGTGTCTCAGACACTGTTGTACGCAGCATTTAGCAAAATGCCATGGTCATACATCTGGCCCTAAGAGTTATATATGCTACCAACTATTGTTTATATTATTGTTATTAGTTAGACAGATGGGTACTATCGTTCTCCTTCTGTAGGTGCCTCCACCAAAGCCCTCCATCTAGACCTGTGCTGTGCCAATATCACTAAATATAGGCATGCCCAGAATAGCCTTTCTCCTGATAAAGTTGTCAGGTTCTTTACACAGCAAGTGTAATTTTGTGGCCGAATGTATTTATCACGTTTCATAACCAATGAGTGGTTTGATGTTTTGTTAAATTAATGTGTTTCTGTAGAAAAAAACACTAAGTAAATTACGTCTGTGAAAGGAAAGAATTGGCTTGGCAGAATTTCTTATTTTTAATGAGAAAACGAGAAGTACATTACTTATGTTAATTTTACTTTGCCTACACGGTCTCCTAATTATGCCTCCAAAGTAGACTTTTAACTGCAGCATGAAAGTAATGATTTAAACGTTTTATCTAGTTTTAATAAAGGCGATAAAAATATTCTTTTCCATTTATGTGACACAGACTACAAGAACTAAGCTATCTCCAAATGTTTATAAAGGCACCTTAAAATACCCTAATAAAGTGGGTTGACTGAGAAAGCATTACAGAAAGGGGAAGTATTAAAAGGACAGATGATGGCATATTATCCTGTGGACACAGATAAGAGGATCAACCCACGAAATTTCATAATTTCTTTTTCCCTACAGCTTGATAAATAATATCTTCCCGTTTAGAAAGTCACCAATCTTAGTATTATTTCAAAGTCTGTAACTATTACCTGAGAAACCTTCAAGTTTACTTCATAGCAACACTCATGCTACTTTCCTAGGTAGCATGTGTCTTAGTTGAAGGCTTCATTCCATAGTGTGAAGAATCGATGGCAAAGGTAGCCCAATGTTAGCACAAAAATATTATGCAACGTCCAGGCCGATTTAATGAATTTAGATATATTACAGTAAATGTATGGTGCAATAGTCGAAAGGTTGTGAGGACTGTCTGGGATGTGGAGAAAACCCCCCAGAAAAAGATGACAAACGATGCGATGGATGAAAAAAAGGATAGATACAAATAGTTCCAGTAAAATTGTTCCTAGCGAAGGAGGGCTTTTGTTGCCAAACCTTGTTGGTGACCTTCTTACTTAGCAATTCTCTCCCGGAAGAATGCTTAACGTTTACTGTTGGACTCCTCAGGAGGAATGCTAATCTGTTACCCATGGGCATACGAAAGGAGTGCTACATATTTACTAATGGTGGTACGCAAACAAATGGACGGAATGCTGAATAAATCATACATTCACCCCCAGTCAAATGATCTGGGTTTAATCCATTGTTCTTCTGCTCACTACGCAACTCCAGTTGTGACCCACCTGTATGCAAATCAGTCTTGACCCTGTGCCTCATGGGAATAGCCCAGCCCGAACTGCCAAGCCAGGTCCTCCCTGGACCAGAAGCAAGCATCCTGGGACCGGTTTCTGAGTATTGGCCTTCATCAGCCAGGCTAACTTGAATACAGTGGCAAAGTGAGCAAGGAACCCACGTCTGGACATACCCATCCCACTTAGGGTAGGGTAAAAAGTGATGCGCAAGCAAATGATGGAAAAAATCATACATTCACCCCCAGTCAAAAGATTTGGTTAAATCCATTGTTCTTCTGCTCAGTACGCCTCCCCAGCTTGGACCCATATTTACTGATGGCTCCTCAGTAACAGTACCAATCATTCACTGATAAGCTCCTCAGAGTTCTAACCAGTTACCAGTGGGTACCGGAGGACAGCTACAAACATTTAACAGTTACTCAGGAGGACTGCAAAGCATTTACTTGTGGACTGCTAAAGAGGGGTGATCAGCAATTACCAGAAGGCTCTTCGGGAGAGGTTCTAAGCATGTACTTGTGGGTCCTATGGGAGAGGTGCTAAGCATTTGCTGGTGGGCTTGTACGGAAGATTGCAAAGCAGTTGCCATGTGCTCCTTTAAAATAAAAATAGAGAAAAGCTAGACCATACACGAGCCTTATGCTCTCACGGTGTGCAACACCACTGCCCCTGCCATTCCAAAGGGGCAGTTAGAATAACCAACATACACTTTGCCAACTGTAGGTTACACCACATAATCAAAGTGTCAGTAAATAAATAACTTAACAAATGCCCATCCAGTGTTGATAGTATGCAAAATCCTTTATTCTTCTTTTATAATTGACAATGTACATCAAACAGCCAACGCGTTTTGTTCTATTACAAGAACTTCTTCAGGGCGATTGTATTTTTGCTCGTAACTTTCAACATAAAAAGCAAGGTTGTCTGGTTAGGGAACTCCCCATTTCGCGTCACCTCAAATATTGTGTATGCAATCGAGGATACAGTTTGTCTTCTATATCTAATCAAGTTGCCTAGTTGGTTGAAAATCTAAATCCGACAATACTATGTTGTAGAAAGGCCAAAGTGCCTATTAGGCTGCCTAATCGGGTGAAAATCCAAATCCCAGGGCAGTGTATTATTGTAAAAAGGCCGTTGTGCCAGAATGGTGTTATCTCGGGCTTCAAAGTGTAAAAGACTAATTTTCCACAAATGCTCAATGCTTTGGCTGTTTGGTGTATATTGTTAATTATGAAAGAAGAATAAAGGATTTTGCATACTATCAACACTGGATGGACATTTGTAAAGTTATTTATTTATGGACACTTTGATTATGTGGTGCAACCTACAGTAGACAAAGACCATATGCTCCTTTAGGAGATATGCTAAGTTCCTAGTAGGCTCTTACAGAGGGGTGCACAGCAGATACTGATGGGCTCCTCAGGAGGGGTTGCTAAGCTTGTGTTGGTGGGTACATCTGGAGGGCTGCCTAACGTTTACTAATGGCTTCTCAAGAGAAATGCTAAGCGTTTGCTAGTGGGCTTCTAAGCAGGGTTACTAAGAAGTTACTAAAGGGAACCACAGAGTGGGTACTAACCATTTCTGGTGATCTCAAAAGGAAGGATGATAAGCAGTTACCAGTAGACGCCTCAGAAAGAGTGCTATGCATATGCTGGTGGGCTCCTAAGCAGGGTTACTTAGCAGGTCCCAGTGGATTCTTCAGGCGATGTTATGAGCATTTCTGGTGAACTCTTAAGGAGGGGTGCTAAGCAGTTGCCAGTGGGCTCCTCGGAGTGCAGTAAGTATGTTTGGTGGGTTCATACCCTAGTCACCAGCAAGTTGGGCTATTGGGACACTCTTGACGCTAGTATGACCAAGCAACTCGCAAGAAGAGTACAAACCTTCCAGAACTCTGCAGCTAGACTCATCCTCAACCTCCCAGACAGAACTCACATCACACCTCAGTTAGCTTCACTGACTCCCGATGCACAAACATGCTAATTTCAAACTCCTCACACACACATTCAATTAACTAAACAGCTTAGGCCCCACTTACCCGAACAGTCGTACCTCCTTCCACCAAGCACCTATACAGCTCATGTCCACAGGACTCCTACTTGCACACAGGGCCGAGTGGACCTGCACATATAGGGTGTGGGCCCTGGCCCTGAACACCGGGAAACCTTGGTTCACTTATAGGAGCGCAGCTAGCACCAAACTCTCAGCCAACAGCGCACCCTGCAAGGCTGTCCCCAGGATTTTCTGATGGAGACAGTGGACGGAATATAGTGGATCAGCACTACATGTCAAAGACACACCTGCCCAGAACCCGATCCCCGGAGACAATGGGCAAATCCTCCAGACGGAGGGAACACGATCGAGAGTAGATGAGTACTACAGTGACTGTGCGGACGATCGCACAGACAACAACAAGGCCAGCCAATGATCCTACCCTGCAGGATATACTGCAAGCCATCACTGCCTCTAGGAAACCTTTTTAACTAAAAATTTATACCATCGGCACTGACCTTAATTTACTCAAGGATGATCATAGAAAATTAGCAGTGAAGGTAACAAATAATGTGCTGGCAGACCTCCCCCCAGCTGTGGCTACAATACAGAAATGACTACAA
Source organism: Lissotriton vulgaris (assembly GCF_964263255.1). Classification (NCBI taxonomy): domain Eukaryota; kingdom Metazoa; phylum Chordata; class Amphibia; order Caudata; family Salamandridae; genus Lissotriton; species Lissotriton vulgaris. The sequence goes on along the minus strand of NC_141700.1, from coordinate 355,308,337 downwards.
GTCATGGAATCTATATTGCGTACGCTGGAGAATATAGGTGAAGATGTGAACAATCGAAGGCACAAATGCAACACAATACATGGAACAATGGTTGAGAACCACTGTAGCCCCAAGGACCTGCATTCTTTGCCCTTGAAAGGGCACACGGAGTCCTGACCAGGCCTCCCCCTGCTGGCACTCCCCCGCGACCTATAATTGAGCGACTTATTCACTCCAAGGACTGTGACTACATCCTGGCTCAGGTGCGTAAAAGAAAAAGGGGGAGCTGCAAGTAAACAATGTGAATGTGCGCGTCTTCCTGAATTTCTCCAGAGAGGTCCAGTGACAGAGACCATCTTACCAGGAAGTCAAAAAGAAATTGTGGCAGCTGGACCTCCAACACTCCATTCTCTCACCCCAAATGGACCGCAGTTCTTTCAATCTCCGCGGTAAGGAGGGGACTGACTGGAGACCCACAATGAGTCAAAATCTGATGCAGAGTGTTACCCGCGGAAACCTAAACCCCAGGAGCGCTCGATCGTGACGGAGCCTAGCTGGGATGCCGAAGAGTGATGCAGGTCGTTGCACAAAGAAGTGGGGGTCTGACGAACCAGAAAGCACTGGAGCGGGGGTCTTCCCCCCTGAAATCTGAGTCTGACCTGGAACCCAATGCATCTAAGATCTCAAGCCTAGAGATGCCCCAGATAACACTGGGCACAGCGAACGGCATTATGTGAGACACTTGATATACCATCAGCGAGAAATGGCAAACAGTGACTTTATATTGCTGGCTCATGAGACTAGAGAAGTGTCCTGACTACTCACCCTGAACAGTGTATCACATTAATGTACAATTGGGCCGTATGAGGACCTGGCTGCTGAGGGCCTGCACAAGCCACCCCTCCACGTTGCAGAGCCTTGTGAAAGTTTGTACACAAACTCTTAATGAATATTAATATGGTTTGGGCGGGTAGCACATTGCTGCTTGCTCTGGGGAGGGGGAGTTGGGAATGTTGATTGTGATTTTGGGATGGGGAAGCAGTGAGTCACACAATTGCCATACACGATCTGCTCTGGAACACATTAAGAAGGGTGAGCGATCCTGCACACAAAGAACGGGGGGAACCCTTTCTCCACACCCAGAATGCATATGACTGGAAACCCGCTTTATAAGTCCCGGACATGGAATATCACGAGTATTCATACCACTGTGAAATGGTAAAAGGTGTTTTCTTACCCACATAGGAGGGGGGCACATATTGCGCTATTACAGGAAACACACCTCACTGACAGATAAGATCAGGCACTAAGACGATGGAGGGGTCAGGTGTACTTTACCACATACTCGGCATATGCCCGAGTAGTACTTGTATGGATTCAAGCAGGGTCCTATTCCAGCTTATAGATACAGTAATTGATACCGAAGGCAGATATATAGCAGTGCGGGGTCGGCTAGGGGGTAAGGAACTAACTATGATAAACATATGTGCCCTAAACACTGAACAGGGTAATATTTTTGTGAATTTGTAAGACGCCAGCTCCACTGTCGACAGCTACAAAATTAAATGGGGGTGATTTTAATTGTGTTTCCGACCCCCTGTTAGACTGCTCACACCCTCCCCAGCGACACTCCAAGACATCCATTGCAGCCAAAATGTTCACGGACTGGCAATGGGGCCCGATAGTGCGGGATAGATATTCTATCTCAGATCACCACCCAGTGCTGCTATAGCTGCGGTGGATGCATCCCAGCTCCTCAATACCTACGTGGAGGCTCAAACCTGAATCGTTGGAGAACTAGCTCCTGCGCGAAATGAACAGGACCAAAATCACCCAATATTTTGTGACAACACTGGTACGGCGTCCACTCCCCAAATAGAATGGAACTCCTTCAAGGCAGTGGAGCGGGGATATTGGATTGCTGATTCCAAGGTAATTAGACAAACTTTTCTGTCAGAAGATTGCATGAGGGACATAGAAACTAGACAACCAGGTTGCCCTGAGATCCAATCTGCACTTCTAGCGGCCAAAGAAGAGGTAGCGACGCAAGTGGAGAGACTGAGGTGCTTTGATTATAGGAACTATATGGACAGAACACATACCGAAAGGGATGAATCTGGTTTTTTGTTGGCTTGGCTGGCTAACCCAGACAAGAGAGCTTCACCGTCATAGAGAATAGGGAGGATTCTAGAGTGTATACACAGGAAGGGATTAATGAGATTTGCAGGTTACTACACAGCCCTATATGCTAACGCACCCACACATGATCTGCGGGAAACACAAGTATACCTGGCAGATCTCCAGATTCTGTTGGTCACGGAGGAACCCGCAGATACATTGTTAGGGAACATAAGTACCCATGAGATAGCTGCTGCTATTCAATCAATCAATCAATCCGGGTTTTGTAGAGCGCACTACTCAACCAGGCGCTGAGGGGTGGGTTTGAGCAGCTCTGTTGGGGTCATCCGAAGAGCCAGGTCTTGAGGTCCTTCCTAAATTGGTGCAGTGTTGGGCTTTGCCAGAGGTGAAGGGGAGATCGTTCCAGGTCTTGGCTGGGAGGTAGAAGGAACTTCCACCGTGTCTGGTCCTGTAGAAGGGTGGGATGGTGGCTAGGGAGGGGTCGGGTGAGCAGAGGTTTCTCTTGGGGGCATGGAAGGAGATGCAGTCGTTGAGGTATTGGGATCCGGTGTTGTGGAGGGCTTTGTAGACCTGCATGAGCAGATTGAAAGTTATTCTTCTTTCGATGGGGAGCCAGTGGAGGTCGCGTAAGTATTGGGTGATGGGATTGTGCAGTGGGATATTGAGGATTAGTCTGGCTGCGGTGAACTGAGCGGTCTGGAGTTTGCAGGGGAGTTTTTTGTTGATTCCGGCATAGAGGGCGTTGCCGTAGCCCAGTCTGCTGGTGATGAGTGCATGAGGGACTGCTTTCCTGAAGTTGGGGGGGATCCACTTGAATGTCTTGTGTAGTATGCGGAGGGTGTTGAAGAATGCGGAGGAGACGACGTTGATGTGGCGAATGATGAGTCTAGTATGATGCAGAGGTTACGTGCATGCTGCGTTCGGTTGGGTGGGTTTCGGAGGGCCGGGGCCACCAGGTGTCGTCCCATGCAGAGGGGGTGGAGTCGAGGATGAGGACTTCTGTTTTCTCGGAGTTGGGTTTCAGGCAGCTGTTCCCCATCTAGGTTGCGACTGCTTACATTCCTTCTTTGGCGTTGTGCCTGGTGATGTTGGGTTCCTTGATGAGGGAGAGGAAGAGCTGGTTGTCTTCAGCGTAGGAGACCATGTTGAGCTTGTGATTTCTGACGATTGTTGCGATGGGGGCTATGTAGATGTTAAAGAGAATGGGGCTGAGGGAGGATCCTTGGGGTACTCTGCATCTGCTCTGTCGGTTCTGAGAGAAAGGGCGGGAGTTTTATTCTCTGAGTTCTGCCTGTGCGGAATGATCGTAACCACTCTAGGACCGCTCCTTGTACGCCAGCGTCATGGAGTCCAGTTGCTAGTGTGTGGTAGGAGACGGTGTAGAAGGCTGCTGATAGGGGCAGGAGGAGGAGGGCTGCCATCTTGCCTTGGTAGAGGAGGGTGCAGATGAAGTCTGTGACAGCTAGGAGGGCAGTCTCGGTGCTGTGGTTTTTGCGGAATCCGGATTGAGAGGTGTCTAGGATGTTGGTTTCAATGAAGTGTGCTAGCTGGGTGTTGATGGCCTTTTCAATGACCTTGGCTGCGAAAGGGAGCACTGAGATGGGCCTGAAATTCTTGAGGTCCGGTGAGTCTGCGGAGGGCTTCTTTAGGAGGGGGTTGACTTTGACACGCTTCCATTTTTCAGGGAATGTGGCGGTCTCCAGGGAGCAGTTGATGGTTTGACGTAGCTCGGGTGCGATGGCTGTGGTGGCCCTATGGAAGATGTGTGGCAGGCAGGGGTCAGAAGGTGCTCCGGAGTGTATGCTCTTCATGGTCTTAAGGGTGTTTTCTGTTGTGAGTGGGGTCCAGGTAAGAAGGGTTTGTTGGGTTGCGTCGTTGGGGGTGGGCGTTGGGTCGGTGCAGAGGTCTTGGTTGTCATAGAACATCTCGATCTTGAGGTGAAAGAAGGAACGGAGTCTGCTGCAAAGGTCTTGGGAGGGAGGGACGTCAGTTGCTTTGCTGTTGTGTTGGGCAAATTCCAGCATGATGGGGAAGAGTTCCTTGGAGTTATGGGCATTGGAGAGGATTCTGTCGTGGAGGAAGTTTTTCTTTGTGGATTGATGAGCTGGTGGTGTGCAGTGGTGCTGTTAGACGCGGAGCGTGCTACTGGATTTGTGCTATTTCTCCATTTCTTTTCGAGTCGTAAGCAGCATTGCTTGGATTATTGGAGTTCCATGCTGAAGCAGTTAGCTTTCTTGTTGAGTCGTCTCCTGGTGTTCTGGAGGGGGGCAGGTTTGTTGGCCCACTTTCGATCCATTGGTGGAGGTTGCTTGCCGCGGTGTTGGCATCTGTCGTAGTTCGGGGTGGGGTGCATGGGAGGCGGCACGCATGCTTGTGTGCAGTGGGTTTAGTAAAGGAGAAAGGGAGGCAGTGGTGGTCAGTCTACAGGATTTCTTTTGTGTGGCTGATGAAGATGTTGTTTCCTCCTGCGACGATGGGGTCGAGTGTGTGTCCCTCTATTTGAGTGGGGGCAGAGACAAGTTGCTTCAGCCCTATGTTGGTGAGGTTCTCTAGGAGGGAGTTATTGTTGGGGCTGCTGTGGTTGTCCAGGTAGATGTTCAGGTGTCTGAGTAGTATGTGGTCTGTGGAGGTGAGGGCGTGGTGTGCGATGAGGTCGGGGAACGGGTTGCGGGGCCTGGTGGTCTTTAGGTGAGTGTTTCGCGGAGCGTCGTTCTGGGGTTGGTCTGGAACTGGAAGTGGATGTGTTCCATGGGGGGCGAGGCGTCGTCCGAGTCAGTGGTTGCCAGTCAGAGGGAGCTATTGTGGTTGATTGCAAGGCCTCCTCCTGGGCAGTTGGAGCAGTCTTTTCTCAGGATCTTGTTTCTGTGAGGGATGGAGATTGTGATATCTGGTGCAGAACTCTGGTTGGTCTTGGGGTCTGTGCGGAAGGTGACTTCAGGCGTGTGAAATGTTGAGGAGGTCTCAGATTTCTACGGCGTTGGAGCGTACGTTGAGGAGGATGCAGCTCAGTGATTTGTGTGTGCTGGCGGGGGACTCTGGGGACCGGGGTCCCTGTCGCTGGTTGCCATTGGGTCACGGCCACGTGCAGACAGGCTTGCCGGTGCAGACTGGTTTGCCAGCGGTGCGGCCGCATAGCTGCCGCCATTAAGTGGGGATCGGGAGGGGAGGGCGATGAGCTGGGAGGCGGAAGCGACACGTTAGGGGGGGAGGGAGGGTCCGCGGGGACAGCAGCGGCGGGTAGCGCGGTAATAGGGAGCGAGGAGGGCACGAGGGAGAAGAGGCACAAAGAGAAGAGGCAGAAAGAGAAGAGGCAAAGAGAAAGAGGTAAAAGAGAGGCATAGAGAAAAAGACAATGAGAAAGTGGCAAAAAGAGAAAGATGCAAAGTGAAAAGGCTTAGAGAAAAAGGCAGAGAGAAGGAGAGATCAAAAGAGAAAAAGGCAAAAAGGACACAGAGCAGAGCGGAATAACAGAAGAGCAGTGTGCTCTTCCTCTAGGCCACTAGGGATGAGGCGCAGGCATGAGCCTGCGGGTGAGGAGGGCCATGAATACCGCCCTTGAAGGAGCTCGGGCTCAAGGGCAGAACCTTAACGGTGGAGCTGTGCGGAGGTGAGAACGGCGACACTGACCAAGAAGGTCAGAGTTATTGCTCCTAAAAGATATGGCGTGTAATAAAACCCCAGGAACTGATGGGTTCCCAGTAGAATTTTGCTCTACATATTCTGAGGAGTTGGTTCCTCACCTTGTTAGGCTTTACGAGGTGGCTGACAACATGGGCTCCCTCCCAGACACTACGAGAGAGGTTGTCATAGTCCCCATTCTGAAACCAAAAAAAACTGCCCACGACAAATCAGCTTATTGCCTGATATTGATGTTTAACATCGATTACAAATTTCTGAGCCGGATGCTAGCCACCCGCCTGCTGCCCTTCATGTCTACACTAGTGCACGAGGACCAGGCTGGGTTCATCCCACTCGCAGCACAGCAGGGAATATCGGACACCTGTTGGCTATCCTGGAGTTGAAAGGGAGAAATGGACCGGGAAAAAGCAGTGATCTTCGCGGTTCACATAGAAAAAGAACTTGACAGCCTAGAATGGTCCTACTTGTACGAAGTGATGGCGAAAATGGGGCTGGCGGAGAATTTCATTAATTGGACTAGACTCCTATACACCAAACCTACGACCTAAATATGCACAGGGTGAAACATATCGCAGAGCTGGCTGGTGGAGCGTGGCACCTGACAGGGCTGCCCACTTTCCCCCCTATTATTTTTGCTCGCCATAGAGCCCCTAGCAATTGCAGCTAGAATGGATCACTTCTATTGAGGACTGAATGTTGGCCATAACTACCATCATATAGCACTTTATACTGACAATCTGCTGCGGTTACTGAAGGGAGGAGACTGGTATCTGATGGGAGCCTGAGCTCTACAGGAGAGATTTGCCTCCATCTCTGGGCTCAATTTAAGCTGACAAAAGTCTCGACTCTTCCCAATGATTCAGACGGGACGCCCCCAAGGGATCTTGAATGCCTGCAATGGGAGCCTAGTTGCCTGCCGTATCTGGGAGTCCATATTTACCATAACTGGGCAGATCTATATGAGGGTGATATAGGGAGGGCCTTGCGGGGGACTGAGATCGACTATAGACTACCGGCATACCCTGCTGCTCTCGGTGGCTGGCAGAATCACACTCCAATCACAAAATGATGGCACTTCCCTGCCTGTTGTACTATTTTAATGCACTCCTAAAATGAATCCCCGCAGCCTTTTTCAAGGACCGGAGTTCACAGATCGGTACCTTTATCTGGAGTTCGGGGTTACGTAGGGTTGCCCTCACAACAATGCAACGACCAATGGCTGCGGGTGGTCTGGCGTCCTTGGACTTCGAGACCTATTACATAGCCGCACAGCTGCAGTGGCTAGTACGAAGTATAGCACTAGGGAGATGACAGGTGGAAGCACCGGGAACAACTGGACCATTGATACAAGACTCTTTACGAGTGTTCCTCAGGGTGAACAGATCAGCTGGGAAATACCCTCAAGCGCTTAAAGTGCAGGCCAAGTGCTGGTGTCGGGGGTTGCAAATGATGGGAGTAAGGGTTCCGTACTCATCGGACATTCCATTGGGCACGCTACAGGTACTCCCACGTGGAGGCAATTAGTGGGACTTGGAAACTTGGATGAAAGTGGGGGTGACACAGATGGGTGACCTCTATAGGGATACTAAGCTATTGCCGTTCGAGGAGCTCTGAACTGAGTTCAGATTACCCCGAGGACATTTCTTAATACACAAAGCACTTACACAGTAATCCGTAAGCACTCCAAGATTGGATCTTCAGAGCCCCCGCCGCAGCAGAGCTGTTACTATTTAGCCCTGTTGGTGGGCACTATTAAGGCGGTGCCCTGCATGTACAGGGAGCTTCACACGGAAGGACTGCGCCCACTGGAGGCATTACGCCTCCAGTGGGAAGAGGACTTGAATACCCCGAGCCCAGCGAAGGAATGGGATAATATGCTAGCGGGGATGCCTAGAGTGTCTAGCAACGCGCAATTCAAGTTAATAAATTACTACGTCCTCCATAGAGCCTACCTGACCCCTGAACTCATAAGTAGATGCTTCCAGATGGATGCAGCATCTTGTCCACGCTGTGGCGAGGTGCACACACATATCCTGCACATGTTCTGGACCTGCCCACAACTGCGTGAGTACTGGGAGGGAGAGACACACACACACACACACACACACACACACACACACACACACACACACAGTAGGTGAGGTCGTTGATAGAGAGATCCCTTGCTCGCCAGCCCATTGCCTATTAGAATGGATCCTCCACACAGCAAAAACTGAAGTCCCTAGTACATTTTAGGACCTCGTTTTTGTACTAGCGAAGCACAAAATTACCAGGAACTTAAAATCAGCAGGGGCCCAGAATGACCACCTAGGAAAAAATGAACTCCAGAAGTGGGCAGGGTGCGAGGGAAGAATACTAATGAGGGAAGCTAAAAGAGGGTTGCAAAATATAGAGATGGCCAGAGCCTGGGAGGCCCTCATGCATGACCTAGCACAACTGGAATTGGAGACTCCAGAGGGAGAGAGAGAAGACCTGTAACAAACTCCCTCAAACACAAACGCATTAACCGGGCTGCCTATATGGTTCCTGCCTGTGCGATCTGGACTCCGTAGACCTACAAACTGATCCCACATTGCAATGCCCTACAAATGCATTCTAGTTGATTGCTGCATACATTGTTCCGTATCACTCATCTGAACTGTCTCACTGATGACTCGTGGGAAGGGGAGTGAAGAGGGGAGGATGTTCACTGTTATAGTTCTAATTTTAGTTGACTTCTCAGATCACCCTGTCAAATAACAACAGTAATATTGCAGAAGATCTTATAACAGATGCTCTAATTTGACCTTCTGAAATGTCTTGATATTATTGGGAAAAATCAATAAAATTTGTTTTGCAAAAATCACTCCTAAAGTGTTAAATGACCTCCCACTTCATATCAGAGCCTCCTCCTCTCTTCTTGAATTCCGCAAGAAGCTGAAGACGTGGCTTCCAATTAACCAACCTACCCTAGTCAAAGCTAGGTACACACACCAGGATAACCTCATGAATAATTGTGCACTTTAAAAATACACCAAACTTAACAGGAGCTATTAAACCTGGCATCCTGGATGTGCTTTCCCCCCTAACACTTTGTCTTCAACCCTCCTATTACAGAAGGCCAGCCTACACATGAGGACGGTTATGACACACGACACAATTATTTGGGGTTACATCATCTTAATTGATGTCATGTCTGTAATATGTATGCATAGATGTTTATTCCCTCCAGACAGTACACGGTGTTATTTATACTAGTCATTTACATTTTGAAATGCAATAGAGAGAATGAGAATGTAACTTAAACAAACGTGATGTCCTTGTCTTCTGCTACCGACGTGAGGAAAGTCAAAAAACAATAAAATTATGTTTAAAAAAAAAACTCCTATTTTGCTGACTTCGGTTTTGCTGGTTTTAGGACTCTGTACACTTTACCAATGCTAACCAGTGCTAAAGTGCTTGTGCTCTCTGCTTAAAACAAGGTAGAATTGGCTTGCACCCAGTTAGCATATTTAATTTATTTGTAAGTCCTTAGTATGGTGGCACTACTTGTGCCCAGGGCCTGTAAATTATATGCTATTAGCAGACTTGCAACACTTATTGTGCCACCCACTTAAGTCACACTTTTAAACCGGTCTGCCATTGCAGCCTCTTTGTGCAGTTTTAAGCTGCCATTTCACCCTGGCAAAATACACGTTTTTCCAGGCCGAACACTTGCTTTTTTAATACATATGTCACCCTTAGGGTGTAGGCCCTGGACAGCCCAGAGGGCAGGGTTCAGGGTATTTAAAAAGTTGGACATATACTTTAAAACTTTACATGTCCTGGTTAAAAAAAACTCCTAATTTATTTTTCAGTACTGCAATGCCTACCTCTCCAATAAGATCACATATAATAAGCTGTAATTTCAAAATGGGAACAGGTAACCAGTTCAAGTTTAGTGTCTTTTAAATTGTAATGAAAACTCCTAACTTATGATGAAGTCAGATTTTAATTTACTTTTTTTTTTAAATGCCACTTTTAGTATGTTTTCTTACACTAAGGAGTTAGGTCCTTGGCCATGAAGTCGGCTGGACCATCAATAAATTGCATACAAAAATAATTGCCAACTTCACCTTATTTAACGCCTCCCAATTGAGGAAAACAAACCGAAATTACTATATGGTCTGTTTGGTATATTTACTTAATACCTTTTTGCTTTTTTATTTCATTCTATTCAAATAGTTTAGGTACAAAAAAGACACTTAGATACATTCAACAATTTCAACATTTCTCAAAACAAATTACATTCCACATTGCATATATAAACACCACATAAATTGACATTACATATATAAACACCGTATTAGTTTTGATCAACAATTAGATTCATACAAATGATCTTTAACTAAACAAAGGACAAAGTGAACATTTAAATACTATTATTCAACAAGCAGCAAATTAATGCATTTCAATTTGTCAAAGTCATTAAATGTACTGCAAATTAATGCATTCCTGATTCAAAAGCTGACGCGTTTCAAACCCATTCCGGTCACTTTATGGGTTCTCATATCTGCCTCATCAGGTTTGACATAAACGGGGTGCCTTGGTCTGTTAACAGCTCATGTGGGAATCCTACACGGGAAAAGGAGACCATTGCATGGGCCACTGCTGTGGTGGTTGTAGAAGATAAGGGTATTGCTTCTGGATAACGTGTTGCATAGTCCTCAAGAGCTAGAATGCACTTGTGTCCCCCGGCAGAGGGGATTAGAGGTCCCACTATGTCCATTCCCACTCGTATCTATGATGGGTAGGGATGCCTTGGGTAGCGTTGGGGTGTTCACTAATTGACACCGGGAACAGGAGGCACAAAACCGGGCTACTTCTTGGTACAGTCCTGGCGAGTAGAATTTGTTTAGGGGATATTTTAGGGTGTGCTCTTTGCCGTAATACCCACCCCCGGTTTGGCTGCGGGCTAGTCACAGGACATGTTCCCTGCCCCTGGGAATCAACAGTTGTTCCTTCCTATTGCCCCTTTCTTATTTTACCCTATACACGAGGCCATTTTTTTACACAAAAGAAGGGGCCTACCTTTTCCAGTTGGTCATCCTGTGCTTGGGCCCAGGCGTGTTGTAGGATGGTATCGTCCCTTTGGGCTGCTCGAAAAACGCCGACCTGATGTTTGAGGCATCTCTGAGTAGGCAAAGACACGAGTAGATAAGGCAGGCTCCTTCTGCTGATACATAGCCCATTCCTTTCTTTTCTCTCTACGTGTTTTAGGTGGTTTGGGTACTGACTCCTCTATTTCTTTGTCATAAAAAGGGACACTATCTAGCCAAGCTACAGAAGGGGAAGATGGGTTGTATGTTTGGAAATATTTGTGGAACCTGGGAAGGTCTGTCCCTAAAAACACTGACTCAGGGAGGAATGGAACCACCCCCATTCTTCTCAAATGTGACTCCCCATCAATATCAAACAGCACCTCTGCTAGAGGATACAGCTTCTTCTCCCCGTGGACACGTTACCTGTATGCATTCCCCCTCTAGTATTTGGGACTCGCTTACCAGGGTCGTATCTACGACTGTGTGAGGGCACCCTGTGTCTAGAAACGCTACAACTGCTTTCCCATTCACATACATTCTTTTCTTATACCTTTCTGGGGGTATTCCAGTTACCATTACTCGCCCACAGGTGTACCCAACTTTCATGGGTTCTTGCGGGGGAAGACAGGAAGGGAAGTGGCAGGGTATATGTCCCCACTCTGCACAGTGGAAACCCTGTGGTCCCTGTTGGGGTGCCAAAGGTAAGTGCTTTGAGTGGGGGTCGTGGGAAAACTGGACCCTTGTGTTCCGTGGGGTATGTGAGTGGTTTGCCCAGGGTTTTTGGAGGACCTTTCGGGGCTCTATGGGAAGGGGCTTTCTACTCGGGGTACGAATAGTAGGCACAGGCTAGGTCCCCCGCCGTCGTAACTGTCAGATTGGGGTGCTGTTTAAACCATGCCCTTGTATTAAAGGGTAGTGCCTCCAAACACTGTTCGAAGTACACTTTTTGAGTGAGCTCGTCGATAGATGAGGAAGTGGGTTGCAACCAACAGTTTCCGAAGTCCCATATTCGGTAGTACAGTGCCCTTGGTTTGTCCCCCACAGTCCATTGCTCTTTTCGGAAATGAGCACCATGGTACTCCTGGTCACAACCCAGGCGTTCCAGGATAGCCTTTTGTATGTCCGCATAACTAGTGACTCCCGCCAGGTTGGCGACTTGGTAGGCAGCCTGTAATTACCCTAATAGCAATGGGGCTATATATTGTCTCCACCTCTCCAGTGGCCAGTTGGCTGTGGATGCCACTCTTTTGAAATTCACAAAAAAGTAGTCCGGGTCATCTCCCTGTTGGAATTTCAGGCGGACCGAACCCGGTACGTTGGGATGAACCTGGGCGCTTGATATAGCGTCTGTAAGGCGCAAAACTGCGATGTCTTGAACCTTCAGGTTTGCAGTTAGGATAGCCGCTTGGTCTTTTAGGGCGGTCTGCAGGGCTTCTCTTTCTTTCTGTGCTTGTTTAGTCTGCTCCTAAAAGATAAGCTGCAGATGTCTTTATCCTTCTGCCAGCTGTGTGATAATTGCCTCCATGGTAAGGGCTCTGTCCTTATCCAGACAGCGATCCCACTTCTGACACCACTGTGGGCATGTGATCCCGACCCGGACCTCCCACCCTTCTTCTAACGCAAGACAGGCACAGGGTTTGTTCTCTCTCCTTTCTCTCTTATTGTAGGAAAGGTATAATAGCACTTACTCCAAAGAATCCTGAATTAGGTCTCTGGGGTGGGGTGGATTTGGTGATTAGACTGGGTCCCTTCTCTTCGGCCTCTTCTTCTGGCTTTGCTCCTGGTCTTCCTCCTACGGAGTATCAGGCAAGCGATGACCCAGAAAATAAAGAAAAGAACAGAAAGGCTCAGGCTACTACTGAGATAATAGGAAATAAGGGGAAGGGAATAGTACTCCGCCACCATTGTCCTAATTGGTGTGAGTGACTAGTGTGGGGATACGTTTGCTCACTCTTTAGGGCCCTTTAGTCATTCCCACAGCCCTTTAACTGAAAAGGAACATGCATTTGTCACTTGACTGACTCCACGACCCTCCTGGGCCGTGGTGAGGGAAGACCCAGCCTCCGCGTCCCCTGGGAAAGCTTCGGTCTTGTGGGCAGTACTCCTTTAGCTGGTCCGGTCTCCACCTTATCTGCAGCTGTTGAGGTCGTTCGGCGTCTTCTCCTGGTCCCTGTTCCAGACGCCGTCCTCCTGGTTGTTGAGATCATCTGACGTCTTCTCCTGGTTCCTAGTCCAGACGCCGTCCTCCTGGTTGCCACTCACTCCCCACTCCTCCTGCTCGTCTCGCTGCAATTCTCTCTCCTCTTCTCTGCTCCTTCCATCCAGTTCTGAACATCTACTCGCCCTCCACCATTACTCTTCACAGGGCACTTCCTCCCGACATACTGCTTTATCTAGACCGCCTCCTCTGTTACCAGGCTGGTTAAGTGCGGCGGCCAGGTTGGGTTGGTAGCTGTAACCCGGTGTTTAGTTTTCTGTGCCTTCACATACTACCACATGCATCCTAGTATGCCAGAGGGCAACATAAATATTTGAGACTCATAACCTGAGCAGTTGTTTGGGCATTCTTTGACCTTCAATCAACACTCCTTGGTATGCAGACACCAGCACACAAGAGCTTTAGTGTTCTCTATTGTCATGGTGTCCATGTTCCAGGCCTCATGTAGAGCTCTTGATTTAAAAATGAAGTGCAAGAAAACTGTCTGGAAAGGAGTCTGTTGCTTTGAATTAGTTGCGGCACTGCTTATACTGGTCGTGGCTTCAGTCCCAGCGGAATAGGGGATATCTTAGCCCCTTTTTTCGATAGATGAACTTAAGTTTTAGTTCCATGCGAATTTGCATATTCTTACCTGAATCTCACAGAGGGTGAGTGTCACATATGCAGCTTTGAAAGGTTACACAGACAAAATATGAGAAAATTATTATAAAAAGGTATTCTGCTATCTTGCGTAAGAAAAAAAGACCTAATTCTGTAAGATAAGCATTTCATGGTGTCTTTTTTTTAAATTTATCATGGGTATAGCTAGAGGGGAGATCAAATTTTACCTAACAGTCCTTATCTCTCATCCCTAGGTAGGACTCTTGACAAGGCTGTCCACTGCTTTTCTCATCAATCATTGGAAAACCAGTAACATTTCAAGCATGCAATTTTTGTTTTTTAAACGTGCAGTACTCTACACATTTGAGGCACATCATCAGCCCTGTGCACATGTGATCATGCAAAATCTCATCACTAGCAGTATAAGACGGCCATTAGATGAAGTGGCTAATCCACTGCCCCCATGCTGTATGCTGTGCAGGGTGGAAGCAAAATGTAAATGATAGTTGATCAGTCCAATGGAGGAAGAGGGCGGACCGAAAGTCAATGTATACATGATTACATGTGTGTATATTTTTATTATGATTTTCTTAAGACATGAGGCAGGTGAGTCAGCTAAAGCTGTCCCTTGGCCAAACCAAAAAACGAAAGCACAGCTCATGGAAATGGGTTTCATGGTTTGATTTTACCATGGGCGCTACCCCGAGGCATACAGCACATTGCTCTGGGCTGATGCAGAGAGCCTTGATGTTGCTCAATAGGACTAGTGCTCATGTATTTGGAGTTTTGCAATTTACTGGACACTTTGAAGGTCTTACCAGATCTAAAACTAGATCTATAATTGACAGCGCATAGTCTGTACTGAGTCAAAGGCAGAAATGGCATTCTCTGTTTTCAGAAGTGATTGAGGGTAGCAAATGTTAACACGCATTAGCACAGCTAGTAGGTCTCACCTGTGAGAGCTATTGGCTTTGGCAATGTGTTGTAGCCATGTTGCCCAGCATTGCAGATGCTTTGCAGAAAGGCTAAAACTGCAAAAGGCGCTGTGACACAGTCGGGGCTAATGTACGTTAAAAAAAAAGTACTTTAACGCTGGATGCATCATGGTTGTCATTATTTTTAGCCATGCCGCTAGACCGAATGGCTGCAAATAATTGCCAGTCAGCAATGCTCATAGTGCACAGCATGAGCAAAACCAGTGGCAGATCCAGTCGCCTCAAAGGTGGGCACTAGTGGCTTTGCCAATGCTTATTAGGTCTCTGCGCTATACCCCTTTGATTCTGAGCAAATCAGTTAATCTTCCCATGCGTGAAAAAGAAAAAACATGTCTTATTTCTCAAAAAATCCTATCACATAAAGAAAGCAATTGCGTCCATGTCTTAGTGAAAATACATTTGGAAGCAGATAACATCGGTTTGTCTCAGTGAAAGTAGATGGCATCTGTTGTCACAATAAACATTCATTTGAAAGAAGAAAAGGGCTTCTTTGAAGTGTGTGGGGCATAGTAAACCATAGCTACAAATTTTAAGAGGTTTAACAGACGATAAAAAAGAATAATAAAAGTAGTCCCTCAATCACAGCACAAACAGCGGCAGAGCAACAATCAAGTTGAAGCAATGAGTACTTGGTGCATGCTCTAACTGAAAGAAGAGTGAAGCCAGCAAGCGTGAGCCAATTAAAAGGCAGCAAATTAAAGTGACAATAAAGTCAACGAATGTTAAGCTGTGGCCGGGCTGCAAGCCCCTTGTTGTATACAATATCTCTCGCAAGCGAGATTGCATGCAGCACATACGCTGTCGCAGGTTGAGACCTAAAAACAAGTGGAGGGATGACTTAATAGAGAGACTAACTACAACATGATGGGAGACGCTGGGAATAGACCTTATGTCCCTGGATCCACATTCAGCAAGTTAGCCCCTTATAGCCTACTTATAGTTTCTTTTGGGATTTTCGGAGCAATTTCAGTATCTTCCAAAGATTTCAAGTAACTATAATTTGCCTGAAAATGTAAAGTCTCAATGTGCTTCCGACAGACTGTACACCAATAAACTGGTGGTCTTTGAGTTCAAGTGATTTTATTGGCTGCTTGCCATACCCACCGTCCCTATGCAGTTCCTTTTCATTGCAATCTCTCAGGTCTTTCACATTTATTTTACTAATATGTAACCATGTTGACCTATAATGAATAGATCTGTTGTAGAGTGTCCCCTCGTCGAAGACCACGGTGCTGATAACAGACATCTCGAACTTCTCAAAATGTAATCATGAACATCCTGTTGACATGGTTCTGATGGCTATTCTAGGGAATAGTTCTTGGAGAGAAGACACAAGTGGTCAATATATAATGAGTTTTAAATCTACTGCCCCAGCAATTAAAATAGTGATATTAATAATACTCACTACTATAAGCTACTCTAATAGTACAATGTTTACCAATCTTGCAGATAGATCCTGCTGAGGTAGCCCTGCTTGGTATGGAATTATGAAATTTGTGACCCGCAGATGTCGGCAGCAAGCATTAGCTCAGTGAGCCATTTTACCAGCGTATTTAGATCTATGTATCCCAAGGTGCAGGTCCAGTGTACAAGACTATGTAGAGAGCCGTCTCCATCTTCAAGTTCAAAGACTATGTATTCAGATAATCCAGGCATTGCTTAACACCTGGGTGGTGGGTTGGAGCGGTAATGGAAGGGGGTAGTTTTGAGTACATATTTATTTCCCTAAGACGTAGATTTTTGTTCTGATTAGTTGTATGTAGCATAGCAGGTCACGATGATGAATACAAGGACATGTGAGGTGAGAATACTATGAATAATTTGAGTTGACTGGCAAAATACTTGAATAGTAATTAATTGGGGTAGATGATGCCACCTCCCAGCATGGTTCTTCTAGCAGACTCAACTTAACAATTCTGCAATATATGTTTTGAGCCATTTTATATGGCTCCTGCAACACTTCATCCCAGGCACATTACCATTTCATGTTGTACAATCGGGTCTGACAATCATGCACGATTCAACATACATGGAGTAGACACTCCTTTCTCCTAGTGCCTCTAAGTCATGGTCCGGATTATGACAGGGAGAAGTGTGACTTACAAATGGAGCCAACTACTCAACTTTTTCTCATTTGAGGTTCTAGATGTTTGCAGATTGTTCTACATGACTCTTGGCGAATTATAAATTACTTTACACCACCTTTGTGTGTGCACTGCATGCACACCTGATCAGCAGTGCTCCACTAGACAGATGTTCTCCTCCCATCCACTGCTTTAAACCGATTGAAGGAAGACCTTGTGGAGACCGAGATGCCCGTAGAGAAAGTGGTTGGAAGGAACAAAGAGCGAGGCAGATAGCGAGGATTGTTAAGAATTTTAGGGGAGTAGTTATAAATTCGATTCTATTTGAGCTGTTGTGGGGGTGAAATGAAATGAGGGAAGTACCCTTTTGGGTGTGCTTTCAAAGAAGAGAAGAAGGGACATTTAAGATAACTGTTTTGAAAATGCTAAGTCTGAGGTGATAACAAATAATGATAAGGTATGTGTATATATTTAGCACAGTCCCAGTTCTGAAGTGCTTTTGGACACCTTTCTTAGTTCTGGGGTTCTGGCTGACCAGTATCAGTGGTCTGTTGATTGTACTTGGGCATACAGGAGGTCTTACTGACAAGGTATCTGTTCCCTTGATTTGAATTCAATGGTCCGGTCTGGACTAGAGAGCTACAATTTAGCATTATCTGTAGTGTTAATACAGAGCGGGTCAAAACTGAACCAAAATCACTGCAACAAAGTGAATGGAGAGCTGCATTAAATGCTGTTGTATTATTATTTGAAGACTAAACCCATTTTTCTTTGTATAAATCCGTTTTATTTTGAACAGCGGGGTTCATAGTGAATGCAGATGAGACACAGCGTTAAGCCTACAACCCTGAGTAGGGCCGGCCGCGTAAATATATTTCAACAGGGCTGAAATGCCCGCATGAGAAGGCTGATTAAACACAGCGGTTTCCCTACAACCCCCTCGGGGCCGGCCGCGAATAATGCAATAGACAGCAACAGTTGTCAGCTAAACCCATTTTTAATGTTATGAGGAGAATCTGGAAAGTGGTTGAGAAATTATGAAACTTCACCAGATCTACATCCGCTGCAGCTGGACAGTCCTGCTTTTATAGCCTGAAACAAGCATGAGCAAAGCCAATATACGTCGCCTATGCAAGAGCTATTGGCTTTGTTGTGGAGTGAGTAGAGTTTAGTAGAGTGGAAGGGTGTAGAATTGAGTGGCATAGAGTGGAGTACAGTGTCAGAGTTGATTAGAGTGTCGTAGACTGGTGTATTGGATTTGTGTAAAGTGGCGTAGACTGCAGTGCAGTGGTGTGGTATGGAGCGACGTGGTGTGAAGTGGTGCACAGTGCAATAGAGTGTCGCGTAGATTGGAGTGGCATGGAATAGATTGTTTCAGAATAAAGTGAAGTGGCGTAGAGTGTAGTTTTATAGATTAGAGTGTCGTAGAGAGTAGTGGTGTAGAGTTTAGTGGCGGAGAATGGCATACAGTAGAGTAGCAGAGAGTGCAGTGTTGCAGAGTATACTGTTGTAGAGTGCAGTGACGTATAGTAGAGCGGCGTAGAGTGCCGTAGAGCAGTGGCAAAAAAATGCAGTGTTGCAGAGTAGAATACAGTGGCATGGAGTGCAGTGACAGATTATAATGACGTAGAGTGTAGTGGTGCAAAGTAAATTGGCGTAGAGTGCATTAGTTTTGAGTAAAGTGGTGTAGAGTGCATTGGCATGGAGTGCAGAGTTGAGTGGGGTGGCGCCGAGTGCAGTGGCCTAGAGTAGATTGATTCAGAGTAGAGTGAAATGGAGTGGTACAGGGTAGATTGTAGTAGTGCAGGATAGAGTGCAGTAGCATGGAGTAGTGACATCTAGTAGGGTAGTGCAGTGTTGATTGCAGTGGCGTAGAGTATTGTGGGGTAGACTGCATTGGCATAGAGTGCAGTGGTGTTGGGCAGATTGTTTCAAAGTAAAGTAGCGTGCCGCAGAGTAGCCTGGGGCAGAGTCAGGTGGCAGAGTTCGGTGCCAGAAAGAGCAGTGCTGCAGAGTAAAGCGTTGAAAAGTGCAGTGGTGTAAAGTACAGTTGAGTGGATTAGAGTGCATTGGTGTACAGTGCAGTTGTGTGCAGTGGTGCAGAGTAAAGTGAAGTAGAGTGCAATAGTGTACAGTAGAGTGGCATAGAGTATAGTGGCGTAGAGTGCATTGGCATAAAGTAGAGTATAGTGGTGTGCAGCGCAGTGGTGTAGAGTAGATTGGCATAGAGTGCAGTGGTATATAGTGTAATGGTTTTGAGTTCAGAGGCGTAGAGTACAGTGGCCTGGTGCGGTATGGAGTAGATTGTTTCAGAATAGAGCGAAGTAATGTATAGTGCAATGGTCTAGAGTAGTGTTGTTGAGTGCAGTTGTGTAGAGTAGATTAGAGAGGCGGAGAGTTAAGTGGTGGAGAGCGGCATAAAGTAGAGTAGCAGAGAGTGCAGTGTTGCAGAGTATTCTTTTGTAGAGTGCTGTGGTGCAGAGTGCAGTGGCATAGAGAGCAGTTGTGCAGAGTAAAGTGGCTTAGAGAGAAGTGGTGCAGAGTAAATAAGAGTGGCGTGGCGTGCAGTGACACGAAGTAGAATTGAGTGGCGTAGAGTGCAGATAGTACAATGGCTAAGTTTAGTGGCGTAGAGTGCAGTGGTGCAGAGACGATTGGTGTAGAGTGCATTGGCATAGAGTATAGAGTCAAGTTGAGTGGTGCCGAGTGCAGTGGCGTAGAGTATATTGTTTCAGAGTAGAGTGAAGTGAAATGGAGTGGTGCAGGGTAGATTACAGTAGTGCATGGCAGAGTGCAATAGCATAGAGTAGTGGCATAGAGTGCAGTGGCGTAGAGTGTTTCAGGGTAAAGTGGAGTGGCACAGAGTTGAGTGGCAGAGAATTCAGAGCCAGAGAGTTCAGTAGCAGAGTGCCGTGCTGCTGAGTAGAGTCGAGGGTAGTGTAGAGCGGCATACAGTTCAGTGGTGCAGAGTAAAGTGACGTAGAGTGCAATGGTGTAAAGTGGCGTGGAGTGAAGAGGCATAAAGTAGAGTGTAGTAACGTAGAGTGAAGTGGCCTAGAGTATTGTGGTGTGAAGTGGCATAATGTAGAGTATATCGGCTTACACTGCAGTGGTGCAGAGTAGATTAGAGTGGCATAGAATGCAGTGGTGTAGAGTGTAGTAGCTTGGAGTGGCGTAGAATAGCAGAGAGTGCAGTGTTGCAGAGTATGCTGTTGTAGAGTGCAGTGGCGCAGAGTGCAGTTGCTCAGAGTAGAATGCCATTAGTGAAATGGAGTATAGTGTAGTAGAGTGCAGTGGCATAGAGTGGCTAAAGTAGAGTAGCAGAGTGCAGTGTTGCAGAGTATACTGTTGTAGAGTAGTGTAGAGTTCAGTGGTGTGGAGAGTGGCGTAGAATAGTGGTGCAGAGTAGAATAGAGGGTCGTTGAGTGCAGTGACGCAGAGTTGAATAGAGTACAATGGCATAGAGTACAATGGCATAGAGTACAATGGCATAGAGTACAATGGCATAGAGTACAATGGCATAGAGTACAATGGCATAGAGTACAATGGCATAGAGTATAGTGGTGCAGAGTATATTGGCGTAGAGTGCATTAGGTTTGAGTAAAGAGGTTAAGTGCATTGCCATTGAGTGCAGAGTAGAGTGGAGTGGCACGGAGTGCAGTGGCGTGGAGTAGATTGTTTCATAGTAGAGTGCAGTGGTGCAGAGTAGAGAAGTGACGTAGACTGCATTGGCAATAAGTGCGGTGGTATAGAGTAGAGAGCCATAGAGTGGAGTGGTGCAGGTAGAGTGCATTAGCGTGGAATGGTGCAGAGTAGAGTAGAGTGGAGTGGGGTACCGTGGAGTATGCATGGTATGGTAGCTTACTGCTATTAGAGACAACACATCTTCAATTGAAATGACCATTACATTTGCACTCGCATACAGTTTCACTGGTAAAAGTATGCAGAGCAAAAAAGAGAATGGGTGGGAATGTCGTCACCCAATGTTTTAATTTGACAGTCAGCCCAGTTCATTTACAGACATTTAAATTTTGTGGTGTGCTAGAAAAAAAATACTCGTACAGCCTTCCTCGTGCAGAGCCCGAATAACCAGCATGATTGTCACATAAATCCTTTCACTTTAAAGTCAGAGAATGAAAATAAACACCAAGCACTCTGGAAGACACAGCCTGAAATGTGACCTCTGTCTTTGAATGCTAAGCAAATATGACAAGATAAGAATAAGATTGAAAGAGCTGTTTATAGAAAGCAAGTTTTGTTAAGAATACAGTAAACAAGGTTTGGGCAATGGGAGGGACGAACTCGAGCTGCACAGCCAAAAGCAAAATAAAGCCAAAAAATGTGAGTTGCAAAGCAATGGGCGGAATGTATTCCTAGGTCAACTTTCTGAATGTCCCCAAGACGTCCTTAACAAACCAGTAGGCTGTGACCTAAAAATGCATTTCGTGGCTAACTAAATGAAAAGAAAATTAAACCCATAGTTTAGTTTGTATCGGTGTTTTCAGTAATAATAAAAATGCAATCGGATCACAAAATAATTTATTTGGAATCTTAGTTCTTTTTATATTCAAATAAATAATGTTACGAAAAAAAGTCTTATAGTATTTTATTCTGAATACATCTATGTACTGTTCATTGTTCAATTTGTGATAAATGTATGTACTGATTATGTTAAGAGGTACCATCTTTGGCAAATATATATATATATATATATATAATTTTTTTTGTAATTTTTTTTTTTAATAGAGGCTTTTTTTTGGGACAGACTTTGAAATCAGTTTCATTATCTGTGCATGTAGGCCGGTTTGTCTATTTTAGGTCCCATTTTTTAAATCTCATTCTTTCTTTGCCGCTTCATTGTCCCCTTTATGAGAGACATAATGGTAATAATACAATATCGAATTTGCTTATTGCCTGAAGAGCTCGCTGTACACAGAAGAATTCCCTTTTCTTTTGGAGACCCCAAATAGCCACATCTTGGCGCCTAAGCTTCATCATTCATGTTCTACAGTTTAATGGAAAATAAGCTGATAGTTCTGTATAAAAGTGAAGCGTAGATATTGTTAAACCACAAGAAGCGCCTTCGCGGAACAGCATATTTTTCCCTTGCTTGATCTGACATATTTCATCGTTCTGTGAATTCATTTCTTTCTCCTTCTCTGTAGCTGACAGTTCAATTTACTTCCAAGAGTGGAAAGTGGCGAATCCGTGCTGCTGCTGTTAGCCATGTCTCCACCCTAGGCACATCCTTGTCACCACTCCTCCTCAGTGGTGCAGAATTGACTATTGAGTCCATGGTGCACTGACCTATTCATATGGATTTTCTTAGCTGATGATGCTGTTAGCAAGTTTATTTTCAAATGAGACTAAATCGCTTCACACAACTCTAAGGCTACCCTGTCAAAATCTGTAACATCCTCATTTTATGTCTTCAAAGTAGCAAACCGCAGATCTAATTAATCAGCCCTCTCATCAGTGCCATGAAGCAGTATGCTGCATAGCATTGACTGTCACAGTAAGCAGCTGCTTTCCACTCCATGGTATTTTCCCTGCCCTTGAGCAATGCATAAATAAATAATCCCTTTACTATTTTGTCGTAATGAAAATGTGTAAACCCAGAGGCCTGGAATATGAAATGTACATGGGTCACTTAACAGGTAAAAGTCCCAGAATGGCTAATCTTGCGAATGTTTCTGCAGAGAGGTTGTTTGCAGTCTTCTCAGGGCCTTGGTTCTGCTTGGAGGGAAGGCAGTGAATACTAATGATGAAGAAACACCAGTAAAAAGGGAGCTGGGTTAGGGAAACAACATAAACAGGCCGAAGAGCACTGGAAATCATTATTCCTGCAGGCCAGCTCTGTGTAATAACTTGCTGCGCTCTTCTAATTTTCCGTATTTGGCAATAAAGGGCAAAAGTAATATCATTTGTAATACATGCACCATTTCATTTGCTTTTGTTGTTTATTTTCTCAGTGAAGTCGACGGTATTGAACTTCCAGAGCCCCACGACTGGGCTCTTTCCCACGGAAACAGCTGGTGACTGTAAAAAGGCCAAGGTTCAAGACAGCCTTTATTGTGCCGCCAGTGCATGGGCTTTGGCGCTAGCCTACAGGTAAGGTATTGTATTGTAATTGTATTGTATTGTATTTATATAGCGCTTACTACCCCTGATGAGGCGTCCAAGCGCTTTTCCGGCGAGTAGCACACTACTCCGGAACCCATAAAGTATTAGTGTTAAATTAGTATAGAGAAATATGAAAGTGATTTAAGTGGTGGATAGGTAATGGCAACTGCACAGTTGTGCAAATAGTTAAAGCACAAAAGTGAATATATATATATATATATTATACAAAAAGCTATTTGTTACCTTTGCTGTGTAGCACTTTGCTAGACTCCTGAGAGGTGAAGTCTCGAATGGGTCATGCTGTCATGATTTTATAAATAGCTCATTAGATGATGTGCAGATACTTGTATATAATGCATTTAGTAAATAAGCAGCAGTGCTGCGTGTAATGTGCTATTTATTTCCACCGTGTGTCAAGTTGTACTTTAATAGCATTGAAGTTGGTCTTTATAGGTGAATCTGTGGTATTGGGACTACTTTTAATATCCCTGAGATAAATATTTTTCAAATACAAATTAAAAATTCCCTTATTTTGCCAGCCTTGCAATTTTAGACAATGCACATTTGACTATTATTTTCAAGGTTGCTGACAGCGACACCTATATGTGCTATGTGTGCCCATTTTCCAGTGCTATAACAACTTTTTCAACCCTCTATAAAAACCGAAGGTTTCTGCAGAAAAGCCCCGCAGTAATCAATTTCCTTTTTAAGCTGACCTTCAGATTCGCCGTGACATCAGTCAGGATGTGGAGGCTGCAGGCTGTGGCTATTGATCCAACGTTTCTTTAATGATCGCGAGAAGGCCGCTTTAATTAGCCCAGAATCGCTGCTTTGCCTTACGTTCCCCAGAACATCAAATCAAGTTGAAAGGGTCATGCTTCAGGGCGTATGCGCCCAGATCATTTTCGCAATGTTAGATGCACATTGTAATTATGTGCAGGGTAATATGACATTTAACTCATATGGAAGATGGAACAAGTTAGGCCTTGGATTAAATTAGTATGGATTTTTCTTGTTAGTCAGGGGTTTGAGTCACATCTTGGTTTTGTCATTATTTATATTCTGATTTCTAGACAGAAACATTTAGAAACATTTTGAAATGGGAAACCTTTACAAAGCAATTGTACATTTTGCATTTCACAACTCTCTCTCTCTCTCTCTCTCTCTCTCATATATATATATCTCAAAACAATACCCTTTCAGGCATAGAGTGATGTATAAATTATGCAAAAAAAGAAGCAGAGCACTCTGGGTAGTTCTCAAGTTTAGGTGGAAAGCCGCTCCAGTATAGGGCACTCTCAACACCAGCGACACTCTAAATTTGCTCACCTCAAATGTCTGCTTTTCTATCAAAGTCTTTAAGTGTAGGATTCGCACAGTACCATCCACGCCGAGATAGAAAGGGACAAAGTCTTTTGCCATTTCTACAGCAAAGTCTTTAAGCATAGGATTAGCACAGTGCTACTATCCATGCCGGGCTGCAAAATGGCCAAAGCCTTTTACCACTCCCGGCACAGTATTACAGCTTTGATGAGATACCATCCAAGAAAACACTGACACGTGTTAAGCTCTCATCAGAGCTCTTCAGAGAGGTATAGCTTTGTACAGGCATAAGGGAGCACCCAGTATAAATCAAAACAATACCCTTTCAGGCATAGAGTGTTGCATAAATTATGCAAAAAAAGAAGCTGAGAACTCTCGGGGGATCTCAAGTTTAGATGAAAAGCAGCTCCAGTATAGAACACTCTCAACAACAGGGACACTCTAAATTTGCTCACCTCAAGTGTTTTCTTTTCTGTCAGTGTTTAAGCGTACGATAAGCACAGTACCATCCATGACGAGATAGAAAGGGACGTCTTTTGCAATTTCTACAGCAAAGGCTTTTATTATAGGATTAGCACAGTGATATGCATACATTCATACATACATGTACAGAAAAAAAGCCCTAAGGTTACAACTTAGTTATAGTTGGGGGTTATTATATAACAACACAATTGAACAACACATTTAAACTACACAAACATTAGAAATGCATCAGTTCTGTTTATTTTTGAAGTCTTTCTTTCAAACTTGTATTATTGTCCACAATCTAACTTCATATATGAACATCACTCAAACATTGAAACCACTATTACTCGCCATATTTATATCCAATCTAAAAGAGAACGTTTGCAGCTGCATATTATGTGTATATAACTGATAAATTAAGCTATGTATTAACTAGACATTATTGAATGGTGTAAATAATTTACAATTGGCGAAATATAGTTGTTTAAGTGTAGGAGTGACGTTCATATTTGAAGTTAGATTGTGGAGGGTAATACAACTTGGGCAAAAAATGTTTGAAAGAAAGACTTCACAAATAACTATAACCGAAGTTATTCTAAAGTCTGTGAAGTTTAAATGTGCTGTGCAATTGTGCTATAATATAATAACCCCTAACTATAGCTAAGTTATAACCTGTTTTGTGTGAATTTTGTTTTTTCAAAATATGAAGTTTGTTGACTCGTGTCTCAGGGCAAGTAATTGCATTGCAGTGAAACATTTAATATTTTAATGTTATAAACAGTGTTTTTCTTTGTGCAGTGGAAATGGGTAACAGTTTTGTAGCACAATGGATTTTGTTTATGTATTGTTTAAAAATGATTTGTAGCTATATTTATGTGAGTACATATACATATATGTGTAGTTCTAACTAGGGTATTGGTTGCATAGTACCAATAAGCAGCATGGTATCGTTTTTTTTTCTTTCGAAATTTCACAGGTATTGCAGTACTGTCATAATAGTACCGCAGTATTTCGGAATAGTAAAACTTCTGAAAGGCTGGAATAATGTATTTTTCAGCCAATGGAAAGCTGTATTGTATTTGTGCTCACTACTGTTCGGCCTTTGACCCAAGCAGAAGTGAAAATGGCCTGCTACTGGTTCTGCTCTGTTTGAGGTGATTTGGCGAGATGGCTGAAGGAGTAGAGCCTACTACTTTTGCTCATGATGCATTGGACAGGAAGAGGCAGCCATTTCTATTGAGAAATAGGAGTTGAAGCGGGGAAGGGACCTGAAGGAGTCGGTCATATGGGAATTCTTAAGAATTCCAGCAGGGGGAAGAAAGTGAATTCCTAGATGGTGAAATGTTTATCATGACGAAAAATAATCTCCTGTGGAACAGGACACCTATATTAACTAGGGACCATAGGAATGCATTAGCACATGCAAGCCATGCACTCCACCTATTTGGCTTTTGCTGAAAGGAGACAAGAGTTAGATTTGGTCCAACTCGAAGAGGGAATGTCTGCTGGACCCAGGAATGTTCCACCTGCTGCACCTTCCTCTTCCCTGTGGCCACCGAAGTATGACCACAATCTTGTACTTCTGCCCCACCTGCCATTCCACCACCTGGCTCTCAAGGTGCAGTCAAACTGCCTTCGCCAACAGTGCAACATTGTAGAACCCTATGCGGGGACTGCGACAAACTGTTTGCATTGCCAAACAATCCTTGTTGCAGAGAGAAAGTGACTTAAATATATACTGTGAACTTGTCATAGCTCACCGCTGTCCTCCACGAAACTCATCATTTTTTTGCGTGCAGCAAGTTTTTTTGTGCCTTGTTGGGTGCGTTTTGTTCTAATTTTATAGGTGATCCTACTGAGCTATAGTTTGTGATTTAAAAACAAAAATAAAAACCAAAAAGCAGAAAAAGAGTTCATGTTAGAACTATTTCCAAAATTTGTATAATAAAAAGCTTTACATTTGTTAGTTATTTATAGTAAAGAAGAGGAAAGGAGAAGGTAAGTTATTGATAAGTTACATTATAAAGGTACGTATAGTAAATAAATAGTATTGTTACTTTCTAAATTACAATTGTAATTTCCTATGTTAATGCAAAACACTACATTACAATACATTTCATGTGCTTTAATATACATACAAACATCAGGAGTTTTGTGAAACAATTGGGCACAAACCCTCCTGAGGTAGTGATGAAAATCTATAAAGCCAAGTGCCTCAGCATAGCAACAAACGGGGCAGGACTGTGGGGACACAGAAACTGCACAGACATTCAAACGGTGGAATTTTTTAAATATATTTACTTGCCATCCCTAGAAGTACATCAGTTTGTTAGTCACACTGGACTGGGAGTACAACATGTTACTGACTTAATAAAACTACAACCATTACTCTTTTGGCATAACATTTGGTCATCAGAATATACAGTGTTAATCGAGCAATCACCGAGGACTGTCTTAAATTGTCTGCACTCAAAAATCTCATGGTTAGTATACATTCAAATTTTTTGGGGTGATATGGGCTGTTCTGAATACTTTGAAAGACCAGATACTTTATGCACCATTAGCAAAAAAACTTTGAAAGATAAATGGATGAAGCATCTAGATAATCTCAGATGGACACTTGTAGTTCCAAAACCAAGTATATCAAAGAACCAATGAATCCTAACTTTTAACATGCAACCTTATCTCAAATCAATGTTGCACGGTAGGCATACATTTGTTTTAATCCACCAAAGACTAGGTATGTTCCATCGACTAGTCAGTTTCTCAAAAATGAATGGCTGGGCATAAAATTTGATTAATTGCCCCTGTGGTAATATGATTTCTCTGGACACAGTGCATGTGGTCTTTTTTTGCAAGTTTTATAATCATTTGTGGAAAAGACATATTTTACCAATATAGAAACCACTTTGTTTTATTCAATGTCACCCGGCATACTTATATTTGCAATCATTACCCACTCTAGAAATATGCTGCAGATTGTCGTCATTTGTATGGTCTGCATTTTATATTAGAAAGAACATGGTATTAACCCTATGATCGGATTAGATTGCACAGTTTCATACTTTATGGCTCTAGAAAAGTTGAAATAAGTACTTAATAGAAACTACGGCTGTGTAATATATAATTCTATGATATTTTGCACTTGACCGGATTTGTGCAATGCTTTGTACACTTTTACTTCAATTTAATTAGATCAGTGCATTTGTGCACCATATTAATTGTAGGGTATGTGGGAACAGGCCCTATAATACTTTTTTACCCCATCTATTTGTATGGGCTGTGGTAATTCATAGGCTCTCAATGCATGATTTGGATTTTTAATTTTGGCTATTATTTATGCACTTTATAAAATTTGGCTGAGAATGTTTGGCACTAAAGGTGTTTCTACAGCGGACCATCTATTACATCTAAATAGGATGTGTACACAAGTATAAATCCCGCTCACAAATGGCTATTTTAAATTGTATTAATTTTTGTGTAGATTTTAACAAACCATTGTAGTTTTTACTTTAGGATAAGAACTGTGTAATGGTACCTGATCTATGTGATGCTTTGATGGATGTATTTTATACTTCCGAATAAAGACTATTATGACTTACATAGATAATCAAAAAATATCTTTGTCTTTAGTGTTGTTCAGATGGTAGTAATACAGACGTTACTAATGTATGCAATCATTTATCACCCACGAGGGTGCAGATAAGCATTTTCTTTTGTTAATCACCAAATACTGTGGGAAAACACCAATCAGGTGGATTGTAAAAAATAAAAAAAACTTTGTATTACTGTGCTTGTTTAACTGTGAGTTATATTTTCATTTCTAAAGCAATTCCAGCTAACTAACTACATTTCTTACCTAATGTAATCAATTTCTTCACAAGTCATCAACTATGCTAGGCCACAGAATGTCATATATAATGTAGGTAGTATGTAGTATTTTTACTTCATATTTCACAAATGTTGAAGTTTTCACCTACAATTACATTTAGAAGTTGGTATAAGAAGGTTCTTCAGATTTTTAGGCAGTCTCTGTTTAAAGGTCAACTTCCTGTCATCACATTCAGTCCATCCTGTATCATTTCTTAAATATATGGTGTAATGACCAGGATTTTGTCCATGAAAGAAAATAATGGCTAACAAGTAAAAATGCATCCAGATTTAGAAATCTGAGTAGCAGTTACTTACATCCGTAATGACTGTATTAATTTTTGTGTTCTCAGGAGCACCTCTTCCTATCATGACACATAAATATTTATTCACCATAGTTAAACAAAGTGTCAAGCCAACCTTAGATCCACACTTTGAACAAAAATGAGAGTGCACAGCTTGTTAGATCAGTTTATTTACAATCCTGAATAGAGAGGTATACAAATCTTTAAATTCCGTGACATTTGAGAAAACATTCATGTTCCAATAGTACCTTAGAGCAAAATAATCTATACATGGAAAACTCTTCAACTTGCTACTATTTCCAGAAAATACATACAAAATTCCTGAACATCCTGTTGCTAATTAATTAAAAAAACGAACAGTCCTGTACAAACTTCCACAATATCTCTTACACCACTTGTAGATTGGCACAGTTGTTTCTTCAACTGAAAAAGGGAACACAAGTTACTTACAGTGTTGGAAAGAGATTTAAATGTATTTTCCCAAAGAACATCTTCACTAAATGCAAATATAAAACTAAAGCTGTCACATTACTGTAACAGTTAATACCATTTGTATTCGTAAACTGAAAGCCTTCAATTCAAGGTTGGGGTTCTTTTTTTATTTCATTAACACTGTTGAACATTTTAAAGTTCCGCAGTTGTGAAGCTTTCTTTCCCTTTTCGTATATGTTTAGGTTAACATGCCACTGTAATTTCACCAAGAGAAGGAGTATATACATGTCTTAATTGATTATATTTGCAAACAGAAGTGTCTGCATTCATTTTTGTGTTATCTACACCTATAATACATAGTCTTTGTAAGGTTTTCACGGAGGATAAAGCAACATAAACCATACCCTTTTTAAAAACGGTTGAGCCGAAGTTAATTCATGCATAACCCAAGCTTAAACCTACAGATTTTTGTGTTGAAATAGCATAAGCTAAATATAAAGGGAATTGTTCTCTTCGAATATATGTCTTTCACTAGTAAAAATCTTGCTGATGCAGAAGGTGAGCAAGCATGATCAAACCACTGGGGGGCCGGGAACGCTGGTTTGGCTGGCTTCAATAAGGTCAGCCAGATTTCAGCACAAAGGGCTACAAAACTGTTAACAACCCCCTCCCTATCCATTACCGCCATTAAGCATCCCATCACAAGAAACATGTTTGCTCCTATTATTTCCTCCAAAGATTTTATCAGTTCAAGTAGCTTCCAACACAATCTAAGGTTGTCTAGGGTTGGCTGTACACTACTCAGACTGGGCATAGTTCAGGCAGGATCCCTGTAGGGTGTTGCTGTAGCCCTTTGTTTTTATTATGGTCACCGAAAATGATGTAGATGGCGCCACTGTATAATAGGCGGCTGACCGATGTTTGGGGAAAAAAAGTCTATTATCGAGGAACAATTCTTCACCCTAAAAGTAGGTGGCCCTTGCATGCCTAAATCTGCCCCCTCTACTATATCATATAGGTCTGCTGCAGTGTGTAGGCCCTCCAGCTTATCCCCTCTTAAATTGGATCTCGTCATTACAGCTGAATCTACTTTTGCTCTGTAACTGGGTAAGCTAGCATTAAAATCACCTGCTAGGCAAAGTTACATTTGTTGGCCCTTCTGAGACTTGATCTCTACAATGAAAGATATGAAATTAAATAAACCTGGAAAAAGTTTATTTGGTACGTTATAAAAATCAATTGTTATAAAAATGTATAAGATACAGTTATGGACCCTTTCTACAGGACTGCTTGGAAATCGCTCCCTTGCGGTTTTCAGACCTTCCACCCGCCCTCCCAATAACAGATCAATCCTTATGGATAAGCCACCTGAAGCGTGCCCTGCACGCGATGTCCACAACAGGTAGGTTGAAACACAAGAGACCCTCAAAGATACCAGGGGACTGTAAACTGAAACAAGGGGAGGTCAATGCCAAGAAAAAAGATTGGTAATAAGTGCACATTATGTATAGTGGCACCAGAAAGAATATAAACCAAGTGGAATAATTATGTGCCGAGTAAATGCATGAGAATTCCTTGTGTGGCTATCCCTAGAGTCCGCTTCCGGTATTCCCTAATGATGTTGGATCTTTTGGGACCTCATTCAAGGATATAACAAAATATGGTAATGATTGAAGGAAGCATAACCCTAATTACCTAAATGGTAATGGTTCAAGATGAGCCAAGCAATTGTACGAGGTACATCACCTGCCAACTTAAGATCCTCATTTGTAAATGCAGGTGTTTGGATTTCCATGAAGGTAGTAATTTAGTCATCACTTTACACAAAGCCTCATTGCTCAGGAAAAGGTGGTTAATAATATCTGATGGTGGGCGCAATTATTTTTAGGAGTCACTTGATTGGGTTTACAACAGGCAGATATTCATGTGGTAAAATAAGATGTTGATGAGTTCTGTATTTGAAGGCATGAGATGGGATCTAAGGACCTTGGCCACATCATAAGTAATTTTTTCAGAGAAAATGGCTTAAGTTTGTTTGAAAATAGTGTAAAAATATCTGTCAGAAAGATATTGTATTTGTTGTTAGTCTTTCCACAGTGGGGGGTGGGGGGGGTTCACTAGAAGGCAAGTTAATAAAGAGTTCAGGAGTCTTGAATTTGGGGTAGAGGCGGAGGGTCAATATTTTACAATTCTGACTGTGACATATTTGGCAGGTGGAGGGATGGTATCAGTTTTTGAACTGTGATAGAGGAGTGTTTGGCATTGAAGATTTTCTTTCTGTAAATGTTCCTGGCAGAGCAATGGTTTGTCAGGTAGCATACAGATTGGTTTTCATTACAGGGATCAAATAAGTGTGTTTTGTAAAGCTATATTTGCAGGTAGAGAGCATTTATGAGGGGGAAAGAGGATATTAACCTTGTATTTGTTTATTAAAAAAACATTAAATAGTGTGCAGGTAATAATGCTAACACTGTTTATCAAATAGCATTTGATAAAGGGCAGCTTTCCCGTTTGAAGACCATGCTTGGCAATACTTTGTAAGGTTATATGCTAAAATATGTGACAGCAATATAGATTTGGGGAATCTCGGGAATCTTGATACTCCAACTTTCAAGTCTATTAGAGATTTCCCAAGAACTCTTCAACTGTATACAGCTCCTGGTTATGTTGAGGAAAATTATTCCCATTTTCAAAAGAAGTACAGAAAGAATGCTGCTTTTTATATATGGATTGTAGTTTTTGAAAATAAAAGCATACCAAGCCGTTGACCAGAGTGCATATTAACATGGCTCCTGAAGAACGGAAGAAAAATAAAGAGCATCTTTTATTGTGCATTTGTGAATTTGAAAGTCATGTGTACTACCATCAACCGATATCGAAATTGCTCTATGTTGCTTGTAATAGCTATGTACTCCGCGTTGCTGAGAATGATGCTTCCTGATGCTGATGCATGGACTGACGTGTATAACTCCACAGAAGAACTCAAACTAAGAAGATATTTATATATTACGGATAAATACTAGTGTTGTGTACCTGGCCTTTTGACTTTGTCTTTTCACCCCAGATTTGCCAGAGAAATTGAAGACGTAGGATGGAGTATCCTCCAAAGAATAAATCAGTAAATATATTTCAAGTTGCCTGATACTATTGTA
Source organism: Lissotriton vulgaris (assembly GCF_964263255.1). Taxonomy (NCBI): domain Eukaryota; kingdom Metazoa; phylum Chordata; class Amphibia; order Caudata; family Salamandridae; genus Lissotriton; species Lissotriton vulgaris. The sequence continues at coordinate 355,275,953 of NC_141700.1, read as the reverse complement.
ATCTCGGTAAACACGTTTCAAAGCTTTAACATTTAAAATCCCGAAATGTATTTTAATGATAGCCGTATAGTATTATCGAAACAAAGGTTTTAGATTGTGAAGGGACATATCAAATTATAGGACCCTCTGCCTGAGTGCCTACTGTCCGTTTGCTGGCGGACCCGCCTTCTGTCTGTGGACCCTTGTGGATACCTGCGGACCCTTTCACTTCTCGCCGGACCCGCTCCGCGGGTCCCGCGTCGCTGCCTGTGACCAGAGGAACATCGGGAGTACGTGTGGACGTTAGGGGTGCCGGTAAGGCTTGCAGGGCTGCGAGCAGCGTGGTCAGGGACTCCATATCCCAGGAGTCCCTGATAGCCCGACAGCCAACACCTGGGCCGCTCTCCCTGCAAGCCCCGCCCCTTCACCAATCACATCTTGTATATACATACGCTCGCTCCACCGCGGCGCGGGAGCGCGCGGGAGCGACCGGGAGAAGCCCGGGACAAGGGCGGGACCGTCTGTGGCCGTCCGGGGCCGAAGGAGGCCGGGCTGGGCCATCCCCCTTGATCTTGTGATACGCCATCTATTCCAGTAAGTGATATAGATTCTCTTGTATTCATATGGCGACTGCTACTAACATTAGTCCTACAACCAGTCAATTGATGTCTCTTCCAACGGAGTCTGGCCCTTTGGCCATTGGTCCCTTAGATAAATTCTTTTTCAATCGCTCACTGGCAATAGACAAAGAACTAACTTTGGCAGAGAAGCGCGCCGAGCGTAGACTATCCATTGAAATACTTAAGAACTCTATGGACAAGTCTTCAAATGTTGTCTACCCCACTTTGGTAACCCCTCTTTCATCAGTGAGCCTTCCAGTTACAAACGAAGGCCCTGAGGCCCTGGGCGACAACATAATCGAGACTCCCGCGACGGATTCAAACAATACTTGTAGTAGTACATCTCACCCATTATCGCTCTCGGATTTGGGCCTTCAAGTTATACCTGCCAATTCCAAAACTGGGGCTAAAAGGAAACGTCCAGTTGCTGTAAAAAACTGCAAAAAAATGGCCCGACCACCATCAAAAAGTAGGAAGTTACACACATCTTTGAACATTGGGAATACAGTCAATGAGCCAGTACAAAGAGTAAGATGTGTAATACCAACCACTCCTACTGTTCAGGATAATGAAGACAAAGCGGACGATTCTTGTTCGGTTCCAAAAGTACCAAGTAAAGACAATGATGTATTATTTGCAAATATGCTTCCAGAACTGGAAAAAATGTTTAGATTGGTACTCTCTCCCATAGAGGATAGAATTGCTAAACTCATTGATAGGTTAAACCACTTTGAGCAAAAAACTTTAGACAATTTCTATTCTACAAAATCCCTGATCAAAGCAAGCAGGGTGGAAACAAATTTAAATCCCCAGGTCGTGAATCCCCCCCACACTCAGGACAAGGGTAGAAATCCTAGAAATGGCTCCCCCCTTACCTGGCAAACAAAATAAACCCCCAGCAAAAGTCACTGCAAATCCCACAGCTAGGGCCAATAAAGCGACTTCGGGCTCTGAACCCTCACAGTCGAATTTGACACATCCCATACAGTCCTCATCACCCCAGCCACAAAAACAACTGGCCAACATAAACATTGTGGCTAACTTGTGCCAACAAGTGGGTAAAGCAACAACATCTGCAAGCGCCACTACAAGCACATGTATACCCCCAAACACCAAGGGGGTAGGAAATGGGGTTAATGTTTATCAGCCGGCTGTTAAAGCCCCAACAGCGCCCCTAGCTAATAGCAAACCGGTGCAGAAACCTGCCCTTCAACCTGTTCCCCAAGTTCCCAAATCAATCCCAACGCCCTTGCCAAAGCCACCTCATAGAAAACCCCCAATCAATCTAACTCCAGACTCCTTCCCCTATGTGGCAGTTCTCATCAATGTACCACCTTTACCCCCAGGACAGAGAGAAAACTTCCAGATGCTCAAAAACAAGACCATGCACTGGTTAAAAGAAAATCGCCCTCTGCCGGGTGGTGTAGATGGGCTAATAATAGGGGCTAGGAGAATTGACTGGATGGGCTACACTCCAAAAACCCTGGGGGGGGAATGTATAGTGGTTAATTTTCAAGATCCTAGGGTGGTGGGATGGATAACAAGGCAGGGATGGGGAACAAATAAGGGCGGAATTGGTATTGTGGACCTCACCTTCTTTTACCCCAGACCAACAAGCGTAGCCACAAGCCTACTAAACGAGCCCATAATCCCCCCCATCGCGCAATGGCCAGTTGCTTCATTACCTCCCTCCCATGCTAGTTTTAACTATACTTTACACACACACAATAATCCCCACGTAGGATGGCAGGACTTGGGTTGGGGATATTGACACACTGGTACTGACAGCACGGGCGGAATTTTAAAAGAAGTAGAGGCGTTGGGTGATGTCTGTGGTAATACCATTGCTACAAATGTAAAGGAGAACAACATCGAGGCTGGGTGTGTGGCCGAAGAAGGTGGCCTTAGAATAGGAACATCAAATTCAAATGCCTTATACCCTGTAATGGATGATTCAGTTGTGGGCTCAATGGATGACTCAGATAGGCTGGCTAGTTTAGTGGGAATTTCTATGTCATCTCACGAATCTTCGCTTGCCAAAGCTCGGGAGGGAACTAATGCAGATATTGGCACCCTTTTGTCTTGGAATATCGCAGGGTTGGCCAGTAAGCTGGACTCCCAGCTTTGGGTAGATTTTATAAGTGGCTTTGACATTTGTTGTTTCCAAGAAACCTGGGCTTGTGATCCACTCTTTTGCTTAGGTTACGTGAACTATTATATACCTGCCATCAAAGGGGCAAGAGGGCGGCCAAAGGGCGGCCTAACTGTGTGGGTCAGACTGGGTTTGCATATTGACATAAAAAGCCTTGACCTGGGAAAAAGTGATTTACAAGCCCTTAGAATCTCTGTCGCAAAAGGCCAACCAATAGACTTATATAATATCTATGTGAGAGGTGGCAAAGTAACAAACCCATCCACCATCGAGTTGATGTCTGATGTTATGGAGGCCAATTCCCAGGGAAATGCAAAGATAATAGCAGGGGATTTAAATAGGACTTTTGAACCCTTGAACTGTACAAACGACCTCAATGAGTGTGAAGAGGACAATCTCTGGGGAGTACCATCTTTAAACTTACAACCTGTGAAGCGATGGACAAAAGAGATTTTACTGTTAAATGGAATATGTTTGGAATATGGTATAAAAGCCCTTAATGGCAGGACACCTGGTGATAGGGAGGGCAGTTTCACTTTCGATAATGGTATTAGCAGGAGCCGAATTGACTACATATTATGTAGTCTCCAGCTGTGGAATGGGGTTGTAGATATGGCAGTTAGACCCCGGGTTGAAAGTGACCACAACCCCCTATGTGTGTCACATAAGTGGTGGAATGCAGGTTTAGGAAACCCTACTGAGACACCCGAAGAAACCCCTCATTTAAGTAATGATGAGCGAAGGCTAAAATGGCCCAAGGTGTTAGCAAACGAAGTCACTATGACATATATCATTAACAAGGTTGATGGTGCAATTTCCGAGATTGAAGCTGCCGTCCCAGTGGCTCCCGGGGACAATGCTATCACTGAAATCCACAATAAGCTATTCTCCTCTCTAAGACCATGCTTTTTTATAAAGAAAAGGAAAGGGAAGATAACTAAAGAAGTGGGCAGGTGGTTTGATAATCACTGCAGAGCAGAACGTCTATATTTGGGGCAGGCAATAAGGAACAGGGATCGTGCTGCTGTGATTAAGCACAGGAAATTGTACAAAGCAGCCATCTATCGTGCAAAAAAGAAATGGGATGAAGACCATTGGGCCCAATTAAAAGAAGCCTCCGATAGTAATGATTCAATGTTATTTTGGAAAATTATCAAGTGGGGTAGTGGTGCGGGCCCAGCAAAACCTGATAATAATGTACCAGTGGAATCCTGGGTCGATTATTTCGGGCCCCAGTACGCGGAAAGTAATATATCCGTGACAGCAGAATATATAATCCCGGCCTATGCAATCGAAGATTTATTCTCCCTTAGTGAAGCAGAAATTGCCATCAGTTCTGCGAAATGTGGGAGGGCGCCTGGCCCAGATGGTATCCCCCCTGATATTTTTAAATATGATGTGGCTAGATGGGCGAGATATATCCTGCTTGTAGCAAATGCCCTAGCAAAGGGGGCAGTGGTTCCAGACATCTGGAAAGGCGCAACCATTATCCCCATCCACAAGAAGGGCGATCGCTCACTGCCTGCAAATTACAGGCCCATAAGCTTAATAGCCACTGTGCAGAAAATAGTCGGAAGAATGATAACAAACCAGCTAATGGACTGGGTAGAAGACAACAGCGCTCTCTCCCCATACCAAGCGGGATTTAGGCGAGCTACTAGTACCATTGACCAGGTCTTTCGCTTCACAATATTGAGGTGGAAAACCGTTGAGCTGGGAAGGGGCAGCCTGTACGTCGCGTTTGTCGATCTGCGGGCTGCGTTCGATCTAGTCCCCAGGTACAAGCTATGGTCGGTGCTCCAAAAGCTGGGGATTCCTGCAGAATTGCTAACACTAATTATGCGACTGCACGAATCCAACTTTGCCAGAGTCCAATGGGGAGGAAGTAGTGAGACAACAGTGGACTTCCCTGTGGAAAGGGGTGTTAGGCAAGGTTGTTCTATGGCCCCTCTACTATTCTCGTTATTTATTAACGGGATAGTTGAGAGAATGCTGAGGGCTAGTGTCGATGCCCCTTCGTTGGCGGACACCAGGGTTCCGATCCTGATGTTCGCGGACGACACTCTTATTCTGTCCAAGACTCCCATGGGGCTGCAGCGGGCATTAAGCATTTTTGACGCTTTTTGCATGGAGCATGGGCTAGAGGTTAACGTAGGGAAAACTAAACTAATGGTCTTCTCTGCTGGAAGTAGAAGCTATCCTAAGATAACCCTAAATAACAGCAGGCTCGACATAGTCAATGAATTTACATATTTGGGAGTGCAGATTGCGGGGGGGACTGGCTGGACGCATCATGTGAATAAAGTAGTCCTAAAGCACCAGCAGCTATCAGGCGCCTTAAGGGGGGAACACCGTAAATCAAAAACAAAACCTATAAAACCCGCTCTGGCAGTGTATGATGCGAAGGTTTTGGGTGCCACCTTATATGGCGCTGAACTATGGGCTTGGAACAGTCTGATGGCTCTTCAGACCTCCGAAAACAAGTTCATGCGCGGGATTACTGGACTTCCACAGAGCACCCCTCTGATCCCATTGTTTATGGAGCTTGGTAGACGCACGATCATCGACAGAGCTCGTTTGCGACCAGTTCTTTACTGGAGACGCCTCTGGACGACTCCAGAAATAAGACAGTACGCGGAGGGCTTTTCTTGGATAATCAAGGAAGATATCTTCCACAAGATAAAATGGTTAAAACATCTGAAGACCATGTTGGTAAATCTAGGGTTTTCAAATCTTTGGAACAACCCTGAGGGAGAAACCTTCCCAAGCAAAGAAGCCCTCAAAGAGCAATACTGGGATTGGGTGGGAGGCAAGATGCTGAATGATACCAGGGCAGATTCAATGTCTGGCCGTTTCTTGGAGACCAAAATTTCACCTGTCCTAGAAAATTACTGGGATAACATCACGGTACCAATGGACAGGAAACTTATTTTCCAGTTAAGGTCAGGATCTATCCCCCTTAAGAAATTGACATCTGGTTGGCACAGACCCACTAATAGCCTATGTCCTGCCTGTGAAAATGCCGAGGAGAGCCTAGGCCATTTTCTCTTTTCATGTGAAGCCTATGCGAATCCAAGGAGGAAATGGCTCTCGCCGGTATGCAAAAATTTGGGGACACGCGATAGCTCCGTGGCCCTAAGAATCCTATGTACAACACGCCAGGATTCGATAGTCATGGGTGTCGCCAAATACATGGGTTGGGCTTGGGCGATAAGACGACGGTCCTTAGGGGATTGCAGGTAATTTAGGGATTCCTTTTAATAAATTAATAAACTTTTATGTATTGGTATAAATTGTTTTATCTGTAATGTTGTATGAGCTGCATGTGTTTAATGGATTTTTACTATGTATTATGTATTTTGTGTAACTGTTCTGATTTTATGTGCTTTTATGAGAATTGTCTCGAATAAAGCTTATACAATACAATACAATTATAGTACTTGGAAACATAAGATAAGAGCAGGCAAAAGTTGGTCGCTCATTTTATAAGTGCTTTAGGTTGCAAATCACAGCTGAATTGTGTAAGAAAAACTCGGAGGTAACCAAAAAATCAATAGTTAGAAAGTGACAGATGTATAGTGGTATCCCCTTTCTAGGTCGAGCCTAGAGCAGCGCATGTGCTGCTTGCTCGACTTTTAGTAAAGGGGTTTTGAAAGTGCTACCCACAAGCTTTTCCTGGCTTCAAGCTTGTGTGCACGCTCGGGCACAGCCGCCATCTGCCTTTATCTCTTCCTCCACATCGCTGGCCATTACTTTCACTTTCGCGGCTGCGTCACTTTCACGACTGCGCGGCCATTGCTTGTTAGGCACACTACTTTTTGTTTTCCCCTCAGCTTGCGTACCGTCCCTAGACCACCTCGCACCTGTTATTGCCTTTCATGCGTGTGTTGACACCCGTTGGCAACCAGTGTGCATATTTGGGACTAAGAAAAGAGTAACGTGTCCCACTTGTTTCTTTCTCTGAATTGCTCCCACCCGGTTTGCGATCCTCTACTCATTGCCAGCGTCCTCTTCCATGGCGGTGGACTGACGTTTTGAAAGGGACTTCCATTATGGTAAACGCTGTGCTGTATTTGCTTGGAACATGCTGCGCTCTGCACCTTTGTTTCACAGTTGTTTCACTTTTCACGCACATTTGTCTTTGAAACCTTGTTTATAGCAATGCTCACTAAACGCTGACAGCCCCTCTCCTCCTGCGCCCTTTGGAATCTAATTCTCTTTCTTCGTTTCTCCCACGCTGTCTTCCTGTGTGCTCACTAAGTATGCACATAATACAAATCACAGGTCCACAGTGGCGTGGGCCGGGGGCACATATTGCCCCAAACTGACTCCCCAAGCACATAGTATGGTCCGTCTTGTACTCTGCTGGCTCTGGGCTGCAACAAGCATAATTTTCACCAAACCATTTTCAGGGACTTTAATTGTAGTCCAATGCCGCAATGGCTGTCCTGCCCTGTTTAGCTTTCCTGATTCTCTTCACATCCCAATCTGTACCTCATCTCTCCTCATGTCCAATACTCCTCCCCTCTGCAGGCATTGCTTGTTTTGATTACTACTAATTTTATCCAGAACGTTTCTGTGTACTTGTCTGTTCCCTGGCTCTTGCCCGTTGGGTACTGTTCCTTCATGCAGATAAACGGCATCTTGGCAGACAGGAATTGAGAATGAGGAGGTGGAATCGCCACTTATGAATTATAAGAAACAAAGAAGGGCCATATGGGATGAGCAGGATACAACGCATCGTTGTCTGATGCCTGTCTAAGCCCTTTTAGTCAAGCCACTAATTCAATTTGTTAAAAGGACAGGCCTGAGAAAGTCTGAACAATGACTAGTGAGTTCTTCCACTGCACTTATGAACGCGGGCCTCTGTGGTTTACAATTGTGAGCACGTTCGTGAGGCCCTTAACGTTCGAAACCTGTTGGGTTTCCCAAACTTAATTCCTAAAAATGTCTGTCCTCATTCATATGAGATCACTTTCATGGAAAGATTATGTGCTGGGGTGTATGTATGTATAGTATGTATAGGCATTTATATAGCGCACTACTTACCCGGAGGGTCCCAAGGCGCTTCGACCGCTGCGAAACCCTTCCTGGCTTCCCTGAGAGATGGTCCCTTAATGGGTATCTCCAGGGTGAGACCAGGCATCCCCGGCGGTCTGGTGGGGCCGTTAGTGAAGATGAGGCAAGCTAATGCCCAGAGTTGCCGAGTGTGATCGCTGATCAGAGTGGGCACCGAGGAGAGAGAATTATCGAGTCCGCTGACCCTGGTCCAGAAACCTGCCGCGCCGGGAATCGAACCCTGGTCCCGGGCCGTCCTCTGCTTTCGGGTCTGCCGCCTCTAACCAGTGAGCCACACTACTTCACGTGAACGATGGCGCTGCCTGAGATCCAGTGCTTGGCGGGTTTGTCCTTTTGACTGCTGCTTGTGGGGGCTTTAAAAAGCAGTGGAGGTCCCTGCCGAGGTCCTAAAGGAAATAAACATTTATTATACAATACCATGGGGTATTTTTCAAGATTCTAGTATGGCCAATCTTCTTAGGCGGTTGGCAGCATTGTATTTTCAGAGGAAAAAGTTGCCACAAACTGTGCTGAAGGCACCCTTACTTAACTTTACTTGCCTTATAGGTATATCATTCATAGGTCAAAGGTTTGAGCTAGCCTCCCTACTTGAAATCTGCACTCCCACATCAGTTAGCCGCCTTCTGAGTTCACAACGTGAGTGGCAGATTTCCATGTTTTGCTGCTCACTGTGGTGTTGTAAAGGGCTAAATTAGGCCATGCCATGCTCTAATTTGATATTTGATTTCCACGTCCCCTACAGAGTCAGCAATGTGGACTCATGGCATAAGGGCACCTGAAGGTAAAGGAGTGGTGGCACTCCATGGTTTTATAACTTTGAATCTTTTGAAAAAAATGTTTTCACTTTAATATTATCTTCCATTGCAGGAGTAAAAGATTAGCCTCTTTTTCAGCCTTTTTTGCTTGTCCTGCTGTCCGTTCTACACCATCCTGTGACTTTTCCTCCCTTTTCTCCCAGCACTGCACTACCACCTGCTTTTCTTGCTGCCCACTCCACTCCTTCCCACTACCCCCGGAACTCTTTCCACGTCACGCTCCTGCTTAATTTCAGCTGCAGCGCTAACCAGCCATAAGCAGACACTACCTGGACATGTCTGTCCCACTTACCTGTGCCGAGTACATCCACAATGCCTTGCAGATCTTGCTCCCATACAGTTTTAGGCCCCCAGCTTTGCGCACCTGCTTCCTTCCTCCATCTGGAATGTTTCTTTTACTCTCTCTTTAACTTCCTGCGACCAGTTTCCTGTAACTCTTGCTCTCTCACCCTTTCTCTATTTTTTGTCATGATCTGACTGCATACCTGAGACTTTTTATTATAACTTTTCAACATGCAGCACAGCCGCCACAATGCTCTATGACATAGCTTAGTCATTAGCAAAGCCAATAGCTCTGGCTAAACACTTATAAAGACCCAAAGGCGAGACATATTGGCTATGCCAATGCTTGTTACCATTGGTTTGGCCTATAACAATTAATATCCAGTAGCGGCTGCTCTAATGTGGAAGTGCAGAGGCAAGGCATGGGGGAAAGAGGGGGAAATAATAAATTACTTTCTGCGGCGTCCGCCACCTCGGTCCTCCTCTCCTGACGCTGGTACACTACACAGGCTCCCTGGGGCCAATCACGGTGCTGCTCTCATGCTGTTACCAGTGTGAGAGCAGCGCTGTGATTGGCCTGAGCGACACTCGCTCAGACACAAGGAGCCTGTGCCATTTCTCTATTCGGCTGTGCCACTTCTCTATTCGGCTGTGCCACACAGCTGGGTTGGAGAAATGTAAGTGTGCATATCTGTTGGGCCGTCCTAAGACGGCCGGCCAAACCAACATGGGCACTTACAGTGCCCCCCCCCCACTCCTGCTGACGCAGTGACGCCCACAGGATGGCTCGCTTCCGCCTTAATACTCGGCTGTCAATGGCAAGGAAAGAAAAAATAAAATGATAATAAAATGGTTTTATTATTATTTTATTTTTCATGTTTGCTTCTGCTGCCTCTCAGCAGTGGAGCGATGCTCCTCTGCCATAACGGAGGAGACATCCCTGTTAATATCATGAATTAATGATATAATTAACATAATGAGTCATGGTAGATCAAAACCTTTTAAAGGTCCGGAAAGTGCTTGTTTATAGCAAAGGAGTAGAAATGTGGAAAAAACACTGACAATACTCTAATGAAATCCAGCTTCAGTTGCTTGCTCCTAACCTAGCCTAACCTCTATGAATAAGGAATCCAATATAAATATTTTCCTACTCAAATAATTGTTATGAATGCATGGGAAGATAAATATATTTCCTTAAGTTCATTAAACAATTGCGAGGCACAATACATAAATACCTTTCTGCAAAACATTAGGTTTCCAATCCGTGAAAAAACTTCATTAAAAAACCCTCGCACGTTGTTCTGAGAAATATGGGGTTTAAGATTAGTAACAGAATTTTGTGTAATGGGACTAGGCCAGCTTTGCATTATTCCATCCAAACTGAATCATCTTATTTTTAGGGTCACATGGCCATCTCATTTACTATTTCATGCAAGGTTAAAGTTGTTTATCCTTAAGTCTAAGACACATTGATTTTCAGAAAAGATTTATCAACACTTACATATAAACGAAATGAAAAGTGATTGCTGGTTTGGAGAAATAATGGTCGAACACAAATGGTTTGTCTATATGTCAGAAAAAGTATAATGAGACCTTCGAATAAGGGTGCTCCTATGATACGTGGGTCCACTATAACACATCTAGTGGGGACCGGAAGTGCTAATTTAAAGAACGCTCTGCCACAGTTTTGCACTGACTGGTGTATTAAATGGTTGAAGATCTCAAGAAGCAGTGTGGTACCATGTTAGGCTGGGATAAATGGCCGTTTGTCATTGGAACTTCAAAACAAGGTGCTACGTATTTCACCTTGTGTGGACAAATCTAAATTAATTACAGAATACAATGCAATAACATAACACAAACTAAAATAACTTCACAGCAAAAACCTAACCGGGCACCACGCATTAAACCAGAACAGAATACAACAACCACAACATAGCACAAGAGTATTCCAATGGACTAATGTATCACCACGACACAGCAGCACAAAAATAACACATCACAACCACGATAAAATGAAACACAGCAAATCTGCACAAATATGTTTGTCATACATTACTACTGCCAAAAACCTGCTTTCATATTGCAGTGGTAAAAGGTGTTTTCGCCAGGCACTCACTGCCTTATTTGCCACCAAAAACATGTAAGTTCTCTTCTTAAAAAAGTTTTCAGATTTGGCACCATAATGTTTGCAATTTGAAAGGTGGAAGTGATTAATTTATGAAAGCATGTGCCTGTATGAGTTGAGCAGTTGTAATTAAATATTGTAAGACATTTGATGGTGTTAATTGGCACATTTTAGCCCTTTAATGTTAACAATTTGTGCTAAATCGTTTCTGCAGTTATTGTGTTCGCCAGATGAATTAATCCACTAACCCTTTATTTGACATCCGGGACAATTACCATTATGCCCACTTAGCGTGGTACAGGCAGTTTCCTTGAAACCCTGTTAGCTCATCTTGACCATTTTTCACTATGCCCAGTTAATATATCAAGGCCGATCTCCAAAATGCCAAATTTGCACATCCTTGAGAGTATCCATCTTGTCATTTTATAATTTCAAGTCAAGCACTCGTTGTCCCCTCTCACTTTCTATTGTCTATTATGTCTAAATATCACATCACGGAAAGCGTCCATCAAGCACACTAATCATATCACATCAAATGGAAGCACATCATGACCTTTATTAATTATGCTCACTTGTCACCTCATAGACAGGCAGCAATGCATCAGCTTAGTTTACATTGGCATTATACCATTAAGCAAAACAACTAGAAGATAAATGGGTTATGAATGCTAAATTTGCTTAATGTGCCATTTTCTATTTTGATGGCAATCAGATTTGCTTGAGCATGCAGAGAGGGTCACCTTCAACTTCATACATTTCTGATGGATACTTCTTGAATATCCTTAAAGGTGCTACGCTGGCCTGGAAAAACTTCCATACATCACCAGACTGCAAAGGGCCCAGAATTTGATGCAATTGATGTCACAGGAGCCATAAAGCTTCCCCCATAAATTCAAGATTCTAACCATGTAAAGACTGGTGGGATGAAATGTTGGTCACCGAACCCAATCACGTTTACCTCTGATGTCTAGCTCTGGGCCCTGACACACAGGCCTGCGAGTCATGTTAACGTTTGAATTATATGACCTCTTAGGCATGTGTCCTGATTAGGGTGAAGCAGGAGGCCTTCGTGATATCACAGCCTGTTATCTAGAGCTTATGGAGGCCAGTGGGCTCAACTTCTCACACCCTCCTCCCAGGTGTGGACCCCTATTTTCCTACCATTTGGCAGAAATGTTGGGCCTTTCCATGCCCACTGTAGATACGAAGGCCAACATTTTAACAGGTGCAGAAGCCTACATCCCATTCAGCAGAACCTCTACTTACTTTTAATGAACTCCTACTGGAGCCTGTCCTTGAAACCTGGACCGAACCCTTGTCCACTCCAGCGGTGAACAGGACAATAGCCAGGAGATACAGACCAGTACCAGGTGATTCCCAGTCAGTTTCTTTAAGAACGCCATTCCACTGAAACCGTAGCTATTCAGGCGTCTTCCTTCGACTCCTGCCAACAGAGAATCAAGAAGACTTGAGGCCTGGTCCAAAGGGGTTTTTGCTGCTGAGAGGCTGGATCTTAAGTCCCTCCATGCCACGTTCCGCTTAGGAAGATATATTAATTCCTTTGGGACATGGCCAGCTTGATCGTACCCAAGCTGACCAATGACATCAAGACACACTTAAAGGACCTCGTACACCATGGTCAGGCAGCTTTGGGGCAAGCTTCTAGTCTGTTCTCGATAGTGCAAACTCAGTTGCCAAGGCAGTAGGGACATCGGTGGCAGTGCAAAGGCACAAATGGTTTAGGACGTTGCAGTTTGTTAACAATGGACAATCATTGACCTCCTGCTGGATGGCTTTAAACTCTTTGGAGAAGAGGTGGACTCTGCTCTTAGATCATTTTTAGAATAACTCAGTCTCTTCTCGATCCCTTGGGTGGAAGCCTCAAAAGAGAGGCAACCCGAGAATGTGTACGATTCGATGCTTCAGAAGACATCACCACACCTGTGGGGGAGAAATCCACAGTAGGACATCCATTTACTCTTAATAGGAATCTTTTTGTGAATTCTTGCCAGGCCTACAGGAGGGATTTTTGTCTTTGGCTTTGGATTTATGGTGAAAATGCCTTTGTGAATAGGGGGGCCCTATGTGAAGTGTTTACCTGTTGTGATCAGATTTTGTTCGCTAGGTCTGTCACCTTGAGTTTGGGAACAATGTATGCTTTTTGGTTGTCTTGGTAAAACTGTGTACACAACTTTTACCCTAGTCCTCTCTTTTAAGTAAATTATAGATGATTACCTTTTGTCCTTTAAAATGTAAATTAAATTTCCATGTGTTAGGACTTGATCTCCCTCCAGCCCATGTAGAAAGTTACATGGTACAGTCCTTTGTAATTGATGATTTAAAATGATGTACATAAGTGTGAAATGTTTGCATAATGCCAACTGAGATTAAAGTTAGCAGTAAACTGTACCGAGTCAAAGGCAATGACACTGGCAGTGATTGTTTGGAGTGGTTGCTAGGCTCTAAGAGCAGAAGTGGTTATTATTTCTGTCATTCGTCTACATATCTACTTCATGCTTGCTTCTGAAGCCATGTTTCTGTTGGAGGGGATGATTTATTAGGGGCAGGAGGGGCCAGGGGGACTCAGTGCAGCAGCTTTCAGAAGCCGCGCTGGCGAGACCGTGAGTGAGAACAAAGGGGAATAGGACGGCTTAATTTGCACCGGGGCAGACCTGGACCTCTTGCTCTAAAACAGGAAAAAAGCAAGCATATGAGCTTTGGAGACTGAAGCTTGGAGTTTGTACAATTTATTTGAAGACACAGCTTCTAGAAATAATCAGTGATAGCATAAAATCCACATAGTACTTGGTCCTGTGCCCAGCATTCTCTTGAAAGTCACATGGACCAGTTTGAGTTTACAAAGTACAGTTTACAGCTGCTATGAGAGAGAGAGACTATACTTTAAGAACACTGGTGAGGCATGAGGCATATTGCATAGAAGAGGTTAAGCACATATTATTGGGCACACTCACCACTGCATGTATGATGTCCTGAAAGTATAGTTTAAAAACCTTCAAATGCAGTGGAGATAAAACAAAGTCAGAGAAAGCATAACATTTCAAATAGTGGAATACAACTTTAAATGCAACAAGGAAAAAGCATTTCATTACAGCAGAATATACAATGGAGCAGAATCTAAGTACATGAAACCTAAGTACATGAAACAAGGGCTATCTCGAGCAACCCCTGGGAAAAACTCTTGTCCGCCACCCATGTGCTGACGGGGAGTAGTTCAACGATAATCGGGCGGACCACCCTTTTATACTTGTTCAGGGGTGAGGGGCCTATGGTCACGTTATATTACGTCACCTCGAACCACATATCCTTCTATTGCCTCTCACGCCCCTGCCTGGTGACTTTCCCATCATTAGTGTAGATGTGACTACCTTCTCGTAATTGTGTGGCACGTACGCCAGCCTAGACGGAGTTCCTGCCATTCTGACTGGAAGTTTGTCATTAATCAGAAATGTGTTATTATTGCTTTGAAGGGTTCTATTCATGTGTCAATCAGGCAGTCTGCGATAATATTACGCTACACTTATCCTCAGTTTATCGGATATCTTGCTTGACGTAGCTGTGGTGGGAACTTCCCTTATTCTATTCATGGCTTAGGTGGGGGACGTGGGGCATGTTGCAAGATTTATAGAGGAACTTGACTTCTACAGTGTGTGCGAAATATACAATGAGGTGGGGCCTGGAAGGGGTGCTGAGCTTTGCAGACAAGAGCAGCTGGGTGAATCTTGGGTCAGACCTGCTTTCTGCTTCTGCTTAAGCTAAGAGAAAATGGCAGTGCCCAGGGCAACGTAACTGAGGCCTGTAACCTCTAAACAGCAGGGCCTACACAGGGGTCATGTTGTGCAGGTGACAGGTGTGTCCTTGGATAGCTGTGCAGCTAAAAATTCTTCCTCCAACATTTCTACTCTTGAATGTATTCCTTGACCTCAATACTATTTTGTGTCACAAGGTGCAAGTGTGTTATTGTCTGATAGAAAGTCTAGCTGCAGATTGTTCACCTTTTGAATATTTCCCAGGCGTCATGCTGGATTTAGAAACTTTTCAGCAGTACCTGTGCACGCTGATGCCGTCCACTCCAAAAATTATGTGCAGGACCTATATAGGTGCCACTCCCACCTGCTGTTGCCAGTTCCTTTCTTTCTGCACCACAAGACAATGATCAAGCGCTTCTCTCATCTTTCATAGACCCCTTCTTTAAGGTTTTTCCTCAAGATGTTCTTCCAAAATATTATAGTGTACAAGGGTTGTCTCCTCCACCCCAAGATGGCAGGTTTTAAGCATTGTAAGGACTGTCTCAAGCAGATGTTGGGGAAAGATTCTTACCAGATTTGGCTGCGGAGTATGGTGTTAGGACTTTGACTCCAAGACCTGTGGAGACCGTGCTTCAAAGAACCTAAAGGCCCTGACGTAACATGAGGTAAGACTTTGTTGCCAAGCACAGAAATTTGAGTGTCCGGAACACTCCAAGTCTTGCTGCAAACCCTAGGCTCGATCCCTGTCCTGCTCCTGATTCCAGTGTCAACGGAGCTGCTCTAGAGGGTGCTTTTCATACTCTCCAAATCTTCTGGGGAGCAGAAAAAACACAATAAGTCGAAGTGGAATTCTGCTCCTTTGTACCATTTCCATTTACTTGATGAAGCACATGGTAGGTGCCTACTGTCTCAATTCCACACTCTTAGTCGGCAGACTTTGGACTTGATTTGCTAGCTGGTTTCATACAACCCGATTTACAGAGCCTTCAGCCACATCTCCCCAGTAAGAAGAGCTATGTGCAGCTATGCTCCGGTTCATCCGATCTATACCGACTCTCTCTGGTGCGCCTTCAGGCCTAACGGATCTGAGAGGCCTTTCACTTGGACTACTGACGGCAGAGTTCCCCTTGGCTGGACCCACTTCAGCGTCCGGCTCCAGTCTTGACAGTGCTCTCAGAGCCCATGCCCACATGCGGTACAAAAGGGGGTGGTGATGGACAGAGCATCCGACCCAATCAAACACTCACACCCAGTCGAAAGATCTGGGTTTAATCCATCACCGTTCTTTAGCCCACTCTGCCACCCCAGTTCAGACATGGCTATATGCAAATCAGTCTGACCCTGTGCCTCATGGGAACAGTCCAGCCCGAACTGCCAAGCCATGTCTTCCCTGGACCGGAAACAAGCTTCCAAGGACCGGTTTCTGGCATTCCAGCCGTCTTCAGCCCGGCTTGCTTGAAACCAGTGGCAAAGTGAGCAAGGGACTCACGTCTGAGCATACCCTGCCACACTTATGGCGGCCAAAAGCGGTACAAAAGGGGGTGGTGATGGACCATGCCCACAACAGGCCCTGGGTACATCATCACCGATCTTGCCGCCTGAAAACGTGGCACCAATTTTCGTCTCCGATTCCAGTTCAACTTTCACTGATGTTGCTACAGAGGCGTCTGTTTTTGCACTCTCATTACCACAAGGCAGGCAATATTCTTTGCATTCCCTCTTTGGGACCGACAACGACTATGACCAGGAAGGTGATTTTGCTCTGCCCTATACTGAAGACAATCGGTATGAGGCCTTGCAGGTGCTAGTGGGCTGAATGCCTCTCCAGAGACTGCCCCTTTCTCCCCTCCCCTCCCAGCCCAGCCACAGAGGAATGTGCTTCCTACACCTTGGTTGTATAGGGCAGCTGAAGTTCTTGACCTCCAGCTCTCTACCATGAGATAAAAATGAGCATTGATGGAGGTCCTGCAATCGGGTGTGACTGCTTCTAAGCTCCTCGTCCCTTTCAGTGAGGCCATGATAAACTCCAAGGGCTTGGACTAAGCCTTGCAGTGGGTCCCAGGTAACTGGCATATCGCTATGTCCCTGCTATGTGCCATCACTCTGCTCTAGGTGACCCGGCCTTTTGTTGCAACACCTTGCTCCAGACTAACTTGTTGTGCAGGCCTTCACCAGCCTAGCCAAACCTAACAATTTCCTTACCACTCAACCCTGATAGGAAATCGGAGCAAGTAGAGATGTTTACAAAGCACCTCTTCTCCTCGCTCAGGTTAGCTCTGCAATCGATCAATACCTCCTGCTTGTTAGGTCGTTACAATCCTGCCCTAGGTGGCACAGGTGCTCTCTGGTGTACAAGAAGAACTTTGCCCTGTCCTTTCTCATGCAATTTAAGATAGTCGTGTTGTGGTTCAGTTCACAATTTATTGCGGCTTGGACACCACCCACTTCGTTGGACGGATTGTAGCCTACAGTGTTGCCATCCGTGGCTTTTGTGGCTACAATCTGCTGGATTTTCGAGCGAAGTCTTGTCCTCTCTCATGGACATGCTCTTTGATGGGACTCCCCTATTTGGAGACCAAGCTAATTCTGACCTTGAACGTTCAAAAAGAGAAGGGCTACTGCTCACTCTCTCAGCCTCTCTGCCAACCCCCTCCAGCCGCACCAATTCTACTGTTCCTTTCACTCTTTATCCAGTGGTGGCCGCTATTTACCGGGATGGAGGGGGGGGGGGGTCGGAGGGTTGTAAATAGTAATTAAAAAACACTTACCTTTAGGCTGGCCACCCACCCAGCCGCCGCCTCTCATATGGATGCAGGAACAGGAAGCACCCAGGCTCCTGATTTCCCTAGCCAATCACAGCGTTGCAACGCAGCAATGTGATTGGTCCTAGCGCCGTGGATCGGCGCTCAGGCAGGGAATGGGTGCCTGTGGCAGGTTCTGCACCCAGGCTATAATGTAGCCTGAGTGCAGAACATGCAAATTGTGCATGGCGGTTTGTCCAGCCCGGGAGTGCTGGTCAAAGGTTATTGACCACCTTGGAGTGGGCAAACCACTCCTCCCCTGCTCTGGCAGTCCAGCCTCGCTCCCCGCCCCACACCAGGAAAGGAAAAATAAAATGATAATAATACTAGTTATTATCATTTATGTTTTCTTTAACTACTGCTCACAGAGCAGTGTGGTGACACTCCTCCGCCTTAGCGGAGCAGCCGCCACAGGTTTTGGCCGAGGCGTCCCCTACTGCCAGCCTGTTCTGCGCAACAAGGAATCCAGCAGTTTTGTGGGAGATGCCAAAGTGCCCACTGCCGCTACAGCCAAAGTCAGCGTGCAGCTCAGTAACCCACCAGCACACCGCTCCCCTTAGCCCCACCTGCCAAATCACTACAGTATACGTTTACATGATCACTGCCACCTGGTGGGAGGCAGAATCTACTCATTCTATCCAGGTTGGCATGCAACCATGTCTGAAAGGTAGGTCCTGCAGATTATCTGCAAGGTTTATGCTTTACCGTTCGTTTTTAACCTGATGAACATTCCACCGTCAACCCAGTGACCGATGGAAGACCAACTCTCCATTATGTGGCAGAAAATGCAAGTCTTTTTGGCCAAAGGGGCTATTGAGAGGGTGCCAAAGCCTGAAGGATGGCATTGTTGTTATTTCTGCTTCTTTCTGCTGCCAAGACAGACAGAGGTCTTCGACCAATGTAGATCTGTGCCCTCTCAGTGCATTCCTCCAGAAGGAGAAATTAAAAATGTTCACCGTTGTCTAGGTCTTTTCTGCACCTGACCACAGGTACTGAATGGTGGTGGTGGTCAACCTGCAGGAGGCCTATTTCCATATTCCTGTGCTGCCAGCTCCTCTGCACTACCTTTGGTTTGTGGTGGGGAAGGAGCATTTTCAGTTTGTTTTGCTCCTCTTTGTTCTCACAAACTAACTGAGACTGCTGAGACTGATGGTCTCCTGCATCCTGCTGGTTGAGCACACCAGGTAGCATATGTGGGCTCGGCAGTGGGATCTAAAGTACCAGTAGGCCCAACATCAAGGATACCTCTCTGACCACGTTTTCAGAGGAGATGGTGAAAGATCTGCAGTGGTGATTAATAGACCATGATTTGATCAGCAGCAGATCCCTTTCCCTTCCCCATCCAGAGCTGACAGTGGTGACAGATGTCACTTCTCATCTATGGCAAATACCTGAGAGTGGTAAAGATCAGAGGCCTCTGATCACTGGTGGAGTCCCAGCGCCATATCCGCCTTCTGGAGCGGAGGGCCATCTGCTTTGCTCCGCAAGCCTTCCTACCATTCATCAAAGTAAGGCTGGTAGAGATGCTCACAGATAACAGCACCACAATTTGGTACTGCAACAAACAGGGCGGGCTGGGGTCATGGACCCTGTTCCAGGATATCTTTGCGTCTCTGGTAATGGCTAGACCGCCAAAGGATCTTCTTGGTGGTGAACCACCTAGCAGGCTTATTAAACACAAGGGCCGACCAACTCCGCCATTGGCGTCACACGGATCACGAGTAGCACTTACGCCCAGAGGTGGCACAAGGTCTCTTCTGCGAATGAATTGAACCTTGGCTTGATCGTTAGCGTTTACAAGGCGTCTCTCGCTCAGAGATGCATTCCACCTCCAGTAGAACTCTGGACTCATGTATGCCTTTCCGCAAATACCACTTCTGCGCTGGGTTCTCAAGAAGATCAGACTGACTGGTCCAAAGTCATCCTAGTGACTACGGACTAGGTATGCAGAATTCACTTGTTTGGTTGTGACAAAGACCAAAAAATGTGATATGTTGCATTCTGTGACACACAGCGGTGTGCCACACCAAGCTCAATAGTCAGTAAATGTTGGGGGTCTATGGAACAGAAAAATAGATGTGGACCTTTTTATCTCCGTATGTTATGATCTCATTTGTATTGGCAGATATAAAAAGAATTCTGTATAATTTAACTCTCGGATCATTGTTAATATATGTTGTTGTTATTGCAGAATTCGAAAGTATTCCCAATGCACTTGCCAGAAAATTAAATAACTTAAGTTTTTTGTACATCAGACTAGGGCATACTAAATCGGTTTCTTGTGAGTTATCTCATACATTTGTTTTGTAATTTGCTGGTGCAGTCATGATGCTCATCGATCATTTATGAGGATCCTATCTGCCGGCTTTACAAAAACATGAATACCTTACTCTCTCCTTCTGCTGGCATTGCACACAATCTCAGATCGCAGTAGAGTTCACAACTCACTCTCCCTCCATTCCTCCTAAAGCATTTCCTTGTAACCACTGAGCTTCTGACCTATATAAATTGGCAAAGCTTCGCAATTAGAAGTGGCAGCCCTAATATGCTCTATACGTCCGCTATTAAGTAATGGTGATCCTTTACATGGGCTATCCTTACTTTTTAATTAGATTTCAATTGTATCTAGGAATGAATGAGGGATTTGTAAAGCACAACAGATACTACTAGAGTGTCCGGGTGCAAGGCAGTTGACCAGAGAGGAGGGTGCTCAATTCTACAGCTTAAACAAGTGCATTTTCAAGAGTTTATGAAAGGCATTCTTTGCAGGGATGCATCTAAAAGAGAGGGAGCTCATTCCAGTATTTAGCAACCAGATCCGAGCAGGCTGTCACCCCACCTCAGTCATGAGATACGTGGGATTGTCAGCAGCCTTGCTGACTGGGACCATAAGGTTCTTTTAAGACAATAATCCATCATCCGATTAGACACATATTTAGGTCTGTTCTTATAATGGGTGGTAGCATGAGCCACAGTCAATGCTTTAAACCTCATGCATTTTTGGTCTGGGAGCCAATGTAATTGGTTCCATTACTGGGACAAGGAGGCCTGCTTGGTTAGCCTAAATAGAAGGCGAATTGCCATATTCTGTTGTAATCGATTAATTAAATAATCCGGAACCCCTAGGTACAGAATATTGGCATAATCCAGTCTGGAAAGAATTAAAGCCTTGACCACTGCTTTCTGGGCAACCCAATAGAGAAGGTTCAAAGACTTCTTTAGTATCCTCAGTATCCAGTAAGGTGTTTTAACCACAGATGTGATCTGGGCTTTAAAGGAAAGGTGTGTATCAATAAACACCCCAAGATTTTTAGCAACCTCTGTAGGAGGGGGTGGAGAGGTTCAGCATGGTGGCCACACCCCTAACCAGTCTGACAGGGGGTTGGCACCAAACAATAAAACCTCAGTTTTCTATGGGTTGAATTGGAGTAGATTAGTCTTAAGCCACTCCATTACTGCTTTTATACACACAGAAATATGGACCTGGAATCTAACATATTATTGTCGTAGGTCAGCAAGAGCGGAGTGTCATCTGCATATGACACCACTTGGATGCCAAAGGATTCAATAAGGTATGCTAGTGGCATCATGTAGATATTATAAAGTGTGGGGCTCAGGGCCGAACCCTGTGGCACTCCACAACAGAGGATTTTAGTCTTAGAATAAAATGGTTTTAGCCACACTGCCGGTTCTCTATGCTCAGTGTAGGAACTCAACCAAGCTAGTGCAGGCCCCTCCACCCCACTGGTGATCAGGTGTTGTATCAGGATCTCGTGAGTCAAACACCGCTGAGAGATCCAGTAACATTAAGGGCGCATTCTGACCAGCATCAAGCGCAAATTCAATTAAATCCGTTATCTCCGTAAGTGCTGTCTCCGTACTGTGAAGAGCCCTAAAGCCAGACTATTTATTTATTTATTTATTTATTGAGCTTGTAGAGCGCCACAGCTACCCACAAGGGTTTCCCGGCGCTAAAGGAGACTGTAAGCCATCAGACTGTGATGATGAAGCAAATTAAAGGCGTTCAAATAAGTCGTCAGTTGGCTGTCAACAATCTTCTCCATGATTCTTGAGACCTCTGGGCCAGTGATATTGGTCTTAAATTAGCTAGATTTTTAGGATCCGCTTTGGGCTTGTTGAGAAGGGGATGCTATTTACCCTTTTCCAAAAGGTGGGGACTATCTTAGAGTTAAATTATGTGAAAAAAGCTCCTGATAGATGGGGCTTAGGATAGTTCTTAGTTTTCTCACAGTCTGAGGGGGAAGGTTTCCTGAGGGCAGCCTGATTTAATCTTGGCAAAATGATCAGTTAAGTACGAGTCATTAGGCGGTATAAACTTCGACAACCTGCCCTGCACTGGTGGCATTCTCATATCATAGACATCGCTCCTGGAGTCATTATCCGTTATTCATTATTAATGGGTTAATTTACTTTTAAGCTTTCATTGGAAATCATCCATAATGGTGTCTAGATGGCACTTTCAGCAATGTCTGCCCTTGATCTTTTGTTTACGCTTCGATTGTGGGGCTTTTCTCTTCCATAGAAACCTATGAGGTAGGCATGCCTCAGAAACAAGCCACTCCAAAAATCCCTGTGACATTGTATTCCAATACTACGAGTCAAACTGCTGTAAACACTAATTGTGCTCATTTTGTGTTTGTTTACCTTTGTCATTCCAGTAGCACTTATACCCAGAAAAATGTAAAGAAATCTATACTAATAAAATATTAGTGGTGAATGTCTGCGGAAGCTGAGCCTAACTATAATGCCCCTGTAACCTTTGGTTTTTTGGTGGATTCACTTTATCCATATGTGTACATTTCATTTTTGTTCTCTCTTCCAACATATTGTAAAGCGCTCTGATATCCTTCGGGATCTTGTTCGCGCTATATAAAACGTTATAAATAAATAAATAGTTTGCATCTATTTTTCGGTTTGACTTTGACCTCACTTTCGTTTTCTTCAAGCATGTCTGCTCCATCGGGTTATTTGGAGGTTGAAAGACCCATACTCTAAAGGTAAACAAAGGCAAAAGGGCAGACATTGTTGAGAACGGTTCCTAGACAGCATTATGGAGGATGTCAAATTACAGGTATGTCCTATTGGTAAATTAGCCTATTGCTAGCTCCACCTGAAATATGATGACAAACACTGGGTAGCTGCTTTAATGCAATATATCACCCACTGCTTTAGTAAAGGTAGATCATTGACACTTACGTATTATAATGTACTTTAGTAGAATTGAATTTGCAAAGCATTTTTAGCAACTAAATAAAATCGAGGTACGCAAATTCTAAATATGGAGTTGTGTCCAAATCCTGATGAACAGAATCAACATTTTGAGATAGATCGGACAGCAAATTATGCTTACTACGAGCAAAAAAACTCTAGTGTGGCGATTTCTCAGCAATAATAATAATTTGGTTTTATATAGTGCCTCAACCCACACTCACGCTGTTTCTATCCACTGCAGCTAGTGCTGCTGGGCTAGTATTACAGAACTTAAAATGTACTCCGTTTATAGCATAAAAAGAATGGAATGATTAGTTGGGCTTGCTGGGATTACATTTGTTGACCTACAGGTTACAGCAGATCACAGTGGCATTTACCTTCCTGAACTATCTCCTCGGCTCTTTGAGGTAAATGTCAAGTAGTCAGTCAAGAGTCGGGGGTGATAGATAGCAGGCGAAGGGGCTAACAGGCAAACTGCCAGCCAGACGCACAATGTCGGAATATTCAGGGTCTTGCTCATACATTTACAAGGTGGGAAAATGGATCCTTCTCCGCTCTGCTTCGTGAGGATGTTAGCGTTGAGTTTGTGTTTGCCTTCCAACTAGGCAGTTTTCGCTTGAGAGACAGCAGTTTAGTTTAAATTAAGCACATGGCAGGAGCGAGCCTTACCCTTTTTTTATTATGATATCTAATAAATCATGTTCACTTCTCTAGCCATGCATTCGTTAATTATCTGGCTCATTTGCAAACGTCGTGCTTACTCAACTGTTTTATTTAGAAATAAATGCTGAATTTAGAGAAAATAAAAGCAATTGCTTGCAGATTAATTGAAAATAAAACCGAATGCGCGGTAATCAGTGTGATGGATGCGTTTATTGCATTACATATTTCAAAGGGCTGAAATTGTTTATAGTGCGACCAATCTTGTCTTGATTTCTTAAGGTGGACATATGTTTATAAGTACACTGCTTCCATGTGGCTAAGTTCATGAGCGGGATTCAGCTCACATGAGGAGTGCTGACTCTGTCTGGAGATACATTGTTGCCTGTTTGAATTTCCTTGTACAGCGCCTTGGTGTGCTTGGGGTTAACTGGCTCCCGCTCGTTCTGGGAGCCATCTTAGGTCGGCTACCCACACTGATTTTAATGTGTTTATGCTTTTATTTCATCACCTTTGGGTTTTGTTATACATTTGTTTTTGCCAGTACTCGTTCCTGGTGGGGAAGACTTCCAGGCAGGAGCGGTGTGCTTGGAGTTGCCTGGCTCCCGCTTGTTCTGGGAGCCATCTTAGGTCGGCTACCCACACTGATTTTAATGTGTTTATGCTTTTATTTCATCACCTTTGGGTTTTGTTATACATTTGTTATTGCCAGTACTCGTTCCTGGTGGGGAAGACTTCCAGGCTGGGCTCCAGTTCAAGTTCTCTTGGCACCCCCTAATGGTTGCCACTGTTTGGCACGCCATAGCCACGCCCTTTTTTAGAGGCGGGCTACTTAGGCATGCTAGGTGCACTGCCACGCCTAAGGCGCACCTAACGCGCACCCGGACTGCACCAGTGCCCAGGGCCCTTGCTCCATTTTGGGTCAGCCCGCAAACAGTACATCTCTATAAAGCTTTTGAAACTGGCCCCTTTCACCTCAGAAGCCTGTCTCCATATACTGGATTTGACTCATTCGAATCCCCTCCGTGGTAAGTGTGGGTTCACACACCTGGCCTCATTGGCGATTAGCACTAAAGTGAGTGTGACCCTACAACTCCCTCAAGTGGCCGGTTTATATTATCTTAACTGTCGCTCATAAGTCAAACAAAAGTTAGAGATGTTTGACTTTTTAACTGATCATCTGCCAGATGCAGTTTTCTTATTGGAGACCTGGTTGACTAAAAGCTTTGCGCCAGACATACTTATAGCCATCCCCCAAGGTTATGCGATTTTCAGACTAGATTGGAAATCATTGAGGGGGGGGGGGGTTGGATTGCCATTATTTTTAAACAGTCTATCCTGGGCACACTTACAGAATTACCTATTGAAGGATGTGAGGTAGCCTTCTTTACTTTCACCTTTCCCAGTACTTTCACATGAGCTGGATTTCTGATACATCACTCGCTGGGCCCGGCTGCTAGTATTATGGTATCCCTTGCAGATACACTGCTTCAATTTGTTTTATGCTGTTTAAGCTTCTTTGTTGTTGGAGACCTCCGGCTCCATTTTAATGACGCTGCATGCCCGGCGGCAAACGCTCTGGTCCCGGGCCTAGAGGCTCCTCGGTTATTTCAATTGGTTCTCTTCCCAGACACACAGGCTTGGGCACACAGGGCCCCTATTTTTTAGAATCTGACTAGTTTAGTGGTGGATTCATCTCTTTCACTTCTGTAGTCTGATCCTCTTGCCATACCTTTTCAGATTTCTATGGCCAAATCGCCGCATAGATCTCCTCCTGGTCAGCCGGTCAGTACACAGAAATGGGCGAAGGTGACCTCTGCCATTTTTACTCAAGCTCTGAACATGAATCTTCGTAATCTAGAGGATTGCGTAGATGCAGCCAATGCCCAGGTGGAAGGATGGATAATGGGTGCACTTGACCAAATGACACCTTTAGCATATCACCTGGATGATATCATAGAGCATCACAGTTTTAGCATTGTATTGTACGCTGAAGATACGCAGTTGATTATTACCCTGTCACAGGATGTAGCTGATGCTGTGATTCGGTTAAGGAGTTGTCTGTCTGATGTGGCGGATTAGATGGACCTTAATTGTCTAGGTCTTAAAACCGGGGAAACAGAGGTCCTTATCCTAGGTAAACAGCCTTCGCTTTGGTCCTCCACCTGGTGACCAAATTCGCTTGAACGGTTACCTGTCGCAAAGCCTAAAGTCAAGAACCTTGGCACCTGGTTTGATGGTAGGCTTTCTTTTGATAGCAAGATTAAAGCCTTAGCAGGCAGGTGCTTCGGATCCTAAAAACTCTTAAAAAGATCCTTTGACTTCAATCAATCAATCAATCACGACATTTGTATAGCGCACTACTCACCCCGTAGGGTCTCAAGGCGCTGGGGGAGGGGAAAGTTACTGCTCGAACAGCCAGATCTTGAGCTGCTTCCTGAAGGCGAGATGGTCTTGGGTTCGCCGAAGGTGGGTGGAGAGGGAGTTCCACGTCTTGGCTGCCAGGTAGGAGAAGGATCTTCCTCCGGCGGTGGCTCTGCGGATGCGTGGTACTGTGGCGAGTGCGTGGCCGGTCGATCGTAGCTGGCGGGTGGGTGTGTAGAAGGTCATGCAGTCGTTGAGGTCCTTAGGGCCAAGGTCGTGGAGAGCCTTGTGTGCGTGGGTGAGGAGTCTGAACGTGATTCTCTTGCTGACGGGGAGCCAGTGCAGGTCTCTCAGGTGTCCGGTGATGTGGCTGTGTCGGGGGATGTTGAGGATGAGTCGTGCGGATGCGTTCTGGATGCGTTGGAGTCTTTTTTGAAGTTTCGCTGTGGTTCCGGCGTAGAGGGTGTTCCCGGAGTCCAGTCGGCTGGTGACGAGTGCCTGGGTGACGGTCTTCCTGGTTTCCGTGGGGATCCATCTGAAGAGCATGCGCAGGGTGTTGAAGCACGAGGATGAGACGGCGTTGACTTGTCTGGTCATTGACAGGGAGGAGTCCAGGATGAAGCCTTCTCCTGGAAGCTTCCAGAAAGACAGTAGTCCAGACTTTGGTCACATCCAGGCTGGACGACTGCAATGTCCTGGCACATGAGAGTCTCTGCTGAGGAGACTTCAGAGCATACAGAACGCCGCAGCCCTGTTGCTGCTAAACCTCCCTAGGCGGTCTCCTCCAATGGGCCCTGTACTTTCAAAACCTCATTGGTTACCAATGAAGAAAAGGCTCTACTTTAAAGCAATTGGCTACTGCCATAGGATTCTTAACAACAAGACCCTCGGTATTTGCATCCTTTCGTTAAGCCCTACTCTCCTAGAAGGAACTTAAGATTAGCAGGAGCTTTATTGGCATGCATTCCCATCGTAAAGAGCGCACGCACCGGAGGATGCTTCTTTACTTTTTTTAGCAGCCAAGCTGTGGAACACCCTTCCCCTTTCACTCAGACAGGAAAAAATTGAACTGGACCTGGTTGTTTAGGTCGGCTGATTAGAGCTGTTCTTCTTAGCATGCTGTTGGTTCTGACTTTGGGAGTGAGACCTTAGCGCTGGGAAACTGCGGTAGAAGTAACTAGGTGCTGTATTAAGTCATTTTATTAGTATTATTATAAAATATATGCCTCATCAAATGTCGTTTGATGCATAGAATTCATTAAGCCATGTTTGACCAAAAACTACATTCTCTATTGTTCCGATACATTTTAAATGATGCTTTATTTTTCAGTTGATGCGAGTTAAGCAGGCTGTTAGCCTTGGTTTCATTTTCTATCCAAGGACTCTAAATACAGCATAAAAATAAACAGCCTTTTGTTTCAGCCGCCAGTAGTTTTCTCAATAGATACAGATATTGCATTTATATTATTATTAGCATAAACACTGCATACAAAGTGTTCTCAAGGTAAATTTGCTAGGCTATTAACGATACAACAGTCAGTTTTCTTAAACATATTTCACACGTGTTGCTGTATTCTCAGTGTTTCTTTTTTTATTTAGCCGTATGAACATTTTATTTTCATCTGCGTTTTTACTCTTGTTAGACCTGTCATCCTACGGATGGTTTCCCCTGACCGACCGCCCCCCCCCTTACTTTTTGCCTGCTTACCTCCACTTTTTGTTGGCCTTAGGACTCTGAGCACTTTACCACTGCTTACCAGTGCTAATGTGCATGTGCTTCCTCCTTAAACATGGTAACATTGCTGTATACACAATTGATATATTTCGTTTACCAGTAAGTCCCTTGTAAGGTGGTATACCGTATGCACAGGGCCTGTAACCTAAATACTAATATTGAACCTGCAACACTGATTGTGCCACCCACACAAGTAGCCTTTCAAACCTGTCTTAGGCCTGCTATTGCAAGACCTGTGTGCAGAGTTTACTGCCACTAAGACATGGCATTTAAAACGACTTGCCAAGCCTTAAACTCCCCTTTGTTATTACACAACAAGTGAGGCTTAAGGCTCGGCCTATGTAGCCCATAAGGCAGAATGTTATGTAAGTTAAAAGTAGGACAGATACTTTTAAGTTTTGCATGCCCGGTAGTGACAAACACCAAAATTTGATGGTTTCACTACTGTGAGGCCTATTCCTCTCCTATGTTAGCATTGGGGGTTTTCTTAATACACTTTAAAGCTATAATTCCTGATCGGAAAGAAGTAGCTGCATCATGTTTTATATCTTTAAAATGGTAATGACAAATCCTCTTTAATGGTTCAGTGGGATTTAACTTTACTATTTTAGCCCAACAGACCGGAACCAGGTAGGGCCATTTATAAATGCAAAAACTAAGGTGGGACCTGGTATCCTACTTACTTCTATACTTGATTTATCACAACAACCACACTATATTCCTTTAGTGATTGGGTTATTTATTCACCGTATTTTTTCAATAACTCTATTTTGTTTTGTGTAAGGAACTCACATCCTTCTAGAAAAACACATATCAAGTGACATATACATATTTACATATATGATTTTTTACACAACATTTAGAACATTCATCACATTTTACACTAACATTAGTTTAACATCATAAAAATAAATATAACACAAGACCAATGTATCATTAACATTATGGACATAAATATAACACAAGACCAATGTATCATAGATATTTATTTTTTGAGTTTGTAAGGCGCTCAGCTACCCAAAAAGGGTTTCCCGGCGCCAGAACGGACATAGGCAGAGCTTACGGGTCCTGCAATTAATGTTACTGATCAAACAGCCAGGTCTTAAGGTTTGTGCGAAAGCGGATGTAATCTGTTTCTTTGCGGATGAAGGTGGGAAGAGTATTCCAAATGGAGGGGCCCAGATAGGCGAATGATCCCCCCTCCCATTCTGGAGAGTTTGACCCTGGGCACAAAAAAGTTGCCTAAGGTTTCAGATCTTAAATGGGGAGGGAAGGTACATAAGGGCGTACTAGTGCTTGAAGGTATTGAGGAGCTATGCCTGCTTTTATTTTGAACATATAGCTCAGGCTTTGAACTTAATACGGTTCTCTACCCTGAGCCAATGTAGGTCACGTTGATATCCAGAAATGTTAGAGGTCTTAGGAATTCTGCAAAGCAACCTTGCAGCTGAATTCTGGATTAGCTGCAGTCTACGGACCACGGCCTTGTTTGACCCCAGGTAAAGAATGTTGCCGTAGTCAAGTCTTGATGTAATAAGCGCATGAACTACGGTCTTTTGGGTGGGGACGGGCAACATCCATAGGATTTTCCTGAGCCATTTTAGAATGGTGAAACAAAGTGCAGTCACTTTGACGGTTTGTTAGTGCACGGGCAGTGTGTCGTCAACAATGACGCCCAGGTTCCGAACGTGCCTAGTTGGTTTAGGGAGGTTACCCATTTGAGTAGGCCAGTGAGAAAGCTTCCAAAGGTCTTTCTTTTTACCCAGAATGAGGACCTCGGTCTTCTCACCATTTAATTTCAGGTGGTTTTTGGTCAAACGGTTGGAAATGTTACTGAGGCCTTGTTTGAGACAGGAGGGTGCAGAGGGGCTAAGATTAGAGAGGGAAAAGATAATTTGCGAGTAGTCTGCAAAAGTAAAAAGAGTTAGTCCAGCTTGGTCTGGTATATCCGCCAAAGGTCTGATGTAAAGGTTAAATAGCAGTGGACTGAGGATCGAGCCCTGGGGTACTCCATGCGGCGCGGTGTATGTTTGGGGCAGGCTATTCAAAAAAGACACCACTGTATTTTCTTTGGTGTTCCTACAATCAGTCCATTATTTCCTGAATTATGCATGCATCCATATCAATATTTGCCAAGTTTAATGCGGCCAGAATGGTCCATTTAAAGTCACGCTCTGAATGTGCCGCCTTTATGAAGTGGTCCACCATAGGGGCAGTACTCACTTTCTTCTTGATTCTAGATCTGTCTTGTGTTCTTCTTTGATTAATTTGCTGGTTCGTTTTGCCTATGTAAATTTTACCACAAGGGCAAACCACGGCATACACAACATTTTTGGATTTACAGCCCGTGGAAGGCATCACCAGTGCGGAAATTGTGTTGCATGTGATTCTACAATCGAAGGCACTGAGTTTTTACACCAGGGAGTGAAATGGAAGCATACGATGTTCACTAATTGTAAATCCAAAAATGTTGTGCGGACCTGCACCCATCCGCGACCACTTCATAAAGGCGGCACATTCAGAGCGTGACTTTAAATGGACCATTCTGGCCGCATTGAATGTATCCAAAAAAATGGCAGATGTTGGTTCTTTACTGTTAGCCAAAGAGGCATACTTGATAATGAAGTTTAATAGTGTCCTTACTGGACTGAACGAAATGTCAGAGCTATCGAGAGTGTGATGTCTAGCCATACACATGGTTGTGTAAAAAGAAATCTCAGAGGCTTTGGGTGCAACTCCTGATATGTTAGGCACCTGGAATTGCACAAAATATGATAATGCAAATAGCCATGCTTCTTATGTTTTATATGTTGTATTGCTCGAGAAAAGATGTGCACGATAAATGTAGTAATGATGTATCTAAGCACGATAAAAAAGGAAATAGAAGAAATCACGTTGCTATGTACAATATATGCCGTTTTATTTCGTAGGCATTAAATCAGAGAACCGCCGGAATGGTAGTGTTAGTAAATATTTAATATTAGTGCAGAAAATACAAGAGTGATCCGCCGCGCATGTAATGGATGAACCACAACTCCCAGAACCCCGGCCTCAAATTTTCGCTAAAACCAGAAGGTCAACTAGAGAAACACTTCCATTGTCAACAGACGCAGCAGTGTAGGAACGCGGAACAAGTTCGGCCCGTTAAGAAAGGAGAGCGAGGTGAGGAGCGTATTCTCTGTGCGAATACCGGTGCCACATGAGGCTTGACGGTGGATTTTTAACTATATCCACGCTGTTATTCCCTTTTGACAGAAACGTGGGATTTACTGGGAAAAGGGGAGAAGTGCAGAGAGGCGTCATTCAAACGCTTCGCGCATTTACAGAGTAATAAGATATAAAAAAATACCATGGGGGACAACAGTATTAAGTAAAAATGAATCGGATATGGGTGAAACGGAAAGCTATAAAAGAATGTCGCTTCCTTTGACAGATTTGGTTAAACATCAAGGCGAGTTCCTTAAAACAGCTGCCTCATCATCTCCCAAATAGTGATTTAAGGGATGTTAACTAAAAGAATTAAATAAGGAGTTTAAGAAGAATAGCTGGGTTCAAGTGTAGTTCAATCAATTTTTGTTGTTGTTTGTATAGGATCCACAACAGTTTACCCACTGCCTAAGATAGAGCTGCGTGGTCATTCATACAAGTGAAGGGTGTCATCAATATCTAGAAGGGTTTAGGTAAAAGAGTGATTATTTGTTTTATTTTCGTTATTGATTTCCCCAATGTGTTATTACTAAGAAGCCCTGATGAGAGCCCATTGAGAATTCCGTGTGGCTTGAAACGCGTCAGCAATGTCAAATTAAGATGGCAAATATTGATATGGATGCACGCATAATTCAGGAAATAATGGACTGAATTGTAGGAACACCAAAGAAAATACGGTGGTGTCTTTTTGGAATATCTATGATACATTGGTCTTGTGTTATATTTATGTCCATAATGTTTTTTAAAAAATATATATTTTTATTGAGTAATTTTCTGATTTTATGCAGACAAGTAACAGGCAGAGCAGCTTATGAGATATGCATACACATGAGAAACAGAAGAAAAAAAAAGAAAAACCAGAGCAGCATATTATACATGATAACAAAACAAGAAATTAGATATATTTACATGATATGGAATAATAAGAAATCAATCAGGGTAAGAAAAGACCCTAAAGTAAGTAAGAGGAATTGAGAAGCGAAATAAAAAGAAAGAAGTGATAACAAGTTTTACGCTTTACACCATTCCATCACAAGTGCCCATATTTTCATTCCCATTCTCCTTTTCCTACTACCCTTAGTCCAGTATATAGCCAGCTCTAGATTGTATTTAGCAAGTAACCCCGCCCGCCAGGTCTCAAAAGAGGGAGGGGCAATGCTAATCCATTCACGCGTAATACAAGAGCGTGTAATCGCCATACAAATAAACAAAAACTGTTTCCTCTCTTCAGGAGCTGCATCTGATGTTAGCCCGATCAGTACCATTTCCCCAGCAATGCATACTACCGTCTGCAGCAAGATGGTCAGAAAATTTTCAATAGAGGGGAATAATTCCTTCAATTTTTGACATGAGAAAAACATATGTACGGCGTCAGCAGAGTATTCTCCACATCTGCTGCAAGTTGTGCCCACCGTTGTCCCCCACTTCGAGATTTTACCGGGGGTATCATAAAGATCAAATATTGCCATTTAAAGTTGTGCTCTTGAGCGGCCTAACATTAACATTTCATTAGCTAATCTAATTGATTACTCTATATTAACTAAATCCCGGTCTAGTTTTGCTGCCCATTTACTTTGATATATCTCTATATCGTCCTGGCATGATGCCAACAACATTTTGTAATATATTCCAATTGAAGTTTTCCTAAGCATAAAAGCAATAATAGGGATTCTCTTTAAGTGTGATTCTAATTTATTAATATAGCTATGGATCTGTAAGTACTTGAAATAATCAGAGCCAGATAAATTACATTTTTCTTGAAGGGCAGAAAAGGAAAGAAGAAATCCATTGCAAATTATATCACCTAAGCAGTGAATACTCTTCATATGCCATCTATACATCACATTATCTCAACAAATTGATGGTAGAATGTCTGGTGCATTAAAAGGTGTATACAGTGTTACTTTTGGGATTCCTATATGCTGTTTAATTAATCTCCATGCCGTGTACGCTTATTTTAATATCTTGAATCTAGTTTTTTAAAATAGCTAGGCTCAATAATTTTGAGCTGGCATCCCCTACAGTCCGCTCCCAAAGCAAATTCATAAATAAAAGGCGAATGACTCGGAGATAATCTTGCCTTTTCAACAATCACTAAAGGGGAGATATATTGTAAGACAGAGGCCAAATAATAATACAAAAAATAGGGTATGCCCCAACCTCCTCTTTAGACAATATCATTTTTTTATACGCACGTCTGTCGCTTGTAGCTCCATAAGAACCTTGCAGACATTCTGTCTAACTGTTTAAAACAACTAGGAGGAAATTCAAGCGGTATAGTGCGAAACATATATAAGAACTTGGGGAGAACCACCATTTTTAAAGTATTGGCCCGACCTGTTAGTGAGAAATGAAGATGATCTATTCTTTCCAACATTTAATTTGTTTTTTTTAGAACTGCATTAAAATTTAAGTCCGGAATATTGGATATTTTAATACTTAAATATGTGGCCTCTGTCACAGTTATGTGTGGGGGGGGGGGCGGAGATTTTGTGCTAAATATAGTGTTTGTGTTTTTGAAATGTTCAATTTATAGCCTGGCTGTTCGATCAGTAACATTAATTGAAGGACCCGCAAGCTCTGCCTATGTCCGTTTTGGCGCCGGGAAACCCTTTTTGGGTAGCTGAGCGTCTTACAACTAAATAAATAAATAAATATCTATGATACATTGGTCTTGTGTTATATTTATGTCCATAATGTTAATGATACATTGGTCTTGTCTTATGTTTATGATGTCAAACTAATGTTGGTGTAACATGTGGTGAATGTTCTAAATGTTGTGTAAATTGTCATATATGTAAATATGTATAGGTGAATGTTCTAAATGTTGTGTAAATTGTCATATATGTAAATATGTATATGTCACTTGATATGTGTTTTTCTAGAAGGATGTGAATTCCTTACACAAAACAAAATAGAGTTATTGAAAAATATGGTGAATAAATAACCCAATCACTAAAGGAATATAGTGTGGTTGTTGTGATAAATCAAGTATAGAAGTAAGTAGGTTACCAGGTCCCCCCTTCGTTTTTGCATTTATAAATGGCCCTGCCTGGTTCCTGTCTGTTGGGCCTAACCCTCTTGGTTGTTTAACTGTTTGAAAGTAGGCATTCCAATGCTCCTACTGCTCTGTGTGCCTGCAGTCTGTCTTGGGTGGGTGATAGCTATGCTTTGTGCATACCCTTTAGACAGCCACAAACACAGGAAGGGTAGGTGTGACAGAGAACCCATCTGCATTCTGATAGCTTTCCCTGAGCAGGACTAGAGGGGACAGCTGACACACGTGAATAGGCAGTGCCCTGTTTCCTACACAAAGGGCTGAAATGGCCTGTGTGCACTTCAAAGACCTTTTTTGAAGTTACCCACACTTCAAAGGCACAATTGAGTATAAGTACTAGGGCTCTGATCCTACTAAGAATGTACTTTACTGGACCTGTGAAGATCTCTTCCCGGAGTAAAGACTGCTGTGCTACAAGGTTTGCCACTCTCCTTGACTGCTGCGCTAGAAGAACTACTTTTTTGCATTGCTGTGCTGCCCTGCTGCCTGCTGATCTCTGCTCTGCTGAGGACAAGGACTGGACCCATCTCACTTGAACCCAGAGTGACTCCAAGGGCTTGCTGGCTTACCGGCTTACCCCATGTTTTGAAGTCTCAGGGCCATCAAAGACTTCCTTCAACAGCACTTGGACTCTGAAATCTGTGAGTCCTGCCCCGCCAAGTGGTGCCAATCCTGGGCCCTTGAAAGGTGACTTAAGCTGCACAGAACCAACAAAATCAAAGCAGTGACAACTTTGCGCAAATGGTAACCAACATATTGTCCTTCAACGCAGGAGCCAATCGGCGACAATACTTCAGACTGGATGACTCGATGATGATGGACAGCGGGCCTGTTAACGATGCAGCACCTGCCTTGCGAAGGGGTTCGTCGGCGAACCCTTCATTGCCTGAATGGATCAAGACCGATGCAGAGATGCCTCCGGGCATTCGTTGCGCTCTACAATTCTAAAAAAACAAATAGTCTTCAATGCTTGCTCCATCTAAGGTACTTTTTCAGTGGGTCCTGCATGAATCTGATAGCCATCCTGCCCTCCATCGCGGTCAGCCTGATCTTTGGATTTACCCTGGTTCAGCATCTCCTCAGATAACTCCTAAGTGCTATATGTTTCTAAATACTACTTTTTGATTTATTCTTTTAAAATTCATAACTTCGGTTCTGCTTATTGAATTTTTGTCGTTTTGATCTTGTTTTACTCATTGAAATATAACTTTATTTTCCTAACCCAGTGTGGAGTATTTTTGTGGTGTTTTCATTGAGTTACTGTGTGTGTTGCAAAAATACTTTACACATTACCTCTTAAACGAAGTCTAACTGCTCTGTGCCAAGCTACCAGAGTGTGAGAACAAGTTATCTGTTCGTGCGCATCTAGTTTACCCTGACTAAAGTGGTGGTTCCTGCTTGAACAGGGTGCATACTCTGACAACCAGAAACCCCATTTTGAACAACTTTTATGACTTGTTATTTGAAAAACAAATGTTTTAAATGTATTAAATACCATCATTTCAGGTTTGATTCCTAAAATGGTAACGTCACTTAAGACTTTAGTACCCAAATGACTGCAGAGATTTCTCCTGATTAGTCATACTGATGTAATGGTTTTTAGTGCTTATAACTCGAACTGCATATGGGATAGGTTCTGAAAGTTCTTTAAATATTTGGGCATCATAGATTGGCACAGTACTGCCAAGTAATGATTTGGGGGAACCTCCTATATTTCTTGGCATTGCTTGGAAATCTCTTACTAAATCTCTTCCTAGATCCAAGAAATCGTCATAACATTTTCCTAGGTATCTTACAAGAATGTTTTTATTCTATTAGGGACACTAAGGCCTTTATTATAACTTTCTTTATTTATTTTGCTCAGCAGCTTGTGAGCTCCAAAAGATGTCTTATTAATGCTTGTTTTGCTCATCACCCAATTAGCCAATCTAGTGATCGTTGGAGAAGATACAGGCTTAAAAATGTATTTATTGTAATCAAGCTGTTTGGTACTAGAGGTCTATGCTCCTCTGTCATAGCCTCATAGGCCCTGATGCATCTCATACCACATGGTTCGTATAGTCTGGAAATGTTTCATATCGAGGCATCCAGATGTTGCACTTAATGACCTAGGCAGCATAATTGTAACCTCTTCCAGGGTGAACACTTGAAGATGACACATCCAACGCTCTGTTATGAGGCACTCTTTTAATTGAGATCCGGCACAAAAGCATTGATGGCTCTTTTCTGAATAAAAACCTGTTATCCTGCTAAGTCTCCAAAAGACGTAGAACCATGTTGATGTCCCTGTACTGGAAGTACTTTGGTTTTGAGGGAACCGTTTACATAATACCTCTGAGGAGCCTTCAGATCAGCTCATGACCTTGGACACATTACGTGTACAATCAGCCAAACTGTGTTTAAACAGACCTGGCAAAATATTTAAGACATAAACTATATCTGTCCCCTTGGAATCCAAATTACATCTCTTAAGGGCCAGAACCCCTGCTTCGCAAGAGTCTGGACACAATCTATTCTAGAGCGGCCCTTTATAGTCTAAAGTGTAACTCAGCTCCTCTCTGCTGCTCTAAACTGGACCCATTATTAGAACCAAAAAAGTGTGTAATCTGCAAACGACAGTTCTTATTTAAACAGCTATTACCTCCACCTAAAAAGAAACCACTAATAGGTAAAGAAAAAAAAGCAATGCTAATTAACTCACGGTCCCTAGTTAAACATAATGTAGAGATGGCTGAAATGATAGACAGTCACCGCCTGGATTTAGTTTTTGTAACAGAGACCTGGGCGAAGGACACTTCTGACCCTGATCTTTTATATGCACTCCCTACTGATTATCAGATATTTAGAACGGATAAGACCAACAAAAGAGGAGGGGGATTTGCAATTATTGCCAAAGATGGCATTACTTTATCAACATCCTCATTAGGCTCTCCAGAAGACTGTGAATTGCTATCATTTCAAGTGCAACTCAGTCCGAACGATTCCTGGCATGGTCTTCTGATCTACCACCCACTGAAAGCTCAGACACCTCTGGTAGATAAACTCACTCCTTTCCTAGAAACCAGTATTAACTATGCAAATTATACTATACTAGGGGATTTTAATAATCATTTAGAGAACGCGTTAGGCGCTAGGAATGTTGAACTCTTGGACACTATGTCAAGTCTGGGGTTGGAGCAAATAGTTAAGGATAGTACCCACATTGCTCTGAGATTTTACGTCAGGAGCAGTTCCCCACGGTATGGAAAATAGCTTCCGTACTGCCAATGTTAAAAAAAAAAAAAAAAGCTTACATGGACCCTGCCGAACCCAATAATTACCGCCCTATTTCTAGAATCCCATTTTTTTCCAAAATCCTAGAAAAAATACTGAACACTCAGCTGGCGGCCCATATATCTACTTATAATTTACTGGACCATTCACAATTCGGCTTTAGGGAAGGCCATGGTACTGAAACTGCCTTGATTACTGCAAGTGAGAAGCTCAGGAAGACACTGGATGAAGGAGGGAAGGCCGCCTTAATACTATTAGATCTATCGGCGGCCTTCGATACCGTCAATCATAACATCTTGATTTCCAGATTGTCTGAAATGGGCATTCAAGACTCTGCTACGACTCTCCTTACATCTTACCTCACTGATAGATCTTTAATAGTCAAACTTAATGAATCCAGCTCTTAATCTTTCAAGTTGCGATGTGGAGTACCACAGGGCTCCTCCTTAAGCCCTACATTGTTTAATGTTTATGTGACACCACTGGCAACTTTGATAAGACAACATGGGTTTTCGGTAGTTTCATATGCAGACAACACTCAGATAGTTGTCTCAATCATGAACAACGTGGACGAAACTGCTGTTCGTTTTAACAACTGCATGGGCCACGTCAACTCCTGGATGCAATCTAACTGTCTTAAGCTTAATGGCAGTAAGACTGAAGTTCTGCTGCTGGGAGCTAAACCCATTATCTGGTCTCTGAAGTGGTGGGCTTCAGAATTGGGCGAATGTCCAACACCTGCCCCAAAGGCCAAAAATCTGGGGATCATTTTTGACTGCAGATTGTCATTCGACAATCAAGTCAATTGCCTTTCCTCCAGTGTCTGGCTGATTCTGAAAATGATTAAAAAGATCCGTGCCTTTATCCCGTTTGAGGCCATGAAAACGGTAGTGACTGCTCTTGCCATATCCAGATTGGATTATGGCAATGCATTGTATTTGGGGATCCAAACACAATTCCTGAAGAAAATGCAACGACTGCAGAATGCGGCAGCCAGGTTGATTTTGGACATACCTAAATAAGAGTCAGTCTCCAAACAGCTGGATGCACTGCACTGGCTACCAGTTAAAAAAAGAATAGTATTTAAAGCCTTGTGTATTACCTATAAAGCACTCCAGGGGAAATACCCCTCCTATTTGACGGTGCGCTCAAAATACTACGCCCGTCTAGGAATCTTCGTTTTCCCCAACAAAAATTACTGCAAATTCCGAGGTACAAACAAGTACGCTGGGGAGGCAGGAGCTTCCTGCTCAGAGCTGCCAAATCCTGGAACCTTTTACCATTTGCAATTAAAAACAGCATGGATCTAAAAACATTTAGGAAAGTAGTAAAAACATGGTTATTTCAAACCGACCTCTAATATGCCTTTACGCGCTATCTGCTCACTAGTTTGGTCCGTAGCGCCAAGACTCCTCCGGGCAATTGTTGCGCTTTATAAATTTAAAAATCAATCAATTAAGCCAACAGGATCATCTCCACCAAGCAGAACCGTGTTGCCAGTGTTTACTAATGAGGTCTGAAGCTTGTTTTCAAAGGCCCATGAGGATCCATTGTCTCCAGAAATCTGCCATCCCATCAACCCGAGTGTTCCATCTAGAACTAGTTGATGTGATTTGCACACAGCATCCGTCAACATGTTCAGGCTCTGGGGAAGTAGGATTGGATAAACCCTATAAAGTTCCAGTAGAATTGAAAACAAGACTTGCGATCTCCAGTTAGGTGTACTCCTGACCTCAACGTACTGAAATCTTTCAGATACCTGGAGTTCCTGTCTACTACGAGGTTCAATTTTCCTGGTAGGTATTCAGCCCTGACGGAAATGTTCCTGTCTAGATAGAAGTCTTTCGCAAGTTCCTCCTAGACACTGGGCTTTGTTTCTCAGTCATTTATGTATCTGACCTCCAATATGTTGTCCATTTTGAGAAGGATGAAGATGCTGTGTGTCTTGATGAGTACTTTACTGAGCGTGATCTTGCAAGCAGCTCCAAGCAATTTATATGTGGTTCCCTTTCTTGCTGCGACCATGGGCCTCCAGTGGTTACTTCTTCATAGCAGGCTCACCAACTCGAAAGACTTGCTTCCAATTATATAACTATATCTGGAGCCGAGCCTAAATTTCCTCTGCCATTCTAGGCTTCCATGTGGACTAACCACCACTGGATCTCTGTTCTGGCCTCCCCCATTGGGAATACATGAGCTGCATAGGATACACCTTTTTAGAGATGGGCCATCTTTAGCCTTTATAAGGCCTGATATTTTAGCGTTCCTGGAAAAATTACCCAAATTGAAGATGTCCGAAGACTGACAACTCTGGAAGGTTATCTCAATGAAATGTACGCCCTAGCTAGAGTCCTCCATAACTCTTTCTTGTAGAGGGCCATCTTCTTTTCAGGGTTATTTACTGGACAGAAACACAGGTCCTGAAGGAGGATCGATGCAATATTCAGATCGCATTAAAGACTGGGGGAGGGTGGAGGGGGGGGGGGAAGACTCTCAGTAGACTGTTGTCCGATATATTATTAATCTGACCCCTCTGTAACTGAGTAGATCCAATATGGACCATAACACTTTGGTAAAGAACCAAGGAGCAGAAGAGAACCCGAAGGAAAGGGTCTTAAAATTGTACGCTACCCTGACCCACCTGAATTGAAGGAACCTCCGATGGGGTAGGAATATTGGGATCATGAGGTAAGCGTTGTTCGGATCCAATTGCATCATCCATTTATTGGACAGAAGGATATCTTTCTATAGAGGGAGGGCCTCCTTCTTGAAATTGCGATAAACCCACCATTCGTTGAATTATTTTAGATCACAGTGTTTCTTTTCTACTTTGAAAAGATTGCACAAATGCCCTCCTTTGTGCAGCGAGGGTGGGGAAATTGGTCTCTTGTCTGGGAGAGAGGATGCCTTTTGAGTAATGAGATGTTAGTATGTTTTGAGGAAAACAAGGGGTTTCAATCTGCTTGCCTGAGTTGGAGTACCATAGAACTCGATCTGATAACCCAAGACCATTTGCAAAACCCAAGCATCCAGTGTTAAAGAATAGACCCAGCCTTCCCACCAACTTTGGTTGAAAAAGGGGTAGTCCTTACATGAGGGTTCTTCTGGAGCGCTCACTGTGCCTTGGAGCTGCCCCTTCCTTTGTCAGCACTTCTGGTCAGGAAGAAGCCTCCAAAGCATTTCTGGTCTCGGTATTGAAACGGCCTTATTCTCTAGTATTTATGGGAGGCTGGAGGATAAGGAGGATTGCCCAAGCACTACCTGCCTCTACCAGCCCCTATTTCTTTGTATTTTTATGGACTTCTGGGCTTTGTCCAAGAGGAAAGTGTTGTCAGGAACTTGGCCTACTCTTTGATGAATGGATCTCTGAAGAAATCCCCTTTTACCACTGGTCTGCTTTGGAGGTGGCCAGTTCACCCAGTTTTGGATCAATTTTCATTTGTAAGGCGTATGGTCTGTATGTAAAGAGGATGTAGTTGGCCTTTCCTAGAAAGCACATAACTCTCTTTTCCCTGCTGGAACAGATATCTGGAGATAAAACATTGTCAGTATCATTGGCGTATTCGGCCATATCTGCAATGTTCATTAGGGGCCCAGACGTATCCAGGGGTGTGGGCTGACGAGCTTTCCAGGGTGGATCTTTCCCTTTTTTGGGTCCTTTATGAATTTTTTGATGAAAGTGGCATTGTGCTATTGATCTGGAAAGTCAGGACAACCTGACCTTCTAAGCATTGTTGTGGGCATTCAGGGGGCCATTGAGCTCTTTTTCCATGGGCTTTCATATTCTACTACCCAAGTACTTGGTTACTGTTAGAAATAAGGTCTCTAGTTGGCAAAGGTATGCACCCTGTCCAAGTAATGACCACAATCGTAGTTGGGGTAAGCTAGATACACACTAAAAGATAACCTGTGCTTACCCTCTGGTAGCTTGGCATAGAGCAGTCAGGATTATCTAAAGAAGCAATGTGTAAAGTATTTGTGCAACACACACACTAACGCAATGAAAAAACACCACAAAAATATTCCACGCATGTTTAGAAGAATAGAGAATGATTTAATTAATAAAACAAGACCAAAACAACTAAAATCCAATAAGTGGAGCCAAAGTTAAGAATTTTTAACAAATAAACCAAAAATAGTGCTTAGAAGTCAATAGTGCTGAGGGGTTACTTAAGGTTGCGCCATACTGGGGTAAATCTAAAGTTCAGGCCGACCACGATGGAGGGCAGGCTCGATGCAAGGAGGTACTGCGTTGTCGATCCCATGGATAGAGGTGAAGCATCCGCACTGATCCTCGCTGTCGATGAAGGCTTCAGCGTCTAAACCCTTTACAATGCAGGTGCTGCGTCGATGCGGAACACAGGACACTGCCTATTCAGGTATGTCAGCCTCATCTCCCTCTTCCTGCCGAGGAAGAGCTAACAGAATGCAAATGAGTTCCCTCTCACACCCACCCTTTCTGTGTTTGTGGCTGTCTAGAGTGAATGCATAAAGTGTGAATGAATGAATGAATGAATGAATTTGGACTTGTATCGCGCATGGCTACCCTGAGGCCTCCCAGTGTAGCTGTCACTCACCCCAGACATATATTAGAGACAGGCTGTGGCACACAGATCTAAGTTAAGAGCAGAGAAATGTCCGCTTTCTAGAAGTGACATTTCTAAAACAGTAATGTTCAATCCAACCTTATCGCTAGAGACGATTTCTCAATACTGTTGCAAAGATATGAAACATGATGTAGCTACACATTTTTACTGAAAAAATAAGTTCTGCAAAAAATTTAGCCAGAGAGCTTTTAAAGCAGACACTACTTTATCGAAATTTGGTGAAAGTAAACAATTCACCCCAACACAGAATTCTGAGCTAAACTAGCAGATTTGTTAATAATAAATTAAAAAACGTATACGATGACTTCTTCAGTCATCAATCTGAGGACAGCCCAGATGAGCTGGGTTTTCTAGCTCAGACAGAGGCTACTATGCAAGCTTGCCTAGAAAAGTTCAATTATCTCACTCCCAAATTAATGGAGAGGCTTGTACTATTAACTAAATCCGAAACCCACGGGACCCCTGTCCAGCTATGGTCCTTCATGTGGTTTCTAATACCATTACAGGACACCTTGCACCTCTCCAAAATAATATATTGGATACAGGATACTTTCCAAATATCTGGAAAATATCTCTAGCGCAGCCTGTCTTGAATAAACCTTTGCAAGACCCTACAGAGGTTAAAAATTATCGGCCAATCACTTGCCTGCCGTTTCCATCTAAAATTCCTTAAAAACGCCCTCAGCGAAAACCTGCCACATTTTCTAGAGACAAACAACAACATAGACCCTGCACAACATGGATTTCAGCCCTTACATAGTACATAATCAGCACTTGTTGCAGCCACCAAGGAGATCCGCATCCAGCTAGATGGAGGAGGGAAGGCAATACTAATTTTGCTAGACCTCTCAGCTGCATTTGATACTATAAAAAACCATCAAATACTCATCCAGCGCTTATCCAAAAGGCGGATCACAGGTGATGCCTCTTAATATATTTAGATGCAAAAACAACAGGTGATGGACA
The DNA here is from genome assembly GCF_964263255.1 of Lissotriton vulgaris. NCBI lineage: Eukaryota > Metazoa > Chordata > Amphibia > Caudata > Salamandridae > Lissotriton > Lissotriton vulgaris. The sequence continues at coordinate 355,233,228 of NC_141700.1, read as the reverse complement.
GAATGCAGAACAATGTCATACATTCACCCCAGTACAGAGATCTGGGCCTAAATCCATTGTTTTTTTGCTCACCATGCCATTCCAGTTCAAACCCAGCCATATGCAATTTAGTCTTGACCCTGTGCCCCATGGGAACAGTCCAGCCCGAACTCACAAGCCAGGTCCTCCCTGGACTAGAAACAAGCATCCTAGGACCGTTTTTCAGGCTTTCAGTCCTCATTGATTCCAGTGGCATGGAGAGCACGGGACTCACGCCTGAGCAACTGGGGTGGCGTAGTGGGCAAAAGAACTATGGATTTAACCCAGATCTTTTGTCTGGGGGAGAATGTTTGCATTGTCAACATTCCATCTATCATTTGTTTCCTGTAACACTTTTCGCCCTAAGTGGGATGGGTATGCCCAGACATGGGTCCCTTGCTCACTGTGCCTCTGGATTCAAGCTAGCCTGACTGAAGAAGGGTGAAATACCCTGAAACCGGTCCCAGGATGCTTGTTTCCAGTCTAGGGAGGACCTGGGCTGGCAGTTCGGTCTGGACTGTTCCCAGGGGGCACAGTATAAAGACTGATTTGCATATGGCCGGGTCCAAACTGGGGTGGTGTAGTGGGCAAAAGAACGATGGATTTAACCCAGATCTTTAGACTGGGGGAGAATGATTGCATTGTCAGCATTCCGGCCATCATTTGTTTGCTGTAATCCAATATATTTAGATCATTCCTAGCGAACAGAGAATATACTGTAGTGATGGGAGAACACAAATCGCATCATAACGCCCTGCCATGCGGGGTGCCCCAGGGATCTTCGCTATCCCCAACTCTGTTCAATGTCTACCTTACCCTACTGGCTGACCTTATTCGCTCTCATAGCTTTACTGCTATCTGTTATGCGGGCGACAGACAAATAGTGGTGTCTTTATTACCAAAGCCAGATGACATGGCAATAAAATTCATCAACTGCATGGTCCACATTATCAGATGTATGTGTGACAACTGTTAAAAGCTGAATACGGATAAAACTGAGGAAGTACTATTCTGGAACACATCTTGGTGGCCAGAAGTAGCTGGACCCTGATCTTCAACCTGCCAAAACACTGCCACATTTCCCAGCACCTGTGCACATTCCTCTTGCTCCCCATTGAGGTGAGAATCACCTTCAAGATACTCATCCACGCACACAAGGCCCTCCACGGCACCGGACCAGCATACCTGAATAGCCGACTCAAATTCCACGCACCGCAAAGGACCCTACTCCTACGCCGTGGACCCCCGCACCAGAAAGACCAGACCGGGAGGCCCCTCCTTCTCCTTCCTCACGGCCAAAGCCTAGAACGCCCTAATGCTCCACCTCAGACAGACATCGCTCTCCATCTTCGCAAGAAACCTCAAAACCTGGCTCTTCGACAGACCCCTCTTCTTGATGGTGGATCCTGCACCCCTTGCCCCCCAGCGCCTTGAGACCCTTACGGGTGAGTATTCATGCTTAACAAACTCCTGATTGATTGATTGACCCTGTCCATCCCCACTAAAGAAGGTAAAAGGTCTAGGTGTTACTCTAGACGACCAGCTGTCCTTGTCAGACCAGGTCAATCTTGTTTCATCATCCTGCTTCTACATGTTGAAGATCCTACTTTTTTTTTTACCTTTCATTCCGATGGAGCTAAGGAAAACTGTGATTGTTGCCTTGGTGGAATCAAAGATCGATTATTGCAACGCCCTCTATCTAGGTGCAAACAAGATGACCTTATGCAAGATTCAATCACTTCAAAATGCGGCAGCACAACTACTGCTTAAAATCCCCAAATTCAGTCCTGTGTCCCAAAGTATTAGAGATCTACATTGGCTGCCTGTCCAGGGGAGGATCCAATTCAAGTCCTTGTGCATTGTTCACAAGACCCTCTATGGAGTCGGACCTGCTTACTTCAGTAAGATGGCATATCCCACAACACAATCTTAGGTCATCGACCGCCTCTTTGCTGGTCATTCCTAGGGTGAAGACCGTAAAATAGGGTGCAAGAAGCTTTTTCTACTTGGCCTCTAAACTCTGGAACACCCTGCCTTTTATACTGAGAAGCCAAACCAATAGACAGCTGTTTAAAAAAATAGCCAAAAACATGGCTGTTTGCTTCCAAGTCCTAGCCTCTGCCTATGCCTCTTGCCTGTTGCCTCTGCTCAAGATTTCATGACCGCTCTAGTGCTAAGATGCCTCTGCATACATGCGCTCTACGAAACCTTCATTTCATTTTCTAATCCGGAATTACAGCTTAAAAGTGTATTAAGGAATTTCCAATGCTAGCTTATGAGAGGAGTAGGCCTCGCAGTAGTGAAAAACGAATTTGGATGCTTGTCACTACCAGGACATGTAAAACGTAGAAGTACCTGCCCTGCCTTTTATATACTTGCCACCCTGCCCTTAGGGCTACCTAGGGCCGACTTTAGGGGTGACTTATGTGTAATAAGAGGTGAGTGTAGGCTTGGCAAGTGGTATTAAATGCCAAGTCGAAGTGGCAGTAAACTGCACACATAGATCCTGCAATGGCAGGCCTGAGAACGGTTTGAAAAGGCTATTTGTGTGGGTCGCACAGTCAGTGCTGCAGGCTGGCATTAAATTTACCTTGGTATTTGGTATACCAATTTACAAGGGGTCTTCAAGTAAATTAAATATGCCAAACAGGTGTACTCCAATTAGACCATGTTTAGAAAAGCGAGCACATGCACTTTAGCATTAGCTAGCAGTGGGAAAATGCTTAGTGTCCTAAAACCAACAAAAAGGTGGTCAGAAAAGGAGGCGGAGGAAGGCTAAATGTTTAGGGTGACCCCTCAGAAAGGGCCATTTTCCAACAGCTCCCATCCTTGTCTGAACCCACTCCCCTGAGCTCAGTTGATAAATGTCCTCCAGGTTCAACATACCAACAGGCTGTTTTCCCCCCGCTGCGCTTTCTTTAGGAAGCTTTTCACCCTGGGATGCCTCGGGCCACCATCCATGGTCAGTGGGGGACCTTGCACATCCCTAGAATCCTCATCCATGGGGTTAGAGGTAGGTAGTTCCAGATTTTTGTTGCAGCTGTGGCTATTGCTTTGTCACAGAAGGTGGCTGTTCTTGATCTGAGGACAGAAAGAAGGAATACGTTCTAGGAACACAGGTTTCCTGGAGATTTTTCTACAAACGTTTGGACACAAGAAACAATAGAAACTTTTGTAAACAGTCTTGGGTAAAATCATAATGGACTTGTAAGTAATTACGTGAAGTACAGATAGCCAGTGAAGTGACCTGTAGATGGCTGCAATATGGTCTTGCTGTCCCCAGAAGGAGAGATGCTGCGTTTTACAGAATTTAAATATGTTGAATCAGTTTGTTAGATTAGAAGAAGCCAAGTGGTTGGAATTAGCACAGTCTAGTCTTTTTTTTTTTCTTTCTGGGAAAACCTTTATTTACGAGCAAAGTACACAGCTATTCAGCCTTACATCCCGGAGGCTAGGCAGCATTATAAAGAGAGGATGATCAGTGCACACAGTGCATATTGTAAAATCGTACGAGCTTTAGTTTTATGTTATAAGTGATAAAAACGTAAATTAAAATACAGTAAAAGAGCACCAGAACCAGTGAGAAAAAGGCAAGGCAAAGTACCTAAATGCGACAGTACCCAGCGCAGGAGAAGGCTGGGCCTTGAGCCCAAAGAGTACACGTGTGAGCAGTGCAAAATGGACGATATCGGGGGGAGAGGAGTACAGGATGTGCAATGTAATGCTATTTGGGTTGGAATTAAAGGCTAAGGGGAAAGCCGTACCTCCAATGGGGCAGTGCCGGGCGGAAGACAGATATCACCCCTGTATTCGTTCCAGGCCCCCCAGATCTTAAGCCACTTCTTGGGTTTACCCCGGGCCACGTACACTGTTTTCTCACGAACCATGCACCAATCCATATTGGCCTTCCACAATTCCACAGAAGGAGGCGACGTGGTGCCCCATTTCTGAGCGATGTCACGCTTCGCTACCATGTTTCCCAAAGTGACCCATTGGGTTTGTGCGTTATTGTAGTCCGTGGGGCCCCACACATTCAATAAGCAGCGCCGGGCCTCAGCCGGCAATTCGATCCCAGTCACCTCACACATCACCTCGTGGACATGCCTCCAGTAGGAAGCGACCGCGTGGCACTCCCAGATAATGTGCATGAAGGTGGCCAGTGCACCACATCCACGCCTACAAAGTCCGTCCATCGAATGGCCCATATGGATCAACCGTGGGCCGGTCACGTACACTCTATGCAAAATTTTTAGTTGGACCAAGCGTAGTCTAGCTGGGATTGCCACTTCCTTGGGGGATGACACCGCACACTGCCAATCTTCGTCATCCAGTTCAACTCCATCACGCACCCATTGTTCTCTCACACTCAGAAGGAGGTCCGTTCGGACATTAATCAGTTTTTTATAAACCAACGAGATGGCACTGTCCGGCATATGACCATCCAGCACCCTATCTTCCAGCGGGGACGACTCAGGGACCTTCTCACCAGCACATTCCAGTCTTGACTGGATTGATACATTAACACTCAGTATATGGAAGTCAACTTCCGAGAACAGGAGAAATTTATTTAGAACTTTGAGCTGAAGGAAGCAGCTGTTTGCTGCCTTGGTGGCCTTGAGTTTCAATGAGAGCAATGAGTCCAGATGATTCTTACATTCAGGATGAGGGCACATTGACGAAGGTCGAGAGATCTTGTTCCATTGATCAGAACTGAGGGAAGTAACCATGACTTCCGTATTTTGCGGATTTCGCTTAAAAATAAAATTGGACGACATCCTTCGTTGAGTGATTGCTGAGCAGGTCAGGTTGTCATGATTCAGCGATTAAATGGGTGACTGGTCCCAATCCCTTACTGGCCATAATACATAGAGCAAGATGCAGAGAAGATACTTGTCCTGGACAGGGGGAAACCCCTAACCATAAGAGTTCCAAAAAAGTTGTCAGGACAATTCAATATAATCGTGTTTTGCCGAAAGAATTCCAATACTCCGTGTTCATGGGGATGTTTTTTTATACAAATGTGTAGTGACTCATTTCAAAATTCTGAGTCAGCTTAGAAAGAGTAGTAACAGCCAAAACGTGTTTCACCAGTCTACATGGCCATCCGGCCTGGGGCTTCCTCAGGGCTGTACATTTATACACAACAAATCAACATGAAGGCCCAAGAAAAAGGAGCACAACACCGTACAAGTGGGAAAACAACAAAAGGTGGCCAACATCAAGAAATACAACCAATTGTGTGTGAGATACGCAAGATGCCCCATGCGGGACCATAGTGTGACAAGTTCAACAGGTCATTTTTGGATACAAGCAGTTGGAGTGCATGTGGGCCATGTGTATTCCAGTATGTAATAATACATATACGACAGTAAACATTAAGAGAGAAAAAGAAAACGATGAGTGGTCACATAGAAGAAGCAGAAATAGCAAAGGAGACGGCAGTCCAACATTAAAGAGGTGGGGGTGGCAAAAAAAGAAAAATCAGGTTGAAAGATCAGCATGATTTAGTAGGACGTAAGGTAATCCGGATCCAGTTCACGGTAGGCACGACTTAACAAAAAGAACCTCCGAGATATGTACGCATTTAGACATATTCGGTGAAGAGCATGTGTGTTGATATTGCTATAGTGGAAATGACACGAGCTGGGGGATGGTGAGGAGGAACCAGCACTCCGCATGCAGGGAGGCTGAGAGTTGGGTGCAACAACACGAGGGACAGAGCAAGAAAACATGTGCATTCGCGGCGACTGCCTAAAGAAAGCGTAGTTCCCTGCTTTTTAGCTGTGAAAGGTTATAAGTTACCCAAAGAAAATGATAGCAAAGAGGATATATTCAAGGAAGGGACAAACACAGGAAGAGGAAAGAAAGCCGACGCTTTAGAAACAAGCACATGAGAGTTGGAAGAAAGCCAAGGTAACCAATGGGCTGGCTTAAAGCCCATTGTACTCGTCTTTTATTATGGTCAAAAAGGTCTTTTGCTAATAGGCTACTAAAAAAGTTGTCTGTATATAAAACGTAATAAAAACGAGTGTGTGTGTGTGTTTGTTTGTTTGTTTGTTTGTTTTCTCTCTTGGGAATTGTCCCTTCGCAGATTTGTTGTAACTGCAAGAGGTTTGAAAACTATACCTGGAGGCTAAAGCAGGTGGATGGGTCAATAGTGGGTGTACGTTAAAGAGGGACATATACAATAAGTGCATTCTTTGCCCTTTTCATGATGCCAGGGCACAGTTGGGAGGATGTTTGGGACATTTTCTGCTGTATGAAATCCTACACCCACTTGCCAGGGACCACCAAGCCTGCCACCAGAATCAGCTGCATTACTGGTGATAATTTCTCTGACTCGGAGCAGTCACCATGCCTACATTTTATAAGGGCTATCTCAGGATCCAAATTAAAATTTCAAATCTTTATTTCGATCAGTTTGATCATAAAAGATATACAACAGTTAATCATCATTAAAAAAGATTTTGTAAAAATGAGTTAAAACAAGGGTAACAGTGTATCAGAAACGAGAGATTTTCAACGGTCCCCTGCCATCTTTACATGTCTGGTTCTGGTATACCACATTGCAGTTAAAAATTTGGCCAGGGCAAACACAGTTGACGGGGATAAGTCTGTTTTTAAAACTCTAAATGCAGGAAGAAAAGTTCTGAATCCCAAGTTTCTCAATAGTGGGAGCAACCAATATCGTCTGCTCTTGAGGTAGGCTGGACAGAAGAAGAGGACATGAACTTCACTCTCTTTAGTGTGAGCACAAGCAGGGCATAGCTCGGTTTGCGACTCTCCTGCCTACGCTTTAGTGAAAGTCTTTAGAGGGAGAGTCCCATACCTCCATTGTAAGAAAAGTTTCCTTGTTAAAACAGGGGCCATTACATCCAAGACACTTTCAAAATTGTATAAATCTTTGATTACAGTAAAAGCATGTGTCAGAGAACCCTCTCGAGCACTGGCCAGGTCTCGGGTAAGCATTTTTTCATAGTATACTCTGGAGAGTGCTTTCCTTGAAATCCTGGCACTTGTACTTTCTGGATGTAACCACAGATCTGGTAGTCCTAGGGTCTCACATGTTGTCTTGATGTAATTTAGCCAAGGTATCTTGGCAGCGTTGGGTAGAGTTAGAAATTCCAGCAGCTCAGATCGATAGGAGACAAGGTCCTGGCTGCTCCAAATGCGGCGCCAGAATGTTATAGGCTTTAGCCCTAGTTCCTCTCCGATGGGCCTCAAAGCCAAGTCCAGTCTCCGGGGCAGGAGTGGGGTGCTTGGTGGTAGAGCAGTAAGCTGTCTTATAAATTTGTTTTCCGTCACCTGAAGATTGGAGGATGACGTGTGGCCCCACAACTCTCCCCCCTCCCCATAGGTGACACCGCCCCGAGCCTGCATTTTATAAATTTGAATAGCGGGGGACAAAGGGCGAAAAGTAGATTTTGACGTAATTCTCATAATGCCCCCCGCCTTCTGGGCTAGCCTCATGTTGGCTTTTGTCTGGCGGGCCCCCCACGTCAAGTGTTGGTTTAGCGTTAACCCCAAATACTCTATGGTGTTTACTCTTTCCAGACGCACAGAACCAAGTAGGGGATTTGGGCGCTTTGGGGTCTTGGGATTTAAAATCATAAATTTAGTTTTTGGGGGGTTAATTTCGAGGCCTCTTTCTGTGCGAAGTCCTGGAAGCCATCGAGCACCCACTGTATGCCCATCGGGGTTTTAGATAGCAGCAGGGTGTCGTCCGCAAACATAATGGCGGGCACCCTGCTGCCAGTCAATTTTGGGGCGTCGGTGTTCGGGATCCCAGGCAGGTGTGAGATTACCCCGTTCACAAAGAGGCAAAACAGGGTAGGAGCGAGCACACAACCCTGCCTCACCCCTCTGCGATCGGGGAATCTTTCAGTCAGTTTTCCAGTTCTTCCACACCTGACCCTTGCGAAGTTGTTATGGTGTAGTTTAATTAAAATCGCAAGGATGTCTTTTGGGACGCCTAGTTCTGTCATTACCTCCCACAATTTTACTCTAGGCACTAAGTCGAAGGCGGCCCGCAGGTCCACAAAAACCGTATATCGTGTGCCGCCCTCGATAAGTGCCCTCCTCCAGTATATAAGGTTTAATCTAAATACTTGATCGATTGTGGAAACACCCCTCCTAAATCCCGCCTGGTACGGGCTGAGAGTGTCCGTTTCCTCCAGCCAATTCTGTAAGCCGTTCGGTATTAGTCTACCGAAGAGTTTCTGCGAAACGTCAATGAGGCTTATGGGGCGATAGTTGGCTGGAAGCAGAGGGGATCCCTTTTTAAATATAGGGACCACCTCTGCGCCCAGCCAAGTATCTGGAACCTCCATGCCCCCGAGCACCGCGTTAAATATCAGTAGTAGATACGGTGCCCATATCTCCGGTTCCTGTTTGAAAAGGTCCCCAGGAACCCCATCCAACCCCGGTGCTTTACCTCCTGCCAGCCCCGTGATTGCATCACGGACTTCTTTTATCGTAAATGGTTCACTCGCCTGGTCTGTCGTGGCAATGACATTGAGATTAGTGTGGGGCAGGTCCTCCGTTGAATATAGAGTTTAGTAATGTTCCTGCCAAAGGGCCGGGGCTATATTGGGTTCAATGGCAGAGGGGAGATCCTCTGACCCATGGTTAACCACTCGCCAAAATTTCCGGGAATCTTTGTTGGCTAGTGCCTCAGACAGATCTTCACAGTGCTTTTGGTCCCATTCGACCTTGGCGTTTGCCAACAGTGCCCTATAGGCCCGTCCTTTCTCTTGGATTATCTTGCGGCGCCCATGTGCCTTAATTACGGATAGAAGTTCTCGTTTTGCTTCCCGGCATGCAACATTATACCAGGATGTATTGTTTAGCACACTGGTTTTTGGTGGTGCTTCTGTAAATAGGTCTGACTGTAGTGTGATTATTAGTTCTTTATGGGTTTGTCCCAGTGATTCTAGGTTCCCTCGATCATCTAATTTGTCGGCATGACCAAATGCCTTTTCGAGTACTGGAGTTATTCTAGCATAGAGCCTAGATAGTTTTGCGTCATTTGTTGCCAGCTTCCCCCACCTCATTCTGCTCCTGTTGTTCTCTGGGAGTAGCCCAGTGGCTGCATTTCCGCTATCCGAGCCTATTTCCCCTATGCCTGGAATGGCATAATCAAGTATGAGGGCGTTATGGTCACTATCCTCTCTACTCAGTACCCTGAAATCAATTATTCGAGTCCAGTTTGATATTTGGACTAGGATATAGTCTAGTCTGGATTCACTGCCTGGTTTGTTGAAGGTACATTTACAGGGGTTGTCTGATTTTGTTCGTCCATTGCATGCTCTTAGACCATGATTGAGGGTCAATGCTGTAATTTGTAGTGCAAGCGGCGTCCAGGCTCTTGGTGGGGGAGCCACCGTGTCTGGTATCAGGCGACTAGCATCCTCCTCTAGGGAAGGTCCTTCCAACAAGCCAGGGAGTGGCTCATAGTGGGAATTAAGGTCTCCTGCTACCAAATGTGGGAGATCCCTTAGGACATCGCTCAGGCAGACTGAGAGCTCCTCGATCGTTTTCGATTCCGCAGATATAGTTACGGGTCTCGAATAGACATTTATGACCAACAACTTGGCCAGGTTTGACCATTCTAGGAGGACGGGTAAAATGTCCTCAGAATCCACTGCTAAACACCTAGCCTTACAACCCAGGTGGGAGGCAATCAGAGTTGCCAACCCTCCTGACGGACGTCCCTTGCCCCTCCATTTTGCTTTTTTTGAAAAGACTTCGAAACCTGGGCACATAAACTCCTCTCTAGCCCAGGTTTCCTGAAGGAGGCAGATTCCTTTTAAGCTGATGAATTCTAGCCAAACGGGACATGCGATTTTATTTCCAATACCCGCTACGTTCCATGAAATTATGTTGAGCGCAGCGGGCCTTGGAGGTGATAGCTCGGTGCTAAACAGGATATTCTCCGCGGGGACGAGTGTTGGATTTGCCATTGAAATGTGTGGCAGTTCTCCTTGTTCAAACTCTAAGTTGGTAATGTTGTCCGCTATATCAGCTATACGACTAGACTGGTCTTCAAGATGGTTTAGAATATCGGGAGTGGTTTTTGATTGTATTTGTGACCGAGGTTGATCTCTGCTGATAGGTCTATCTTCTCCATAGTTTACTATAGCAGGGTCATCCGCCACCCCCATAATCGAATCAACCAGTCAATCAACCATTTCCAGGGTGCTATACCTATTTGAAATTGGGAGGTAGGCTGGGTGATGCAGTCTATGTGGGCCAGGGACCCCTCTCGGTCTACCACCCCATCCCCTTCTCCTTTTGGTGCTGTACTCCCACCCCTCCCCCTCTTCAACGAATGGTGGGTATTCAGGGGGCGTGTTCCTGCGGTAATAAGGGTCCCTTCTCCCTACACTGTTGTTTTCCCACTCTCCCAATAGCTCCTGATGGTACCCCCATCTTGGATCTTCAGATAGATAAATACTTGATGGATAGAAGAACGAGAGGGGTAAAGCCTGGATTAGGTTCCCTTGATCATCCGGGGCCCAGCTACAGATGTACGAGGGTGTTCTTGGGTCCCTGAAGCTGACCACGATACAATCCCCCCTGATTGTCTTTCTCAAGTTACCCACCCAGGGGACGCGTCTCACCATGAGTACATCGCTAGTTGTTCCTTGCGGGAGGGGCCTGTATATGGACAACCAGTTGATGACTTTATTTTTGAGTGAAATTGTCGTCTCGATGGAATTGGAAGATAGTTCAGGCACTCCTGCCAGAATCACTGTATAGGCGGACGCCTCTGGAGGTAGGTTTACAGGCTTGGGTTTTCGAGTGTTGGTCTGGATGTTGTCCAGAGGCCTCGTAACACTCTTAGCTCTATCTGGAGGATCGGACTTCTGAGTAGGTTTGCTGGTTGTGCTTGACGTCGTGAGAGTTGGTGTCTGCATTTGTGTGGGAGATTGAGTTACTATGGATGGTATGGTTTTATTTGCGCTAGCAGCGGCTTGCAACGTTTTGTTTTGATTGGGTATAGTTTTTGTGTTTTGTGAGGTGGGGGGACCAGTTTTCTTCATCAGGGCTGTGTGTTCTATGCTCTTTTTGAGCATGCTATCTGACCCTACTTTAGTGCCCTTGGTTTCTAACTTAAGACTATCTGCCAGCTGAACTGTTGATTTTTCAATATTGATTAGCCTTGCTTCAATCTTTATCAGTCTGGCTTCCAGGGGGCTTAAAAGTGATCTAATGAGTGTGCCTATATCTGCAAGAGTTATATCCTCATTTGTAGAGTCTATGGAGATATTAGCTTGATGGGGGAGTGAGTCTGCAGGTCGAAAGGCAGTTTTTCGAGTGTTCCTGATGTTCGCAGGTGATTGTCCCAAAGTTTTATCACCAGGAGTACCAGCATCACCCACAAGTTTGGGCTCTATTGTTTTTGACTTACTACCTCCTTTGGGTTTCCCTGCTTTCTTCTTTTTTTGAATGGCTCCCTCCCTTGTCCCTCTCTGCAGTTCTGGGGGATTCTCAGTGGAACAGGCTGTACCCAGGTCCTTACTAGAGACTGGGGTTGGCACCGGTGATGTTCGAGTCGTCGGTAAGGTCAGAAGGCTCATGTCCTCTAGGTCCTTAAAGCCCTCCATAGTTAGATCTATGTTGGAGGCAGAGTGGATTGTCTCCGGACCATTCTGGGTGTTTCCATGAGGTTCTGGCCTCCCTTCCGGTGTCTTAGCCAGAGCCATTGGCCCCATTGATGATCTCCTCACCCAGTCAAACTCTTGGGAGATGCGTCGTTCTAGCACGGAGATTTCATCTATCAGCAATGAGCCGGCTTTGACAAAATAATTATCAATGGTACCTTTGGGAACTCCAGCTCCGGCCAGTGCAGTTTTACTTCTCGTTTCCCTGGTGGTCATTGTTGGATCCCGGTGAACCAAGTCCAATGAGGGTGAGACAATGGTAGTGAACCGGCCAGGGGGAATGGCCCGGGCTCGGTCTCTCCGGTCCTCCAACGGCCCGCCCTTTGCCGGGGCTTCGCTCCGCGCTTTGCCCCGCGCGCGTCCCGCTAGCGCGTCCGGCGCTTTCTGCTTTTAAGCGGGAGGTGGGCGGGAAGAGGACCAGCTGTGGCGAGTCTCCAGCTGCAACGCCCGCTGGTCCTCGCAGTCCCGCCGGGGTTAGGCTCCGCTGCAGGGCTCCTCTCGCAGTTGTTGGGAGCCCTATGTTGAACTGATGAGCTCGAGCGGCACCCGCGAGAAGTTGGCAAAGTGAGCAGAATATGCCGAGTCAGTGAAGGATTCTACCTCGAGTCCCACAGGCAGGAAGTCAGTCCGTCCTGCAGCTCCACACGCAGCACCCAGCCCTCCGCAGATTTATCCCAGCGGGAGGGGGGCGGGAAGAGGACCAGCTGTGGCGAGTCTCCAGCCGCAACGCCCGCTGGTCCTCGCAGTCCCGCCGTGGTTAGGCTCCGCTGCAGGGCTCCTCTCGCAGTTGTTGGGAGCCCTGTGTTGAACTGATGAGCTCGAGCGGCCCCCGCGAAGCGGGGGCCGTGAGAAGTTGGCAAAGTGAGCAGAATATGCCGAGTCAGTGAAGGATTCTACCTAGAGTCCCACAGGCAGGAAGTCAGTCCGTCCTGCAGCTCCACACGCAGCACCCAGCCCTCCGCAGATTTATCCCAGCGGGAGGGGGGCGGGAAGAGGACCAGCTGTGGCGAGTCTCCAGCCGCAACACCCGCTGGTCCTCGCAGTCCCGCCGGGGTTAGGCTTCGCTGCAGGGCTCCTCTCGCAGTTGTTGGGAGCCCTGTGTTGAACTGATGAGCTCGAGCGGCTCCCGCGAAGCGGGGGCCGTGAGAAGTTGGCAAAGTGAGCAGAATATGCCGAGTCAGTGAAGGATTCTACCTCGAGTCCCACAGGCAGGAAGTCAGTCCGTCCTGCAGCGCCACACGCAGCACCCAGCCCTCCGCAGATTTATCCCAGCGGGAGGGGGGCGGGAAGAGGACCAGCTGTGGCGAGTCTCCAGCCGCAACGCCCGCTGGTCCTCGCAGTCCCGCCGGGGTTAGGCTCCGCTGCAGGGCTCCTCTCGCAGTTGTTGGGAGCCCTGTGTTGAACTGATGAGCTCGAGCGGCTCCCGCGAAGCGGGGGCCGTGAGAAGTTGGCAAAGTGAGCAGAATATGCCGAGTCAGTGAAGGATTCTACCTCGAGTCCCACAGGCAGGAAGTCAGTCCGTCCTGCAGCGCCACACGCAGCACCCAGCCCTCCGCAGATTTATCCCAGCGGGAGGGGGGCGGGAAGAGGACCAGCTGTGGCGAGTCTCCAGCCGCAACGCCCGCTGGTCCTCGCAGTCCCGCCGGGGTTAGGCTCCGCTGCAGGGCTCCTCTCGCAGTTGTTGGGAGCCCTGTGTTGAACTGATGAGCTCGAGCGGCTCCCGCGAAGCGGGGGCCGTGAGAAGTTGGCAAAGTGAGCAGAATATGCCGAGTCAGTGAAGGATTCTACCTCGAGTCCCACAGGCAGGAAGTCAGTCCGTCCTGCAGCTCCACACGCAGCACCCAGCCCTCCGCAGATTTATCCCAGCGGGAGGGGGGCGGGAAGAGGACCAGCTGTGGCGAGTCTCCAGCCGCAACGCCCGCTGGTCCTCGCAGTCCCGCCGGGGTTAGGCTTCGCTGCAGGGCTCCTCTCGCAGTTGTTGGGAGCCCTGTGTTGAACTGATGAGCTCGAGCGGCTCCCGCGAAGCGGGGGCCGTGAGAAGTTGGCAAAGTGAGCAGAATATGCCGAGTCAGTGAAGGATTCTACCTCGAGTCCCACAGGCAGGAAGTCAGTCCGTCCTGCAGCTCCACACGCAGCACCCAGCCCTCCGCAGATTTATCCCAGCGGGAGGGGGGCGGGAAGAGGACCAGCTGTGGCGAGTCTCCAGCCGCAACGCCCGCTGGTCCTCGCAGTCCCGCCGGGGTTAGGCTTCGCTGCAGGGCTCCTCTCGCAGTTGTTGGGAGCCCTGTGTTGAACTGATGAGCTCGAGCGGCTCCCGCGAAGCGGGGGCCGCGAGAAGTTGGCAAAGTGAGCAGAATATGCTGAGTCAGTGAAGGATTCTACCTCGAGTCCCACAGGCAGGAAGTCAGTCCGTCCTGCAGGATCTAATTCCAGAGCTATCAATCCAATATAAAAGGGAGAGATTGTGGAATACAAATCAGATATAGAGTGAGCCAGGGTGCTGCCATGTAATAGGTAACAAGTAATGCCAGATTTCGTCTTACACATTAAATATTCTTGCATAGATAACACATTACATCCACAATTGTATGTAAAATATATTCTACGGAAACCTGGACATTTCTGAGATGTGGAGCAGTGATACCCACCTGCTCCATATGCTTTTGGCATGTAGAATAGTGACGAAGTTGTGAAGACCGGTTTATGTAGATATAAAAGGTGAACAGTTTGAGCTGAATATTAGACAGTGAAGTTAGTGGGGTAAACCTCTGCTTAATACAATATTCCTTTTTGGCACTGGGCATCATATTGCCATAAAGACGAAATGGAACTCTTGGATGTAAACTATAGGCCCTATAATACAAATTCACTTTATTTCGAGCACAATGTGACCATAAAAGTACTCAAAATAAACATCACAATCCAACCTTTTAGAAAAATATATATATAGAAAAAAGTTAAAACAAATAAGAAAAACCCCAGCAGCAGACCATATTCCACAAATGCAAAAGCAGAGCAGATGAATACTAATAAAGTGCAGTGCACAGTGCCAGGATCGCAACGGGAGTTCATTAAGGTGCATATGGTTTAATCCAGAAATTAGACCATTTGGCTAAAACATGAGTGATTTCCTTCTACTCTTTGTGAGGTCCATAAATAATTTGCCGAAAAAAACAAATTGCAAAAGACCTTGCCGGTAGGATTCATCAAATGGACATAACAGGACTTTTGGGGACTCAAATTAGCTAAGGATGAAGGCGAGGTTCCACCTCACAAATCCTAACCTAAACCTCACAAATCCTAACCTAAACCTGGTGAGCAGTAACCTATTCCCGAAGCCATCGATCCACTCAGGATAAGGTTCCAGGGAAGGGGAAAGATGAACCTCCACATAATCTCTGATGGACCTTTTTATTGAATTCAAGGTCCTCCCCTCAGGGCTCGCGACCTAGCTTTAAAGGTGGTTTTAACCCACTATATATCTATTTTTCGCATGGTGGAAGGGTGGGGGAAAAGGGACGGCCTACCCAGCTTCGTTAATTCGATTTTAATATAATCTCACAGCAGAGACAGTCATTAATAATCCCTCAATTTAACGAGGCGTGAGAGTTAGTCCAGATAGAACACCACACAAGAAAGGGAGCCATCTTGATTGTATCCTCGGCATACTCCATCCCA
Source organism: Lissotriton vulgaris (assembly GCF_964263255.1). Lineage (NCBI taxonomy): Eukaryota > Metazoa > Chordata > Amphibia > Caudata > Salamandridae > Lissotriton > Lissotriton vulgaris. Next base: position 355,217,866 of record NC_141700.1, on the reverse strand, counting down.
AGCTCCTGGAGAACTATAATACAAATTGTGGTGCAAAGATTTAGGCAAATGAATGGTTGCGAACGGGGTACGGATGTCCACCGTCTGGCAATAATTATGAATTGCCTCCTTTTATGCCTTTGGACAGGATAATATTTGTCACTGAATTCCAAATGGAAATTGATAACCCTCATCCTGCTGTTAATTTCTATTCTTTATAAAGAAAAACTTTTTTTTTCCAAGAGCATCTTCCTCAATCCTGTCGCACTTTTTGGCATTTCCTTCTTCCTCATACAGTGTCTAGGCCTCTATTTTACCCGTGCCCTTTACACAAGGTTAGTCCATTTGCTTCTTCCTCGTTTCCTTTCAAGATGGCCAGAAATCGGGTCTGTTAGTCATCTTGTCCTGCTGCAGGCATAGAATTGCTGTCCGTGTCCACCAGGTGCATATCTTCATAGAAGTGGAAGGCCACTTCCTTCGCCAGGAGGTAAGTGCATGATGCGCTGGAGGTGCATGTGCCTGAGAGTGGCATTGTATCTAAAGGATGCAGGGCTGTGGAGTACATGCAGGGTAAGTGCATGTGCTGTCTGGTGTATGTGTACCACCTGTGAGTGGTATAGTACATGAAGGATGCAGTGTGTGCATGATGAGTGCAAGTGCTGGCCGTATGTGTACAGTCCTGCCAAGTATCACGCATCAGACGTGACACTAACTCATTTCAGTGAGGTACTCCGCATTACTGCACTGAAATGCATTGTCATGCCTATGCTGTGTGTCACTAAAAGACTTTAGTCAAACCGAGAGTCTGTGACAGCGCACTGCCTGTGGCTTACCCGCACTGCTCCAGCAGGCTCAGGGCTCACAACTGAGCTAAGGCTTCTGGCAGCTTTAGCTCAGCTACTACAATGTATCAATATTGTCATTCCAACTGCTGGGGCTCAGCTCCTAAGTGTCAGGAAGCCTGACGTCATCGCGGGGGGACGGGACGTCACATCCTGCAGTGCCGCCGTCGAGCGCGAGGAGTAATGTTTTGGGAGCTGGCAATCCAGGCGCAGAGCGGCATATAATCTTGGCCGGAGGGAGGGAGCTTTACATATAATCAAGGTGCCAGCCGCGAGCTCTTTCCGACCCGGTCTGCCACGTGCTTAGCTGTTATTTAGGAGAGAATTCAATATTTTTCTGCGGCCGACCGTGTACCTGTGAGTGCTATAGTACACGAACTGTGCATTATGTGCATGATATGTGCAAGTGCTGGCTGTATGTGTACCTGTGGGTGGTATAGTACCCCAAGGGTGCAGTGTGTGCATGCTGAGTGCAAGTGCTGGCTGTATGTGTGCCTGTGAGTGCCGTAGTACACGAAGGATACAGTACGTGCATGATAAGTGTAATTGCTGGCTATATGTGTACCTGTGAGTGGCATAGTATACGTAGGGCGCAGTGTGTGCATGATAAGTGCAGGTGTTGGCGGTATGTGTACCTGTGAATGCCGTAGTACACGAAAAATACAGTATATGCATGGTAAGTGCAAGTGCTGGTACTATGTGTATCTGTGAGTGCTATAGTACACGAAGGATGCAGTATGTGCATGTGCTGGCTGTATGTGTACCAGTGAGTGGTATAGTAAACCGAGGGTGCAGTGTGTGCATGATGAGTGCAAGTGCTGGCTGTATGTGTACCTGTGAGTGCTATAGAACACGAAGGATGCAGTATGTGCATGACAAGTGCAGTGCTGGCTGTATGTGTACCTGTAAGTGCTATAGTACACGAAGGGTACATGATGAGTGCAAGTGCTGGCTGTATGTGTACCTGTGAGTGCCGTAGTACACTAAGGATACAGTATATGCATGGTAAGTGCAAGTGCTGGTACTATGTGTACCTGTGAGTGCTATAGTACACGAAGGGTGCATTATGTGCATGATGAGTGCAAGTGCTGGCTGTATGTGTACCTGTGAGTGGTATAGTATACGAAGGGTGCAGTGTGTGCATGATGAGTGCAAGTGCTGGCTGTATGTGTACCTGTGAGTGCCGTAGTACACAAAGGATACATTACGTGCATGATAAGTGTAATTGCTGGCTGTATGTGTACCTGTGAGTGGCATAGTATACATAGGGTGCAGTGTGTGCATGATAAGTGCAGGTGTTGGTTGTATGTGTACCTGTGAATGCCGTAGTACACGAAAGATACAGTATATGCATGGTAAGTGCAAGTGCTGGTACTATGTGTACCTGTGAGTGCTACAGTACACGAAGGATGCAGTATGTGCATGTGCTGGCTGTATGTGTACCTGTGAGTAGTATAGTAAACCGAGGGTGCAGTGTGTGCATGATGAGTGCAAGTGCTGGCTGTATGTGTACCTGTGAGTGCTATAGAACACGAAGGATGCAGTATGTGCATGACAAGTGCAGTGCTGGCTGTATGTGTACCTGTAAGTGCTATAGTACACGAAGGGTACATTATGTGCATGATGAGTGCATGTGCTGGCTGTATGTGTACCTGTGAGTGGTATAGTAAACCGAGGGTGCAGTGTGTGCATGATGAGTGCAAGTGCTGGCTGTATGTGTGCCTGTGCGTGCTATAGTACACAAAGGGTACATTATGTGCTTGATGAGTGCAAGTGCTGGCTGTATGTGTACCTATGTGTGGTATAGTACATGAAGGGTGCAGTGTGGGCTTGATAAGAGCAAGTGCTGGCTGTTTGTGTGCCTAACAGTGGTACAGTTCCCACAAGGATATTCAGATTTCTCAGTCATCATAATGGCAGACCAGGTTTTTTTCCTTTTTAGGTTTCGCTGGGGGGCGGAGCCGTTAGGCTCCTCCTCCAGAGAAATCTGTAGTTTCTAGTATGGGTGACTTGAACACGCCCCTCTGCTTCATTGGCTAGCTCCATAAATGGAGGCTAGCCATTGGAACAGAGAGGCGTCCGTCAATGCCGGACCAGACACGGGGGCGTTCCCGAGATTCTTTGGCTTTTGCCGACGTCACGCGACGCCGGGAACGCCCCCGAGTCTGTTCCGGCATTGCCGGCACCTCCCTTGCTGCTCGGGTCTCCTTATTTGTTCCTAGCTGCCCCTCTCCCGCCTCCCTCGTCCTCTCCCGCCCCCCTCCCGACGTCCGTGACCTTTCCCGCCCCCCTCGTCCTCTCCCGTCCCCCCCCCCCAGAGCGGAGGAGGGAAGCCCGACTTGCCCAGCATACAGGTTTAATGTGGGCGTAGGATCCTGCTTTGAGAATCTGGTCACCCTACCTCCGGTCATCCCATTTTTCTGTAGCTCCTGTCCTGCACAGCAGTCCATCGTTTGTGTCGTGACTCTCCCGGCTCACTTACCCGGAAGCGGAAGCGGAAGCACGGTTGTCAGACGGGTCAATGTCAGCAGCAGCAGCATGGCGGCTGCGATGCTTTTGCGAGTCTTGCGGTGCGCCTTGCCGAGGGCGGGCGGGAGCCTGAGCCTGCAGACCCGGGGGATGAGGGAAGGTACGTGCAGCCTGTGCAGGGCACCTGCTGGGAAAGGGACACTGGCCGCGGCGCTCCTGGCACAGCTTGTTTTTTTTTGCACCTGCTCGCCGTCCCTACACCACCTCGTGCCCAATGCTGAATTTAATTCTCCGAATAACTCCGCGAGGGCTGGGGGCACATAATGCCCAAACTGACCCGAACACACAAGCCGTAGTGTGTGTGGTCCGTCTTGCACTCTGTTGGCTCGGGGTTGAAACACGCGTACTTTCACCCAAACAATTTCAGGGGTTTTAAGTGCAGTCAAATACCACAGTGGCTGCTCCATCCCATTTAGCTTTCCCGATAGTGTTTACATCCCCATGCCCTTGCTTCACCCATCCCTCCTCCCCTTCCTTCCCCAGTCACTGCTTGTTTTGCCCCGTTCATAAGGTTTGTTTCTTTTAAGTAATATGCACGTCGGTTGATGTTTTTTTCGGGCCACATTCAAAATTGCGCCGAAATATAAATCTAATTGTGTTTACGGTAGCTCTTCCCAGTCATTGCCGTTTAATCTGATAACAACACAGCGTCTTGAAAGGCTGCAGAGCATTCTGTGTGTTTCTGTGTGTTTGTGTGTGTGTGTGTGTGTGCGGTGGTGGTGGTGGTGGTGGGGGGGGGGGGGGGGGAATAAGGAATCAAAGCGTCAGTTTCTCTTCGTCTGCAGCTCCACCCTCACTCAACTCTGCTTCCAGTGATGGCCTGGGCCCTCAGGTGGATGGGTTGGCCCACAGCTCTCCGACTCCACTCGTTAAAAGGCTGGTGCTTGTGGCTTCTAAGGTGACCCCTTCCCTCTAGTCGCTCGTGGGACAGCCCTCAGCTTGGCTCAGCCCATGGCTTGCTCCTGGGCTGCACCGCAGGACGGGCTTCTGTCTCTATAGCATTACATTGTTACAGGTACTTCAGATGTGTCTGCACATGTGTTTGTGTTGTCCGGAGCTGCTTTACAGATGATCACCAGCCCTCTGGTTATGGTAAAGTGGCAACCTGTTCTTGGTCTCTAAACTGTGCGACTCACTGCTATAATTGAAGCTCTAGAGCACGCTAACAGTGCTGGGTGTTAGCTTTGAGCCTGCTGCGAGCGCACCACAAAGTCCCTTCATATTAGGTGGCAAGTTAGTGTTGTTGGCTGCAGGTCTGTTGGTCTTTGCATTTAGATATGCCTAAGTATGTGTTCTTTTTTTTCTCCATATATTTGCATGGCTTCTTTTCAGTGTCCTTCCTCCTGTGTATGTATGTGCTGCATGGCTAAACCTTTAAAAGGTCCCAAAGGCGAGGCCTGTTGGCTATACCAATGCTTGTTTGTGTTCACAAGCGGGCCGATTCTGTGAATCGGCCTTTTTGCGACCGCAAATTTGGTTGATACATGTGGCCCAAGGTGACATAATGACATGGAGGTTCTTATCCTGGTTTTCATATAAAATGGTTAGAAAAGCATGATGGAGATGGTTTGGGAGTTGGGTTTGGCCAAATGCCAGGATCTGCGGTCAACACCCACTGTGCATGGCCTCGCAGTCCAATGCGGAGTGGACTGTTTGGAAACGTAGCTGGCTAGGAGTAGGACCTGGCTGCTGGTTAGACAGTATACCTAAAAAGACAAGACATTCCCCAGTTAAGCTACAAACAAAAATCTTAACTCCCATCCCACATCAAAGTATGAATACGAAAGTGAATGAGAGGGAGTGGTAGTGTCTGTGAGATTTGATAATAGTGACTTTAATGATTGAGCCCGAGATTTAAATCAATTGTCTCGTTTACACGAGTGAGATTTTGGACTTGATGTGTAAAATTGGTGGATGTGTTCTCCATGATCATGCCCATGGCTTTCAGTGCTTTTTCTTGACACTGTTTTGTGTACATGGTGATGTTCCACTTCATTTCTATCTTAGTACAAGCCCACTAACTGCTTTTGAGCATTGAAGAACCTAAGGCATATCATCTATTTTGCAAGTTGTTGAAAGATTAGGAATATCCTCAGTGATGCAATATACCATGTTATTTGGCCTATTATCTATATTGCTATTTTTGAGTTTATAAACCATGCCTGCTGGGGGTGGAAGATAAGGGTGCATCAGTACCTAAATGTGAATCCTTGCTTTGTCGAAATTTATTTTTTTACCTTTTTTTCAGGATTTGTGGGTACTGTAAGAGGACCTTATTACACGGGGCTGTGTTTACTGTTTTACCTGGGGCCTTAATGATTATTTTTTATTTAGATCCTGTGTGGGTGTGGTAAGAGCAGGTTTCTGTTCTTGCATGGCACTTTTTATTAGGCGGGCAGTCTGCTAGTCTTTATACTTCGGCGCTCCGCTCTGAGCATGCATGGTATCCAGGATTGATATTTATTTGTGCCCACTATGCATCTGAACAGTGTATGCCCTGGCTGCATGCCAAAGGCAAGCCTGTCTGTCTGCCCAGGCCTAGACGGGCTGGGTGTCAGTCACTATGTCAGTGATAGGAGGCCTTTTCGGTAATGCCAATAGCTCTAACTTTTACAAAGGCGAAACCGTTGCATTGTAAATGCTTGTTTCTCTTCTCTTCTTCCAACCTCTCCTTCTTACTCATTATTTCCTCCTTGTTATTTTTATTTCATGTGCTTTCTTGGAATGACTGGTTACATCCATTCACTTTTGTAGAATTTCCATTAGTTTTCGCCATTTTGCATGACGGTTTGGCAAACTAGTTTTACCCAAATAGCTATGCAGCGGGTCCCCTAATCTTTGCCAAAGCCAATTCCTTTCTTTAGTGAGGCCTGTTGGCTTTGCCAATGCTTGTTAAGTCTGTGCTGAAGTGCTTTCCCCTCTTTCTGCTGTGGGCGAACCCGCAGCAAGTCCGACGGAAGTGAAGGCTGTCGTAAGAGTTCAAGGGCCGCTTTAGTGAGCAGTTTTGTTTTTGCCTTTTCAGTTGGTTGTGCGCGTTTTAATTGTTTGTAAGCTAAGCACTTTGCATTAATGGGATCGTAAATATAAAAATCATTGGGCTGCTTTGCCGTATAAAGGTACGTGTTAGTATTGTACTAACACTAATGGGATTTAACTACTGCAAACCAATGCTTTATTATTTATTCATTCGTGCTCGTCTCCATTTCAGTAACAGTGAATAGGAAGCCCACACGTTCAATAAACAGACCGTTTCCTAGAAAGGCCGCCGCCTGGTAATTCAGTAGAAGTAGACAGTTCAGAGCAGAACAGAACGATTCTTGTGATGCATGGGGAACACAGAAATCCATTCTTTTACTAATGGGTGGCGAGTGTGTTTGGCGGTGGAAAAGAAGAAGAATGCTATTATCAGTGCGATTCAATGACTCTCGACTTTCGTATCCCCCGCGTTGTGTGGTATAAACGTTTGTGTATCACATGCTCCTAACATTTTCCTATAATACATTCTACCCTGCTCACTTCAATCAATAAACTTTATTCGGTTTTCATTTGCAGAAGAAACGATAAAAGTCAGACAGATACATGCTTAAAAAGAAACATTTAGTGATTGACATAGAATAGAGATAAAGGAACTTGCACCATGTCTGCAGGGTATATCGTTCAAAAACGGGTCTGAGTGAATATGCTAAACATCCATAAAGTGCCTAGATCTCACTGTTGCTTTTAAAAATCCTACAATAAAAAAGATAGTCATCCTTCAACATTTGTAAAAACATAAGTGCTGGTCTGATTTGATTACAATTCATTTTCTTTAAAAATAGGAACTATGTAATACTTTCTGGGGGCTGCATACAGATTACATAAAAACATGAAGTGCAACAAATCCTGTGGAGACTTTCCGTCGCAGCCACAGGGAGCTAGCACTTGATCTCTTGAGGACCCCTTGGGTCTAGCCAGTAATAAGTGAAAAAGATTCATGCGGAACCTTGATAATAAAAATTTCTCGTGTGATGACAGGGAACTCATGAGATATGGTTCAGCCAGAGGCGTTGTAATTAAGGCCGGACACTCGGTTTCTGTGCCTCTTCTACCTCTCGATCCAGTCGCCTTTGGTTCAAAAAAACTATTTTTGTTAATTACACATCCTTATTTCACGATTATATCTGGGTTCGAAAATAGGACCCCCGCCCAATCTGTTCAAACCCTCTTTTGACGTAGCTAAGCCAGGGGATGCGAGCCATATTGACAAGAGACCAGGTCTCTTTTAAAATCGCTTTGGTAAGAGTTAAGTCATCATTTAACCAGCACTTTAACCAAAAGGTCAAGGGGCGCAAAGCTAAAGTGTCACTTATGTAGGAAACCCTCAATTCCTCATGAACTACCAGATTCGAGGTTCCTTGTGGGACATACAATAATTTTTTACCATCTCGCTGCAAAAACTGCTTTCTCTTTGTTGACAATCGGTGTGAGAGCAAACGGCGCATGCGTGAGCAGTTGCGCCCTCTCAAGGTGGCTTAAGCACTTTTGTATTTTGCTAGGATATGTGAACCACATTGAAGGTAAACATATTGTATCCATTTTAGTGATTTCTCTCTTTCCCTCGGGTGCTCCTGGTACATGTTATAAAGTAAGAGGATGGAATCCTCTGCCATAGTATTCTCTCCTTGACTCTCAGCCAATAGTTTTATCCGTCTCTTTAACTAACCAGTTATTAGTAAATGCATGTGGGTCAGGTCCGCTGCTGCATTAAGAGGGCAATTCTGTCCAACACATGGATAATAGTGCCATTGGTGCAGCAGGTGTAGTGACACTCCAGGACGCCAGATGATAGCGGTCCCAGGGGCGCGGCTACCATTGGCTCTGCAATGGCACTGTGTAGGACGCCAGATGCTAGTGATCCCAGGGGCGTAGCTACCATTGGTGCAGCAGCTGCAGGGACACTGTCTAGGACTCCAGATGCTAGTGATCCCAGGGGCGTAGCTACCATTGGCTCTGCAATGACACTGTGTAGGACGCCGGATGATAGCGGTCACAGGGGCATATCTACCATTGGTACAGCAGCTGCAGAGACACTGTCTAGGACGCCGGATGATAGCGGTCCCAGGGGCGTAGCTACCATTGGTGCAGCAGCTGCAGAGACACTGTCTAGGACGCCGGATGATAGCGGTCCCAGGGGCGTAGCTACCATTGGTGCAGCAGCTGCAGGGACACTGTCTAGGACGCACAAATGATAGTCGTCCCAGGGGCGTAGACGTAGCTACCATTGGTGCAGCAGCTGCAGTGACACTCCAGGACGCCGGATGATAGCGGTCCCAGGGGTGTAGCTACCATTGGCTCAGTAGGTGCAGTGACACGGTCTAGGACGCACAAATGATAGTCGTCCCAGGGGCGTAGACGTAGCTACCATTGGTGCAGCAGCTGCAGTGACACTCCAGGACGCCAGATGATAGCGTTCCCAGGGATGTAGCTACCATTGGCTCAGCAGGTGTACTAATACTTGAACCCTGTTGATTGCTGTATATTACTAGTCTACTGTAGTCATCGGGCCATTTTCCTTGCTTTCACCAGGGCCCCTGGCATCGTTACTGAGGGACTGAGTTATCCAAGATTCTCCAAGAACCAGCTTATGTTTCAATGCACTAGGATGCTGAAAGAGAATGACATTGCTTATTTTATTGTGGTCCTGAATTCTATAAGGAATGCTCTCTTAGGGGGTTTATGAGTCTGAAAGAGCAGCGCTTATGTTATAGCGATCTAAGATTCTGTAAGAATTTTGCTTATATAATAGTGATCTCAGATTCTGAAACACTCCTTTTATATCACTGTGGTCTAACATTTGTCAAACCCAGACAAAAATCCCAGATCTCTGCAGAGCAAAGTATTGAAAACGGATGGCCATGGGAGTGCAAGGGCCAAGAATAACCCTATAAAGAGATGCCTGCTCCCTGCTTTGAGCTTTGATCGACTGAGAGTTTGTCTGGCAGATTGGTATGTTTGAATTGAAGTGGGGCCTGCTGGCAACTGGGGTCGCACATTTCTTGAGTGTTAACAAAATGTGTGTTACATACGCAGAATTTGTTGAAGCCACACTTCCGTATCTCTGACCTGTTAAAAAATAGACCACTGTGTGTACAGTAGCTTTGCTTCTGTGTTTTTTTATAACTTGTTTCATCAGTGCAGCAGGTGCTTGAGTAGAAATAGCTGGTGTTTCTGGAAAGGCTTTCGTAGGTACATCATACACAGCTTGTTCCATCGGCTTCTTTAGAACACATTCAAAGCTCAGTACCACTTCTTCCTTCCATCATCACTATCCTTTCTTTCTGATGTTGCCTGTTTCCGGGCTGTGAGACCGACCACCACCAGCTCGTTCTAGGGTCCTAGCAACGATTGGGTTGAAGTAAATTCTTCTTGCAGCCATCCGTATAGTGATGGTGCTCTTGCGTCTTCATCCAGCAGAGCAATCCCTGGGACCAAAGGCCGACACCTTCAGTAGTGAGGTGCTGTATGTTACTACATGTAGGTGGCTTGATGGCAGGTCCTAGTCAAGTACTCCCCTTTATTTCTAAGACGCGGCATAGCGGTAAGGTCCTAATCCGGGAATTGTTTTAACACTGGGAGGTGGCCTGGTCCTAACCAATGGACCTCTTTTATTACCTAGAGGTGTCATGTGGCCGTGTCCTAACCAATGGAGCTCTTTAATTACCTACAGGTGTCATGTGGCCCATCCTAACCAATGGAGCTCTTTTATTACTTAGTGGTGTCATGTGGCCCATCCTAACCAATGGAGCTCTTTTATTACCTAGAGGTGTCATGTGGCCCATCCTAACCAATGGAGCTCTTTTATTACCTAGAGGTGTCATGTGGCCCATCCTAACCAATGGAGCTCTTTAATTACCTAGAGGTGTCATGTGGCCGTGTCCTAACCAGTGGAGCTCTTTTATTACTTAGTGGTGTCATGTGGCCGTGTCCTACCCAATGGAGCTCTTTAATTACCTAGAGGTGTCATGTGGCCCATCCTAACCAATGGAGCTCTTTTATTACCTAGAGGTGTCATGTGGCCCATCCTAACCAATGGAGCTCTTTAATTACCTAGAGGTGTCATGTGGCCCATCCTAACCAATGGAGCTCTTTTATTGCCTAGAGGTGTCATGTGGCCCATCCTAACCAATGGAGCTCTTGTATTACCTAGAGGTGTCATGTGGCCCATCCTAACCAATGGAGCTCTTTTATTACCTAGAGGTGTCATGTGGCCCATCCTAACCAATGGAGCTCTTTTATTACCTAGAGGTGTCATGTGGCCCATCCTAACCAATGGAGCTCTTTTATTACCTAGAGGTGTCATGTGGCCCATCCTAACCAATGGAGCTCTTTTATTACTTAGTGGTGTCATGTGGCCGTGTCCTACCCAATGGAGCTCTTTAATTACCTAGAGGTGTCATGTGGCAATGTCCTAACCCACAAACTCAATGGATTACTTTTAGATGGAATATGACTGTTCTAACTAAGCAAATACTCCGTTTTCCCGCCCCCACCCCCATTTCCCTGTCCCGGTTTTCCCCTTGTACTCCGACTATCAATACTGTCAGTATCTCAGAAATAGGAATATTACTGTAGCTTTCAAGAAAACAGGACTGAATCAAACCATTCCTGTTACATTTCACCGCCCTGCGCCCACTTCCTTTTGCTATTTCTGAGTGCAAACATGTGCATTGCAAGGGAGGGGAATGATAACCACCAATACATTGAAAACCAGTCCGCCTGCAGGAATCTCATACCTCCGCATTGACAACTATCGGGGCGCTGAAGTGATGGTATATGAATGAACTTGAAGAGAGGCCCGAGTTATGTTAATGTTTAAAGACCTCGCGGAATGCTGATGTATGGTATTTTCATATCAGTCATTAAGCCGACAGACAAACAATCATGTTCCTCTTGGGAATGGTGTTCTTTTTTCATGGCAGTTTAATAGTAGCATGGTTGTCTGCAGTGCTGCCAAATAAGTTAGGTTTATTCTTTACACCGTTTCAAATTAATACTATAGCAATGGTGTGGCTGCAGTAAGGCGGCATAAATTAGGCATCTTTGTGCTGTGTATGTGCCTTTTCTACTTTGCTTTTACTAAAGGGTGAAGGATGGAGTTATAAGACTAAACTCCTAAGTGTAGTGGAAGAGACATGAAGCAACCTTTGACTTCTTGTAATTTTACAAGAAAGGACATCATATACACACCCTTTAACCCCTGTGATGGCCATTGTATCATATTTACATAAAAGCCTAGCCTGCCAGGTGCTGATGAAGTTATAGATAAAAGCTTTGATTAGCCAGCTACTAAAACAGGAAGATGTTAAAGGTATCAAAAAAGCAAAAGGTGATATAAATAATGTTTGGAAAAGTCTCAACTACTTACTGACTGTCGCTCAGGGCTGCGTCCAAGTCTGTTATTGTTTGGGCGGTCTGCCGCTTGGGAAGGGGAGCACCACTCTGCAAACTGGTCTCCGTCCTGCTCCCTTAAACAGGGGCAGCCGGCATGGCTCGCGGGTGGTGGCGTGGGCGCGGAGATTTGCGAGGGGGGATTGCGAGGGTGTTGCGGGGGAGCGAATAAAAACATAAATAAATAAAATAAACGTGCCTTTCTGCCGGGTCCCACGTCTCTGCTTCTGTTCTCCTGTCTCCACTCCAGGAACAATAAGGTAGCCAGGCTCCCTCCCCTAAGCCAATCACAACCTTGCAATGCAGCGTTGTAATTGGTCTGAGCGCCGTGACACCGTGCTCAGCCAGGGGCTGTAGTGGTGGGAATGTTCTCCATGCAGGCTGTAATGCAGCCTGCATGGTGAAGGGGAAAGTGAGCATGATTGGTTTGGGGGGCCGGAGAGGGATGACCAAACAGTCAAAGCACACATAGGAGTGGGCAAACCACTCCTCCCCTGCCCTGCTCTGAGAGCAGAGCAGCCAGGCACGCAAAGCAGCAGAAAGTATAAAATGATAATAATGCAATATTATCATGTTAGGTTTCTACTATGTATGCCTCGCACTGCTTAAATGCAGTAGGGCGACGCTCCTCCACCATAGCGGAGGAACCGCCACTGCCCATAAGAATAGTCAAACCTTAACAGCCAGACCACATCCACTCTGCATGGTACACAAGGAACCACAGACTGGTTTCAGCCATCTTAGGTGTTCTCATTAAGTTGCAGCTTGGATCCCATTACACACGGACCATGGGGTACATGTCTGGACATACATGATGCTCTTAGGACATCACATTCAAAAGGCAATTGGTGGAATGCTTGCATAAGTCTCAGCAACTGTCAATATCTGGTGGTTGTACCCTAGTCCATCATATTTTTTCCCACTGTGCCACTCCTGATGGAGTAACCACTTCCAAATCAGTCTTGGTCCGGCTTTAGTAGGAATAGTCAATTCTGAATAGCCAAGCCACAAAGCCTCAGAACGTGGTGTTAATGACATGTGTAATTTCCAGCAGTCAAATTGGGTAATTCAGTGTGGGTAAAAAATAAATACCGACAGTTGTTGGAAGCAGCCGCCGCTAGGTAGGACCACATGGCCACCTTGGTTGCATGTCCAGGATCACGTGGAATACCTTTTTTAATGCTGCACATCACAATGGATTTTGTTTTCTCCTTTTGTACTTTATATAATATTGAGTGTTTTTGGCATGAGCCCTCCCTGTGTTTCAATGCTTTGAAGTAGGTCTCTTTCTTTATACCATAATTATATTGAGCTGATGGGAGCATACCAAATGACGAATGCCAAACGTGTGACATGGGCTACTGGAATATAATCTCAGTATGGAAAGAATAGAGCCTGTTCTAATGCTGTTCAAATAAAAGCCTCAGAACCATAATATCCAAACTGCATTTCTTTCATTAGCTATATTATGGACTGATCCCCTGATGCAACAACAATAACAAAAAATTAAGCTATGTTTTATCATTACAGGACAGTCAGAATATTAACTCTCGTATGCCTCTTGCATCACACCAACAAACACCAAATAATGTGAAACAATTCTGTCACTCTTGAACAGAATCTGGAGATGGCAGTTTTTACTCCGCATTCCCCGGTAATCTAACACCGCCTTCAAATTGGGTATTTATTCTTAGTTAACTGAGGTGGAAAGGGCTGGGGGGCATCTGAAAGCATCCATACCTACTCCTTGTGCCAGTGTCTTGCAGCCCGATTCATCAAGCTGAATTGCGCTCGCAAAGGGCCAGATTCTGAGAATCTGGCCCTTTGCGAGTGCGATTTTTGCATTTGGGATTCATCATCCCAAATGCAAAAATCGCTATTTGCGAAATCGCATATTTGCGAGGAATTGGATTTAAAGAATCTCTATTAGAGATTCCTTAAATGCAATTCATGAACCAATTTTAAATTGCGAATTCGCAATATTTGGTCGCTATTTACCACGAAGTCTGACTTCGTGGTAAATAGCAAAAAAATAGAAAAAAGCACTTTAATGCATTTTTCTCTTTTGCATGTTACACACACACATGTCCTTTGGACATGTGTGTGCGCAACACCTGTTTAAATTTGCATTTCAGGGGTGCTACAGGGTGTCCTTTGGACACCCCTGGCACCCTTGAAATCGCTATCTTATTTGCGATTAGCTAATTGCTAATCGCAAATAAGGAATACTCCCCATTCATTCCTATGGGCCTTTAGGCCCATAGGAACGAATGGGGAGTTATTCCTTATTTGCGATTAGCAATATGCTAATCGCAAATAAGGAATGTGTAGGAATCGCAATTTATTTTGCGATTCCTACATGAATCCCGTTTTGCGAGTCTGTAATAGCGATTCCTTCTGAATCGAAATTTGCCTAGCTTACGTAACGGTAAGTTTCAATTCTATTAAGGACACGGAGGCGAGGATTATGCTATATCTTCCTTCGCTTTATTAACATAAAGACTCCACAGCAGCTTAGGAAAAGATATAATAAGAACAAAAAATGCTTTAAACATAAAGCATTGACGTAATGTTCAACAAATCAAACAACAACTCCCAAGAGTCTCTTTGCATAACAATAGTCCATAGTCCTTCCACTCTGTCCATGATCACTATATAACCGGACTTCTCATCATCTTCCTCCTCTTTCTTCGCGCAGATCACGCTTGAGCCTCATTGGTCCTGTTTAGCACCGTCGTTGCCTGTCGAAAAAGGAACAGCATCAGCGAGGTGGTCCAGGAATGCGACAACAAGGCGAGGAGCATTCAGTGATTAATACAGTACTGACAATGTAAAGGAAAACGCTTTACTTACTGCCATACGGGTGGGTAGAGACACCACTGTAGCCTGGGTGGGATAATCCTCGCCTCCGTGTCCTTAATAGAATTGAAACTTACCGTTACGTAAGCTAGGCAAATTTCGATTCTATGTCAGGACCGGAGGCTTCAGATTATGCTAGTTTAAAGCTTACTTACCACCAACTGGGCCAAATCCACCACCGGCTTAAAATAAAACCTCTTGAAGGTGGAATCCGAGGACCAATCCGCCGCTCGCATTAGGTCCTCCAGACGAGCACCCACCGAGAATGCCTTAGAGGCCATGGCCCCCCTGGCGGAGTGTGCTCCAAAGAGAGAAGTATTGATGCCCGCTTCTTGCATGAGCCACCGCACCCACCGAGCAATAGTGGGGGAGGAGACAGCTTTGTGTGGCTTCCGCAGGGCAATCAACAACTGACGCTCGCCCGGAGGGCGCAGATCCAAGGTCAGGTCCTCATATGCTTTGAGGCATTGCACGACACACAACTTAGGAGTGTCAAGAAACGCTGGATATGAAATAGAACGCGACGACGTTTTCGTGCGTCGGCCTACTGTAAAAGTAACCCCATCCGGGGAAAAGATGCGTGCAGAGACATCCAGCGCGCGCACGTCAGAGACGCGCCTACAAGAAACCAGACATAACAACATGGCTAACTTCGCCGACAGCTCTTTAAGAGACAGATAGGAATTGGCCGGCCACGATAGGAACAAATTCAGAACCAAATTGACGTCTCAAAGGACGGAGTACCTGGGTTCCGGAGGCAGCGCGAGCCGGATAGCTCGCAGAAGCCGGCACACAAAAGGATCTTCCCCTACTGGATGGCCATCGATGTTGTCATGGCCAGCCGAAATCGCCGATCGAATAGCATTGATCGTCCTATACGCTAGGCCCCTGTCGGCCAAATGTGCCAGGAAATTCAGCACGGGAACGAGGCCTGCGACCAAGGGATCCAGATCCCTTTGTAAACACCAACGCATCCACTTAAGCCAAGCGGATCTGTAACGCTTCGTCGTACTATCGGCCCATGCTTTGGAGAGCAAGTGCTCAGCCGACCCCGAAAGGCCCGGGAGCCACCAGCGTCTCCTGAGAGCCTCCACGCCACGAGGCGGAGAGAGTTCTGCATGACGAGGGGATGTGGTTCCTGATCCGTATCTGTCAGGAGCAGAGGAAACAGGGGGAGTAGGATTGGAAAATCCCAAGAAAGTTCCAGAAGAACCGGAAACCACACTTGAGACCTCCAGAGTGGTGTAACCAACACCAGCTCCGCTCCCTGGCGGCGTATTTGGGCCGCCGCTCGCATTATCATGGAGAACGGGGGAAACGCGAACGGTTGTTCCCGACTCCAATCCTGCAAAAACGCGTCCGTGGCCTCCGCTAGAGGGTCCGGCCTCCAGCTGAAAAAACGCGGCAGCTGGTGGTCGAGGCGGGACGCAAAGAGGTCCACCGAGAAGGGACCCCAGAGGGTGTGCAGCCACCGGAAAACCTCCGGATCCAGTTTCCACTGGCTGGCGTCCCTGAGATGTCTGGAGTGCCAATCCGCCACTTGATTGCACTGACCCGGCAGATACTCCGCCGTCACCGCAATGTGACGAGACAGGCAATAATCCCAGAAGTCCTTCGCCAAGTCCGCCAAGGCGCGGGACCGAGGACCTCCTAGATGGTTCACATAACGGACCGCCGAAATATTGTCCATCCGTAACAGGACACAAGCTTTGACCGAATCTTTGGTCCAACAATGAACCGCGAAGGAGCCCGCAAGGAGCTCCAAACAATTGATATGCAATTGTTGTTCTTCTGAAGACCAGGCGCCGCCGGTGGAAAAATCCCCGCACCGGGCGCCCCAGCCGGACCTGCTGGCGTCGGACTCTATGATCAGGTCCGGAGCCGAACCGAAGATCGCCCGACCGTTCCATGCCTCCATGTGAGACAGCCACCATGACATTTCCTCCTTCACTTCGTCCGTGAGGGGAACCCACTGATCGTAACTCATCCCACGGCGCAGATGTTGCGCCTTCAGGCGTTGGAGAGCCCTGTAGTGCAGCGGGCCTGGGAAAATCGCCTGGATGGAGGACGAGAGAAGACCCACCACCTTGGCGATATGTCGCAGGGACGTACGATCTCTCGTGATCGTCTGCCGAAGCAGGTGCCGTATCTTTGCGACCTTCTGACCCGGCAGGCTCAAGACCGCCTGTACCGAGTCCACCACGAAACCTAAAAAGGTGATCTGCTGAGTGGGAACCAAAACCGACTTGGAGCCGTTGATCACGAACCCCAGTCTCTGGAGCAGGCCGACAGCCTGACGCAGCTGGCCCGCCAGCACCTCTGGGCACTGCCCCATGAGGAGGATGTCGTCCAAGTATACTAGCATACGGACCCCTTGACTTCTGAGAAACTCCACTACCGGGTGGAGGACTTTCGTGAAGCACCACGGGGCCGAAGAAAGACCGAACGGCAGAGCGGTGAATTCGAACACCCTGTCGTCCCACAGGAATTGTAGGAAACGACGATGAGGGGGGTGGATGGGGACGACCAAGTAGGCGTCCTTGAGATCTAGTCTCACCATCCAATCCTGAGGGAGGAGCACGTCTCGAAGGAGGTGGATACCCTCCATCTTGAAGTGACGGTAGACCAACCACCCATTGAACTCTTTGAGATTGATCACAGGTCTTTTGCCCCCATCCGTCTTGTCCACTAAAAAGACGTTGCTGAGGAACCCATGCGGATGGCGCGTTGATAGACGGATGGCTCCCTTGCGCAGCAAGTCCGAGATCTCCCCGTCTATCAATCGCGCGTCTGACTCTGAAAAACCCATCGGGCGCGGGGGCCTCGCTTGAGTGGGCTGGTCGTAAAACTCGATATGGAAACCTCGTACAGTCTGCAAAACCCAAGCGTCGGCAGTGAGCAATTCCCACTCCTCGTAAAAGCTTGCCAGCCGCCCCCCGATCGGAACCTGATCCAAACAAAGTACACTTACCGGGGGCATTTCCTTGTCCGGAGTTCTTCTTGAACCCTCTGCCACCGAAGCGCTGTCCCCTGGTGGGGTAGAAGTTGGTATAGTTGGCAGAGGTCTGGTATTGACCTCTTCCGGAGCCTTGTCCTTTGTTGTTGGTCTGCCGACCACGGCCGATCGCGCGGCCCCTACCGCGACCGGCCCCTCCAGAGAAACGCTGGTGGAACACTCTCTTGATGCTAGACTGGGCCTTATCCAGCGACGTGAACGTATTCACAAACTTGCCCAGCTCCCTGATGAAGGGCTCGCCGAAGAGGCCTCCCTGGGCCACAGCACCCGCCTCCGACGAGGCCAGGTCCCCCAACTTTGGGTCCAGCTTGATTTGGAGCGAACGCCGCCTCTCAGTGGACAGGGCACAGTTGGCGTTGCCCAAGAACACAATCACCCTCTGGGCCCAATTCGAGAGCACCTCCGGTGAAATGGCGGTGCCATTCGCTCTAGCCTCCTCCGCCATGTCGAGGATCTTCGTGGCGGGCCCGACCGCATCTAACAATTTGTCCTGGCAGGCCCACCAGGACCGGTCAATCCCTTTCCTGGGGTCCTTCATAAACTTCGCCAGGAAGGTGGCCATCTTGGGATCCAATTCCGGGGTCATGGCCACTTTCCCTTCCAAAGTTGGCCGAGGACACTCCCCACGTAGGCAACCCCTCGCTTCCTTCTCCAGGGGCTTGCGCAGCCTGCCCCCGACAAATTTCGCCACCGTCTCCCCAGGTGCCCAGGCCGCGGAGCGGGGGTGGACTATCTCGTCCGGGTCCAGCATGCCCGACTCATCCCGGGGCATCTCCTTGGCAGAGGGCGCCGGGAGCCAAGATCGGGTTGACTCCCCGTCGTCATCCGAGTCCGGAGAGTCGTAGATTGGGGAGGCGGGGCCGTAGACACGTCCCCCGAAGCACTAGGGTCCACCAAGGGCGCAGGGGGCACCGCCGTCGCCTTAGCCAGGAAGGCGTCTCGAAGACGCTCAAAAGCGCCCCTTTCCACACCCTGGGCCTTCGATGACGGCCCCTCCTTACAAGGCCTCTTCGGGGCGGGTGGCAACCCGCCGGACGTCCCCGGGAGTTCGGGGGACGGAGGCACATGCGCCGCTGCCAGCTTCGCGCACTCTTCCACGATGCGGGCGGAAAGGCGGTCTTCCATGGGGCCTACCACCTCCGTCACGCAGCGGTAGATGGAATTGTCCACCGCCTGGTAGAACTCGTCGTCCTGCAGATAGGGGCAGGGTTCCTCCTCGTATTCCCCTTCCATCTCGGAACCAAGGGCAAATGCGGGGCACCCAAGAGGGCGGCAACCGAGAAAGATCTCGAATGTGGGCAGGCCAAGCGGCTGCGATCACGTTTTGGGCCAACTGACGTGGCAGATGGGCTTCACCAACCCCCAAGCGCGCAGACCCTCCTCGCCGGGACCGTGTCGTCGCACCCCTCAAGCGCGCTAGGCCACACTTCGGATAAAGAGGTGCACAAAGGACACCCGAACGTGATTCACGCGGTCAGAGCCGCTATACAGACCCCAACGGGGCGTCAAGAGTAGGAATTTACAGACCCGGGGCACCAGGTGTCAGAGGGGTACGCGAGGGCTGGCTCCTGCGCAAGCAGACTCCACGGCGCGGCTCCTGGCACTGCGGAGGCGCGCCGAAGGGTCGGCGAGACGACAGGTCGCCCCCTGGCGGTCTATGTACACACCGCACACAAGTGGGAAATAAAGTCGCGTAGGAACGAAGAACGTTCCCGCAACCGGGGACTCTGTAAGGGAATAAACCATGCAATGAGTCCCCCAACGATCGTACACAATACAACCAATCACATTGAAAAAGGGAAAAATATAGGAAAAGCACTTATCTGGCTGCGGGAGCAGCGAAGAAAGAGGAGGAAGATGATGAGAAGTCCGGTTATATAGTGATCATGGACAGAGTGGAAGGACTATGGACTATTGTTATGCAAAGAGACTCTTGGGAGTTGTTGTTTGATTTGTTGAACATTACGTCAATGCTTTATGTTTAAAGCATTTTTTGTTCTTATTATATCTTTTCCTAAGCTGCTGTGGAGTCTTTATGTTAATAAAGCGAAGGAAGATATAGCATAATCTGAAGCCTCCGGTCCTGACATAGAATCGCTATTAAAGACTCGCAAAACGGGTCTTTGATGAATCTACCTGTTGGTTCTGTTTTAAAGCACTTCATAAAGAGCTATTGGCTGGTACTTTAGTTTGGTGATGATCTGAAATGTCTCTGCTTTCTTGAGTCGAATCTTTGAATATTATCATAAATGAACGTTCCAAGGGCTATGCATTTGGTCCTTGTACTAGGTGAGCTTCTTTTGCGTGCTATTTGTGCACTCACGTTATTTGGCTTTCTGGAGGTGTTTTTAAGGTCTTGCCTAAGACGGAGCATATGCTTTCGTTCATGAGACATTTTGTAACTGTAGTCTCGCCCGCTCATTGCCCGCTCCTTGCTTACCAATGGTTGACTTTGTCACTCATTTTCTAGCTTTTCTTGCGTCCGTACATGCTGGCTTCACTTCCTCTTCGTATTTGTCCCTCTCGTGGAACATGGCCCAAGTACCTGTGTCCTTCCATAGTTCCCCCTTTCGGAGCTACTTCTTTCTTTTAGTTAAAGCACTCCATAAGAGTGCATGTGTTTTCCCCGTGTCAATATCTCTTACCTGTGTGCTTTTGTCCCCCTCTGTGTTGTAGATGCCCCCACACTCTGTCCGTTGTTCCTTTCCCCCTTCCGTGCTCATTGTGGTGTTGCTTGCCCCCTCCATGTTCCTTGGTTCCCCTGCCCCCAACTTCTGTTGTGCTCTGTGTAGTTGCTTGCTCTAACCTGCCCTTCATTGTGCTTCAGCTTGCTTGCCTACACCGCATGTCAGTCTCTTACCTGTGTTCTTTTTCCCCCCATGCTGTTACTTGCCGCCACTTGCTGTCCAGGTTGGTGCTTGTCTCCTCCCGCCCTCCATGTGGTGTTGCTGGCCCCCTCTGTGTTGTTGCTTGGGTCCCCATCTACCATCCATTGTGCTCATGGTTGTTACTTGTTCCCACACACCCACCATTGTTTTCCATGTTGCTTACACCCACCCTGCTCCATGTTGCTTGCTCCCGCTCACCCTGACATCCTGCCCTGTGTTGTTGCTTGCTGCCTCCCACACCGTCCCATGTTGTTTGTTTCTTTGCCACGCCCTGCGTTGTTTGCTTGTGTCCGTCCCGCATAGCTTGCTTGCCACCATCCCATGTTTGTTGCTTGCCCTGTCCTTTGTTTATTCTTGGCCCTGTCCCACTCTGTATTGCTGTTGCTTGCCCCCCCTTCGTTCTGCTCAGTGCTGTTGTTGCATGACCCCTCCCACCCTGCTTACCATGTAGAATGTGTATGTGACCTGCAGTTCACAGAAAACAGGAACATTCCCATTTTTTGACTTCAGAGAACCCACTGGACATTTGGAGCTGTTTTTGTACTACATATTACACGCAGGACCTGTGATGTGTTGTTTTTTTGTTGTTTTTTTTGTTGTTTTTGCTCCTCATCTCACCGTGTCAAGTCTTTGTGGAACATTTACAGCCGTACTCTCTCTCTGTGGGCCACCTGGCTATCCACGCTTTACCTGGGTCACCAGACCTCCTCCCCTTTAGTATTGGGGACATGGTGTAATCATTGGAGTGTCCGAATCAATCTCAGGTTCCTTCCCCACCTCATTAGAGGGTGCCAGATGTTAAACGGCTTCTCCTCTGCCCTCTCATATTCCAACCGAGCCATAATAAAAATAATGAATTTAGCCAGTTCTCGCTTCTCGGGGGGAGGTGATCCGTCCATGTCCTACATTTTTCCCTCCTTGCCAATAAGATCAAATATAGAAGGAGCCCTCTTTCTTGCCATGTGGCTATCTGGTAGAACAAACCTTCAAATATAACCAAAGAGGAGTTTACTTTAATCGTAGTACTGAAAAGTCCCGACAGTGCCTGTCCTATCTCTTTCCAGTATTGATCCAGCTCTTTACAATCAACAAACATATGGATATCATCAGCCATCAATTCCTGACACCTTGGGCATTATGGTGGGGGTACAGGGGCAAATGTCCCAATTTTATAGGGGGTATAGTAAAGCATATTAATCACGAAGAAGTGGTTCTTTTTCAAACAGGCAGGCTTAATATGTTTATATAGGGTCTTCAATGATGATTCAAGCATGCCCTCTGCCTGCAGCGCCAGTGGAGAATTATTCCATATCCCCTCTGCCGGTGGTGTCCCCATATCTTCTCCCTTTAATAAATGTTGGTACCATACCGAGACTTCTTTTACAATGAGTGTGGAGGATCGACTAAGTCTTTCTACTACCTCGTTGCTTCGCATCTCCCCCGTTCCGCTATATGCCAGGACACCAATTGGAGATATTTATACCTTGATAGGTTTGTCCCTACCTTAGCCCTCAAATACTCGCATGGGTGTATCCCGTCCTCATCCATTAACTCTTTCCATTCCAAGATTCCAGCTCTTTTAATAGGTATTGCCAGGGCATCTTTCAAACAGTCCGGAGTACCCGGTGAATCCCAGATTGGAGATGATTCTGAGTAGTACCCAATCCCACTCCCTACACTTACCCTGTACCACATCTCTAAGGCAGTTTTTAATACCTTCAAACGAACCCTCTTGAAGAATCTTGGAGATCCATATTTATACAAAAATTCATAATTTCCCCCTTCTACTCTCACCATTTCTTGCAATAATTTGCCCCAAGGTGAATCGTCAGGTCTGGTGAGTAACATACGTAGGCTCTTAAACTGAAAAGCCACTGAATAGAAGCTAATATCAGGGAGGGCTAGCCCGCCTTTTACTAGTCTTCTTCTAAGTTTCTTCTAGGTCAGGCGTACCCCTTTGTCTCCCCACTCAAAACTCCCAATTTTGCTCTATCTTTTTTATATCTTTCCTAGGGAATATCAGCGGAATGGTTGAAAATAAATATGAAAGCTTGGGGAGAATAACCATTTTTACTAACTTCACTTTACCATAAATGGATAGTGGGAGGTTCTTCCATCTGCTAAACAGGCGATCTATTTCCCTGGTTGTTCTATCCAGATTTATCTTAGGGATCCGATCCAATTCCCGCACAATTTAGATCCCCAGGTATCTAAACTCTCCGTGCCTAGCCAATGATCTGTTCCAACACATGACCTCAGTCTTGGATCTATTCACCTTGTAACCTGAAAGTGCCCCAAACTCTGCTGTCAATTCCTCAATCCGGGGAATGGCTACAACTGGGTCTCTTGTATACAGAATCAGATAATCTGCATAAAGGGCTAACTTAGAGCTATATTGTCCGGACTGGAACGGTGTTATAGTGGTGTCGAGCCTGATTGCCTGAGCTAGAGGTTCAATATATAGATTGAACAAGCGGGGAGATGGGACACCCCTGTCTGGTTCCCTGCTGGATATTAAATACTGATGTTAATGTTCCATTTAGAAGGATCCTGGCAGAGGCTCCCTTATAACAGTTCTTAAGAGTATAAATAAATACTGTCCCAAACCCCATTATTTCCAGCAGACTTTGTCAACCTTGACCTTGGCCGCGTCCAGAGCTACCACCGCCAAGGGTTCTGATTTTCCCACTGCTAGGCCAATATTCCCCAGCAGAAGGTGTGTTTGGTCTTCAATGTGCCTACCAGCCACGAAGCCCTTCTGATCTTCATGTATCAATTTTGGTGTTAGTTTAGCTAATCTCCCTGCCAAAATACATGTGAGAAGTTGGCCTGATATATGATGTCTCCAATTCTGGGGGCACCTTGTATCAGTCCAAACAATCCCTAATGGTGATGGTTGTAAGTCAACCTTATAGACAAGCTATCCTAAGGGTATCATGGACTAAGCAGCCTTAAAGGCTTAACTCAAGAGGTCGTGTTAAGCCAGCTGTTTTACCAACCACAATCCTGTAATATCAAATGAAAGGACACCACACAAGTTATACATTATAAAAGTATATGTATTTATTACTAGAATAATCCTCTGTACCCTTTATGAGTGCAGAGGCACAAGCGTTTAAACAAAAGCACAGTTAAACATATAAAAGTTGCACAATTATGGATGAGGCCCAGGGGCCACACAAACCATATTTTAAAAAAGTGGTAGAAGTATCACTAATCGAACAGTGGTCAGGCCTTGGGCCTGGGGAATCGCTAGGAGCAATCGGGACTAGCAATGCTGAAGTCGGGAAAAGCCCGCGGGATTCGGGTGCAGCGCTGAAAGCACACACATGCACCAATGCAAAGTCAATGGTGCGTAAAAGTTATCGAGTTACTGTTTTAAGAGTCTTCCGACTGACCTAGAAAGACAAAACTTTAGACTTAGACACTAGAGGTGTATACCAATACAGGAGCACCGGCGTTCAAGAGTTACCTCACCCACAGGAAGCGGGTGCACAGGTGCAAAGTCGTGTCGGCTTTCGTCGTGTGGATCTATGGAGCCTGGAGATGAAGATGCTGCAGGCGGCCAGAAGAGGTGTCCGGTGCGTCCAAGGGTGGATCGAAGCTGAAGGGAACCTGAAAGCAGAGGGGACAGAGTCTGGGTCACTCAGCAGTGACCAGGGTGGAACCAGGATGGAACCATGACGGAACCAGGCAATGTCGGGCGCAATCAGGTGGTTGTCGAGAAGCTTGTCTCCGCTGCCACGTGGACTCTGGGGCACCGAGGATGTCCAGGAGTGGACCACGAGCTGTCCCACGAAGGCTCTCGCTGTCGGCAGTGTCGGCTTCCGGATGGGGGAAAACAAACCTTGGCAAGCGCAACCCACGCAGGATTCGAAGATCGCTTCTTACTCGGACCAGCAAGGTCAGAGCGGGTGCTCCTTTTCAGGGGAGCGAGGGCCAGTCCAGAGCAACCGGACTGGCAGAGCAAATTCAAAGGTTTGTCGGTACTGGGCCCGCTAGCCAACGGGCAAGCGACCGGACCAATGCGTTGAGCCAAAAGATGCAGAAGGGCCCCCCGCAGCACTCGGTGAGTGTAGAAGGGTGAGCTTCGGTGCAAGAGTGGCTCAGGGCTGGGGCTTCTCAAACCCCAATGCACAGCTTCGAGGGAGCCTCGGGAGCTGCACGGTCAGCGCCTCGTGGTCTTTCCAAGATGGCCGGCCCCACGCTTCAGGTCGCCTCCACGGGTCTCAGCTCTGTGGGACTGTGGATCGAGCTGTTAGAAGGCAGGCACGCTGGGTCTTGTCGATTTCTGTCGCTCGAGTTCCGGCGGGAACTGCAACAAAGCAAACGTCGAGGTGCTGGATGGTGCCTGTTTGCACAGGGTGGTCACTCCTTGACCACAAGGGAGATTCTTCAGTCTTCTACGTCGAGTAGGATGTTGAAGGGTCCAGAGTTTCGTTTCATAAGTTTCAGTCATGATAATCTGTGTGCACTAGCACTGCTCCCACTTTTATACCAATCTAGTGGGCTAGATTACCTGCTAGGTCCCTCCTATGGGTGGGACCCAGGAAGGGGGTGGTTACACCCCTTTCCCTTTGTCCAGGGTCGCGCTGGGACTGGGGCTGGAGAGCCCCAGAACCGGTTTGACTGGATTATGCATGGGGAAGCCTTGTGCGCCCCAGGCAGTGTCTAGTTTCATTCAACCCACCCTGCCCCAATACACTATCTCCTGTCCGGGGAGGTGTAGCACCTCCCTGCGACAGGAAACCCTTTGTCCAGGCCTCCTCTGCCAAGTTTCGGTCAGCAGCAGGAGGTCAGACCTTTGTCGGTGGCAGCAGCATCCATTTTGTGATGCTGAGGCTCTGGTTAGAATTAACCGCGTTTTAGCAAAGTAACAGGTCTTCTCCCTCTAGAGGGGTGGAATGCAACCCCCGTCGCCAGGACTGGCGAGGGGATAGTATTCCAGATCGTATGACACCTTACACAACATGTTTTGATAAAGCCAAACCAAAGTTAGCACATAGCCGCGATGGATTTTAATGCACTTAAGAGTATATGGTATGGCATTATCCCGGAAGGGAGTTGTTCCCGACAGCTGCAGACAGGCTCAGCTCGTGCTAGAGCACCATCTCACATAAAACCAAGCACTCTGCCTCCAGGATTGATAAGGCCTGACATAGGAGTGACTCATAGGTTTATATGTGTCCAGATATAGGTTTAGATATAGGTATAATATATCCAAGCAAGGGGTGATTACACCACCTTGCCCCAGCTGAGTGATCAACCAGTTGTCAATTTAAGGTCCAGCCAGGGGTGGCAAAAGATATGCTGCAGCCCCTGGTAGGCCTTGGATGCACCTATGCCCTGGGCACCTATAGTGCACTGTACAGGGGCTGATAAAGTGTCCAGTTCCAGATTGGTTATGCACCTAGGGTGCATGGAGTCCATTTTACAGAGAGAGCAGATAGCCTGGGGCTCTGATTAGCAGGGAACCAGGCCAACTAAATCGAAAACCAGCTAAACACAAGGCAAAAAATCTGGGGTAACCATAGTCAGGTGTCCACCCTCCTACAATACCCACAAAGATTTTATAGTCTGCATTTAGCAGGGAGATTGGTCTATATGAGTCCGCTCTTTGGGGGTCCTTCCCGGGCTTCAAAATCAGAACAATGATAGCTTCCTTCCATGAGTTTGGGACCCTACCCGTAGATGAGTAGATAGAGTTAAAGATGGTTTCTAAGATGGGACTTAAATCATCCTTTAGATGTTTGTATACCTCACTGGAAAGTGCATCTGTACCAGCAGCCTTTTTGTTTTTTAGTTTCTTGATCTGTGCTTCTATCTCTTCTTTCGTTATAGGAGCGTCCAGATTGTTTCTACCCTCCTCAGATAATTTTGGCAGATTTCTATTGCCCAACCATGTGCGTAGGGCTTCAGTGGGCGGATTTACATCTTCTCTATACAGATTTGAAAATAGAGAGAGGAGGCAGCTTTGCATGTCCTCTAATTTCCTTGATGTATCCCCATTATTATTAACTATTAGCTCCTTAATGTCCAGACAAGTCAACGCCGTCTCCTCATCGTGCTTCAACATCCTGCGCATGCTACGTAAGATCTTCCGGTGGATCCCCACCGAGACCAGGAAGACGGTCACCCAGGCCCTCGTCACCAGCCGTCTGGACTACGGCAACTCCCTCTACGCCGGAACCACCGCCAAACTCCAGAAGAGACTCCAGCGGATCCAGAACGCCTCAGCACGACTCATCCTGGACATCCCCCGTCACAGCCACATCTCCGGACACCTGAGAGATCTGCACTGGCTCCCGGTCAACAAGAGAATCACCTTCAGTCTCCTCACCCACGCACACAAAGCCCTGCACAACCAAGGACCAGCATACCTCAACAGCCGCCTCAACTTCTACGCTCCCACACGCCAGTTTCGATCGACCAGCCACGCCCTCGCCGCCGTCCCCCGGATCGAAAAGCCACCACAGGAGGAAGGTCCTTCTCCTACCTGGCCGCCAAGACTTGGAACTCCCTCCCGACCCACCTCCGCCTGACCCAGGACCACCTTGCCTTCAGGAAACAGCTCAAGACCTGGCTGTTCGAGCAGTAGCGGACCCCCCTCCCCCAGCGCCTTGAGACCCTCCGGGTGAGTAGTGCGCTATATAAATGCATTGATTGATTGATTGAATGTCATTCCTAGCCCGATCAGTTCTAGATTTCCACGCTAGTAATGCTCCTGCCTTTTCTCCATATTCAAAATTATCCATACTACTTGAGTCCCACTGGGCTTTACACTTTGCATCTAAATACAATTGTTTTGCCAGTTCTATATCCAATTCAATCTGGGGAAGTCTTTCCTGCTCCCTACTGTGTGCGTTGATCCTATCCTGCTCTAGCTGACCTATTCTATTCTCGATTTTCTTAAGTTCCCCTGCCTCCATTCTGTTCTTAGCACAAATAGTTGCATGGAGCTTCCCTCTGAGCCCTGCCTTATAGGCATTCCAGATATAGTCTGGAGTAGTAGACCCCATATTAAATAGAAAGAATTCCGAAGTAAAGGCCCGGATAGATTGTATTACCTCTGGACTGGAAAGAATGGCCTTCTTTAATGTCCATCTGGACTGCGTCTGTATTTCACTTTTCACATAGACTAACTGAAGAGGAGCATGGTCTGACAGGAGACTGGGCTTCACTACTATCTTCTTAATATCATTAATTGAGTGTCTATCCATGAAGATATAATCTATCCTGAAGGCATGTTTGGACTTCTTACTATAAAATGTTTATCCCTGTATTGGACCCTGCTTAGCTCTCCATACATCCTCCAGATCTAGATCGTGCATCATATTCCGTAGTGCTCGCCGTATCTTTGGTGCCCCTACATAGTTACTCAAATTGGACCTATCTTTAATGGGGTCTAATAGTACATTAAAATCCCCTCCCAAAATATAAGGTGGAGCTTCTAACATCAATATGGATTGTAATTTCAAGATGTAAGATGGATCGTCCACATTGGGGCCGTAAAAAGAAGCACATACTATATCGATATTATTCAATACCATTTTCACAACTATCCATCTTCCAGAAGTATCTGTTTGGACCCCCCTAATTGTTGCAGAAATGCCGTGCTTCACTAGTATGGCCACTCCTCTATTATGTACTGTCTGCTGCGATTCCTCAAAATATTTTATCCACTTGGTCTTAGAAAATACAGAACGACTTTCAACTAAACTCAGATGGGTCTCCTGTAGTAGACCGATCTGAGCGCGCGACATCTCCAGGTGTTTAAGAATAAGTCTCTGCCTACGGGGCACCGCATTCCATTCACATTCCAAGTAGTAAAGATGGTCTGTTTACTCCCCAAACTTTGATCTCCCATCATTCTTTCTATTCCCTAACAGGCTTAATTCCTTAACTCTAGTGAGATTAGTATTTTTTTGGGTTTTATCCCTATGCTCCCCCCAAGTGCTCCCCCTGTAACCCCACCCCTCGCCATCTCCCCTTGTGCCCGACCCCCCCCCCCCCCCCCCCCCCCATGAGGAACCCTCCCTTCCAACAGGCTAAGCCTATTTGGCTAGTCTCCCCCACCTGGATGCAGTTTTGTTTTCGATTTAATCAGTGAATACTCTGTCATTGAACAATCTCTATCGTGCGGCATTTGACTCATATTGTCGGCCATGCAGCATAATTCTAAAGGGTGAAGGATAGATGGGAAAAGGCCTAAATTAGAGAGAGAAAAAAAAAGATAAGATAATAAGGCCAAGGGAAAGGAGGACTCCAATCCCCTACCTATACACATATTCCCCGCCTATTCACTGCCTTTCGATCCCTGTTCTTTCCTAATCTTCCGAATTAGACTATCAGCTTCTCCTCCTGATTTTACCAGGTGCATGTGGTTGTTCCACATCACCCTTAAATGTGCAGGGAACTTTATTTGTGCCTTTACCCCCAGACCATTCAACTCGTCCAACCTTCTCCCGAGCTCCCACTGTCTGGTAGCTGTCGCATGGGAAATGTCAGACCGTATTTGAAAATTGAAGGGCTTAGAGCTGTTAAATGCAATTGTTTTTTCTTTCAGGGCCGACAAGAGAATCTGCTCCTTCACAGTATAGGTCAAGAAATTTACTAAAATTGGGATAATGTCTTGTCTGAAAAGTTCTTTTTAGCGAATAAAATGAACCCATCCTGCTAATTGCCAGAAAAATCCCTGGAGTGCACACTTCCCACTCAAAGGTCACAAGTACAAATCAGTTGCATCCAAACCCAGATATAACTTTACAGCAGCACCACATGAGTTTACAAATATGATTAACAAAATATAGGATTATAATTTTTTCCTATTTATGTACATCATGAATTTTCTACTGAATGTGGGCTATCTGTGCTCTACTCGCATTTTTATATTGGAGGTTGGGTGGTTAAGAATTTGGTGATTAACAACTGTCATTTACAATGCTTACAAATGACAAATGTGCTAAGTGAAGCCCTACATACATAGCTATGTGTTTATGCGCATGTTGAGTCAATGGAAATATAATGTCAGAAAACGTATCCCAAATCCGAATGATACCCCACAACCTGTATGTCCACCCTGCCCGTCGTGTTAGCTTTCTGAGGGTGCTCTCCACATGAAATACTGTGTAGCAAAATATAAAATGACCATTTACAGACTGACTGATAGCAGGAGTCTGCTTCTCCGTGTTTGTATTTGGTGTTTCTTGTTTGCTTTTTGCATTTTATTGTGTAGACTGTTGTCTCGGTTACATTAACATGTCGGTGCCCACCATTTGCTGGCCCTCAAATCCAAAATGTGCCAACTGTCTACACATGCACCCCCCGTTTCGCTTGTTTTTGCTTGCCCCTTCCTGTGTTTTGTTGCTAGCCCTCATCCCGCTTTGTTTGTTGTTGGGCTCCCTCCGTCCTGCTCTGTGTTGTTGATTGATCCTTTCGCACCCTCCTGCCCTGTCCATTGTTGTTGATGCTTGACCTCCTCCCACCCTCCTGTCTCTTGTTTTTGTTGCGTGACCCGCTCTTACCCTCACGCATCTCGCTTTTTTGTTGCTTGACCCCCACCCATCCCTCATTGTTGTTACTTGGCCCTTCTCCCGCCCCTCATTGTTCCTGCTTGCGCCCCTACCACCATCCTATTCCTCATTATTCCTGCTTCCCTCATCCACCCTTCTTTCATTATTCCGGCTTGGCCACCCTCACCCACTCATCTTTCACTATTCCTGCTTGGCCCCTCACCCCCCCCCCCCCCCCCCCCCCCCCTCCCCATCTTTCACTGTTCCTGTTTGGCCTCCTCATCACTCCTTGTTCTTGCTTAGTCCCCTCCAACCTCATGTTCCTCTTTTTTGTTTTTCCTAACTTTCAGTTATGCTCCACAACAACTGGCTGATGTACAAGATGGCTAAAAGACATTGACAAAGATAATAGTTCTAGTAGGCTAGACCTATTGGCTTCAACAGTGCTTGTTATTTCAATACTGTGTGCTATGGTTTCCAGCAAAACGGAACACTGTGTGAGGAGTATATCTGGCAATGCAAGCCCTGAAATGTTATTCTGTGCAGAAAACTCAGGATGTCCTACATAATCCTTGGCCCAGGCTGGCCTTTAATCCCATTGGTCATTTCCCCAGAGACTGGAGCCGTTCAAGGCCAGTTTTTGAATTCCTGCCGCCAATGGGATTGTGATTTAAGTGTCAGCCAAGTCATAAGGAGAGTGACGGGGAGCTAGAAAAGAGAACGAATGAGACTTAATGGAAAAAGGGAGTAACTCTGGTTTGGCATTTTTTCCAGGACTGCTTTTGGTTCCTAGTCAGGCCTTGCATAGATCGAGGAGGGCCAGGTCCATTTAAGACTCTCAGTATGTCCATGAAAGATACATTTGTCTCCAGTTAATCAAAAAGGAAATAATTAATTCCGTTGTTACCCTCGAAGTGTGTTAAAGGTTGCCCCCTGCCCTCAGGCCTACGGTGGACATCTCTGAAGCATGCATCATGTTCTTGGGCACAGTGACTGTAAACATGTCGCACTCACTAAAGCCTATGACTGTCTCAGTGCTTTCCTCCAACCTGAATTAGCCATATATTTATCTACCACCTATAGCCCTCGAGTACATTTCAAGAGTCTCAATATTGCATTTTGATTGCTGCATCCTGACTATAATAATAACTTGTTAGCCAACCCCTCTAACAATGAAAACGTGGTCCTACTCTGGCTCTCACTTTCCCATGGTCTGTTAAGTTGCTCAAG
This sequence comes from Lissotriton vulgaris, assembly GCF_964263255.1. Classification (NCBI taxonomy): domain Eukaryota; kingdom Metazoa; phylum Chordata; class Amphibia; order Caudata; family Salamandridae; genus Lissotriton; species Lissotriton vulgaris. The sequence continues at coordinate 355,186,584 of NC_141700.1, read as the reverse complement.
GAGTTGAAGCTCTGTTGCCGTATTCTGACCATATGGTGGATTCATTTTGCTCATCTTTTGACTCAACAAAATCAATTTCGGTTTTCTGTTCTGTGTATTTGTGTTGACAAAAACATCTACATTTTTCTTAACTGAGCTGGCTCTTTAGAGGATAGAAATCTATTTTAATGGTCTTCACCCCTGACCTTTTATTCTGGCCAAAGTATTTCACTTCCTTTTTTGAGGTTCCAGTTAGGTTATGCCACTTTTTCGGCTTCGCCTACACAATGCATGCGCCGTGCTGCAAGATGTATTGTTTACATTTCAGTGGGCTTACAACCTGCCCACAGCAAACCATAGTTTTTAGGTCGAGCATTCAAGACCTCTTGATATACTTTAACTCCTTGGACGCTCATGACGAGCTCAGCTCGTCATGGTGTACACCTCCATACACTCATGACGAGCTGAGCTCGTCATGAACAATGGGAAACAATGTTCAGCACAGGAGGAAAACAACAATAGCATTGATGTGGTTAGTATATACTTAAATGTGGATGTACTTTGTGAGCTCTGGAGATCAGCCCTAGGACTTTTCCGCTTACGGACTTTTTTCTCTGTTCGACTACCTCTATTTAACTGTCTTGATAGAAAACGACCAGCAGAGGTCAGTAAAATACCAGAATCACTTTAGCATTCTCTAGATTCCAGTCCATAGAAATTGTCTTCCACGAGCACCCGTAGACCATATTTTTTTCAAACCTTGTATTTTCAGTGATATGACCACCGAAAACCCTAATTTTAATTAAAAATAAAGCTTTGTGCTTTACCATTTCCTCCTGAAAGGCAATATCTCTTTTCATATGTCCCCATACCTGGCATGTCACGCAGTTTGATGCTTACTTTCCCTTCATGTTAAAGAACAGTAGATGTTTCAGCACTCAGGCTATTGTTCTGCATAGCTAAATACATTTAAGCTCCCAAAGGCGAGACCGATTGCATTGCAAATGCTTGTTTTTTATTGTCGCTCTTAATTGCAGTCTCAAATGCTTAGCTCTCATAGTCTTACCTTCCTTTCTTGTGTTAGGTCCAACCTGGATCATGATCCAAGTACATGTCCTCTTCCTCGCCTTTGTGCAACACACTATTTTTTAGGTCGAGCCTAGCGGCAGCTCGCATGCACTGCTCGCTCTGTGAGGCATGCTTTATTAGGGTATGCACTAGCAGCCCAGCCCACTCGCTGCCCATATTTGTCATTGGGTTTGTGTCATTGTCCTTCTTAAATGGTTTCTTCTTATTCGTAAATGGGCTTGATAGTTCCTCCTTGTCTCCATTTGTTGCTGCCCATAAGGACTGGACCTTTTACTTGGCTCGTTACGCGGCCTGCTTTATCTAGGGGGTGAGCACTATTTTTGTTATTGGCACTGATGGGGATAATGGCGGCTGCTTTTTTTGGTATTTGCATAATGAGCACGGCGCCCACTTTAGGGACTCTGCGATCATTTAACATTTTTACTTTATTTAACTTTCATGTTGAGCTCAGCGTCCACTTCTGGGACACCGCGCTCATTTTTTATTTTTTTCACTTTGATACTAAGAGTGGTGCTCTCTTTAGGGACACCGCGCTCAGGGTTTTTTTTTTTTTTACTTTAAAACTGATCAGGGCGCCACTTCAAGGAAACTACGCTCGGTTTCGTTCTTTCTTTTTTTACTTTAACACTGAGCGCGGGTCCGCTTCAAGGACACTGCGCTCAGTGTTTAAGTAGTAAAAAAAAAAGAAGAAACCGAGCGCGGTGTCTTTGAAGTGGCGCCGCACTCCGCTTCAAACTTAAACAACCATTTGCAATGCAATAGGTCCCACATTTATGTAAGTTTAAGCTATTGGCATTGTAAATGACAATGCCTTTTATTTTTGTTTTAAAAAACAAATCAAAAATAATAGGCATTGCCATTTACTATGCCAATAGCTTAGATTTGCGTAAATGCGAGACCTATTGCATTGTAAATGCTTGTTTTAATAAGTATTTTGGTATTATTACTGGCCATGCAATGTGCTTTCCTACATTTAACAGAGCCATTTAGTTTCTTATTTATGTTGCTTTCACCCTATCTGCCATCCTTATCTATACTTGAGTTACTTACACCCACAGTTGTACTACTCTACACCACTCTACTTCACGCCACCCTACTTCACGTCGCTCTACTCCACACTAACCCACTGTACCCATACCAATCTCCTGTACGCCACGCCAGTCTTTGACACTCAACTCTACGCCACTCCACTCCATTCCATGCCACTCCACCCCCCTCCATGCCACTCTACGCAACTTCACTTTTCACCGCTCTGCTCCACTCTTCCTTCTACATCACACTATTAACTTTTCGCCATGCTGCTATACAGCATGGCTAAAAGATATGACAAAGCCAGTAGCTAGCACGTAGGCGAGACCTATTGGCTTTGCCAATGCTTGTTAATGCAGGTGATCATTCCCAAAGGGTGGTCGATGTTTATCCTGAACACAGCGTGCCCGATTGGTTCACCCTGTTCATCCAGACTTCTAACATCAGAAAACAGTAACAAATGCGGCAAATATGCCAGTGCGTCGTTTGCATCTTTTTTGGGGAGGGAGGGTCCAAGGGATTTCAAGTACTATATGATCTCTGCCTGGGTTACTTGTGAAGCACAGTTTAGCCTTCAAGGTTCTGTGCTTGATGTATGAGAATCTCATTTTAAATTGTGCTAGGATGCCGCAGGTAGAATCACCCATACCACAGGGTACGGTGTTTCCAGGGTGCAGTACTAACCATAGTTTTCTGAATTTTCTCCATGTGGAAGTGGGAATCTCTCCTGCTATCAATCTTGGGTCAGCCGAAGATTCTCGTTCCTGGCTGCCATGTCCAAGAAACTTCCACAGACATATGTTCCTTTGATTCCATTAGTGTTTTCTCAAAAGCCATTACAACCCTTATTTTCTTCTAAAATCTCGTGCCAGGTCTAATCTTGTTCCTAACGTCATAAATGCAACCGAGGTCTCCCCTCACTATTCCCTAACCTAGACTTGATTTGGTGTGCCATTCAAAATCTAAGAATTAATCAAAAAAGAAATATTACCGCAGCAGCCAGTTCTAGCGCGAGTTTAAAGGGAGTAGCCATATTCCTAATAAGTGCCCGCTCCGTGCTCTGTATGATAACATCTGTTACTGCAGGAGTTCATACTGGAGTGTGAATCTCATTACTCACACAAAGGATGCTGGGACAAGATGATGCCAAGCTAAATACAGCGAGTCTCTCCTGCCCTGATGGATTCGTAGAAAACCGTGTGAGCTTCAGTGTAGATGGACTTCTTTTAAAGATAATAAAGCCGAAAATAGCAACTGAGGGGGAAATTGCCGCCCAGAAACCTGCCCTTGTAATTGTTTCCCTTTATAACCCGATGTGGTTTAAAATCCAATTAGCCAAAATGGGAACAAAGCTTTCGACGCTCTCTGTGTAATTCCCATAATTCATTTCAGGGCACCTCTATAAAGGCTGAGCTGCAGTGATGAAACAGGGCTCGAGGAGGCCACAGACCTGAGTGAAAGGGCGAGCTGTGTGTCTAGATCACAATGGGACAGATTACTGTAGGACTTCGAGTGGGTTTTAACTGTAGGTTCTCATCAGCACCACAAATGTGGCACTGCCCGTCTCTGCATCAATTATGTTCCAAAGTCTTTGGTTACAGAAGGCGGTAGTTGCATGTTTTGTTGTTAAACTTGGTACTGTTTAATTATTTAAGTGAGGTATTGCTCCGGGGTATTTGTAATGGCACCCTAAGAAACAGATAACACAGAAAACCTTTATTGGGGGGTCCGAGGGATAGGATTTTTAAAGACCGGCAAGAAGTAGTTCCCCATAAACACGTATATAAATCACACAAAAAACTTCTTGGGTCTAAAAGGACTTGGAAAACAGTGAAGGTTCAAGATGAAGTGCAACTGTATCTCAAAGGAAGAACCTAATTGGGAAGCAACCCCTTTTAGGACGAATGCCCTCACTCCCCAAAGGTGACATGCTTCATCATTTGGGCTTTCTCCTCCCAGTGGGAAAGCCTAGTCCCACTGAGGGTTACAACCACCCCTCTGAGAGGTGGGAGCTCAGGGATGAGATACAGTTGCACTTCATCTTGAACCTTCACTGTTTTCCAAGTCCTGTTAGACCCAAGAAGTTTTTTGTGTGATTTATATACCCTAAAAAACAGCACTCGTATATAGGGCCCGATTACAAAGACACTGGCTCCAATGGCTGGTTTTATGTTTGTGAATAATTCCCTATGGCAACCTGCGATGGTACTCCCTTTACTCCTGTGCAATATCACCACATTATCGCAAAAGTTTGAGTACACTCCTTACGTGCATAACAGTTTGTGGGTAGTGACAAAGTCCTCCTGGAAACATTATCAGCCTTGGAGATGGTTTGAGATTTGTTCATGTCAGGAGTCGGAGTAAACCATTTTCAGCTTGAGATAAGCAATGGAACACCCCTAAGCTTGTGAGAAATGTGTTTCCAAGCAGTAAAAATACTACCCTGTTGGGAATAAAAATGGTGCTTTTGCACAAGGTATTAGCATCTCAGCAGGCGTTGCTGCACACCATGTGCAAATACACTGACTGAAATGGCAATGCAAAAGTATAACCAGGAATTCATTAAATGTTTCTTGAAGGACTCCTGACAATCTGTGATTGACACACCTTTCGAACTGTAACCTTTTCAAGTTTTGTAAATACCATAACATGGTTTACATCCTCACATGGATGTAGTTTACAATCAGGTGGAGCCATATAACTTTATTAGTGACTGGAGCCCATAGCTTTCAAAATACTTGTGTGCCTAAGCAACAAAAAAATCCTGGCTACTGGCTTTCCAAGATGCTGCATCTCTGGTTAGGATCATTAAAAAGGAACATACTCCCTTTTTCGCGTCTGCGCAAGCACAGCTTGAAAACACAACGGATATTATAGTACTGCTTTTTGTTTCATTCTTGGATTAATTTGTTAATGTTTACAAAGTTTAAGCACACAAATCCATCTCAGTTTTAACTTGTTGCTGCAAATGAACAACCCCCACATACACCAACCGGTTTTGTGCCTGGGCTAGCACCAAAGCTGTCTGCCAATGCCTTTCTTACTACCCTTGTAAAAACATGCATATAGTATACTGCTGGCTTCAGAAGAGTGAACGTCTCTTAACAACTATTATTGGCTGTTTGGTGTATTTCACCTCATAAAGAATTGTTTCCATTGCAATGCATGTGTTGTATTGATTTCAGTGCTCAGCAGTGGCTACTTGGGATATTTAAAATCCATCTTGGTAAGGAGGCTTTGATCTCAAAAAGCAAGGCATTGTAAATCATAGGCAAACATTCGCTTGAAATATGATCTACATGCTCCAGAGTAGGTTATTTTTCAAACGTCATTTTCTGATACGACTGAAATGTTTTGTAAATGATTTTGTTTATTAATAAAACCTGAACAAAATGATCTAGAATTTACATGTTTGAGTACACTAACTTGAACACGTGGCATTAACGTGGCCTGGTTGGTGAACTTGTTGCCTCCCCTCGCCTACCTCCTTACCAGCACATCTTTGGTTGCATTCTGGTGGTTAGCTCAGTGCAGCATTGTGTGGGCCTTCACATTACCCTCCACGAGAAATAACATTCAGGTACCCCAACTGCAGCCAGACTGCAAACAGATGGTGTTGAAACCAGAGGCCATTATTTGCTCAGTGCGCAATGCATTGAGGGCGTAAGCGATATTTTCTGCAGGTTTCAAACTCCACCCTGCTTACTTTGAACATGTCCTAATGCAAACATACCAGTGCGGATATGCTGCTACCTGCAGGAAGTGCTGCTGATGCCATTCTTACAGGGCACACCTGACCATTGTAATAGTGTCACTTGGCCCTTTTTGATCACAAACTTCTTTATCACTCGCCTTAGTTCTCATTTACTTGGTCCTCCGATGGATCTTGCTTCGTGCTGAGCGGGATCAGACATAGGGGATCCAACTTTAGTTATCCAATAAGGACTAGGACTGGGGTAACTGACCTACAAACTAGTAATTAGATTCATGTTTAAAACCCTCACAACTAAGCTGTAGAAGTAAAGTATTATCACTGCTTGACCAAATCTTCTGGAGAAATTCATAGGAGCCAAGATCATACATACCAGTAATTCATGTAGAGCTATGCAGAATAACATTAGAATCTGCTGTTCAGAGATCTCTCTATTAAAATTCCTCCAACCATCAATAACTCAATTGGAATGCACAATCAAGTACTAGAGACAAATCATGGAAAAAAAGAAACATGATTTAGTTAAAGGAAAAACTACATCAACATCAGGCATTTAAGAGCTAAGAATACAAGATAGTCAAATCATAATTGAGTTTGCCTTTAATTACCAACGCTCTGGTAAAGTTCAGAAAGGACAGGAGCCATGACAGCTCAAAAGTACTCTCCCATGAGAGGGAAAGAAGTCTGAGAATAGTGCATCAGTTGAAAGGAAAACCAATAGAGTCCGCAAGGAAGTTCCAAAAAGCTCTGTCCAAAAGGTGAAGAGTAAGTCCAAAGAATATTCCTCCGCCTCTCTGTCACATCAACGTGTAATCTAATCCTCAAGTTCCGGGGTGACACTTCCAGGGTCACCTCTAATGGTGAAACCAATCAGTCCATTTGCCAGTTCGTATAGGGTGATTGTCTTGCAGCATAAAGAAGACACATATTATAGCAAAAAGGTGGTAATCATCACGTAAGTTGTCAAACCATCCAATGTATGACTTTCAAACAATAGTCCTTTTGATAAAGGACATGAGTGAGTTCAAGAGGACAGTTTCCCATGGCAAATGTTCCCAAAGCAACAAAATGGTTGCAAGCAATCCTCAATGTGAATGCGAACTCTCCCTATAAGACATAGTTTCACTTCACATTGCAAGTTTTCAAAGCCTTTCCATTAAAACCGAATCAACCAAAGTAAGGAAAATGTAGACCTAAGCTGAATTTATTTCATAAAATACAGAATATAAAATAATGGAAATATACATTTCATTTATTACCTTTAGGACCGTATATATTTCTTTCAACGTATTTGCTCTCATAAAGTATTTTAGTTTCGTTGTAAATAGTAAGTATAACTAAGACATATTACTGCATTTTCAAAGTACCAACATGTAAAATTATTTTAAAATATACATTATTATCGTTTCTGGTGATTCATATTAGTACATGTATGAAGATTATTTCCTAAAAGTTTTAGAGCATTTTGTTATACTATAAATGTGCAGCACCCTTTTCTCCTTTTTACCTTATTTCACATATACAAAATATGGTATTTAGAGTGAGACTCCTAAATATGCACATAATGTCATCTAGTTTACATTCGTTTTCATTAATTCTTCATGCACATTTTATTTCATAAATGTAATTAAGGAAAATCTTCTAGCCGTCTGAATTTAGCATTTATCTTCTATAACGTTTTGAAAAGATACACCAATACTAATAAATAGAGTACAATCTGTTATTCAAGTAACTCATTTTCATCTAATTTTCTCTTGTCTGCATGATTTTACGATCAGTAACTAAGTCTTCTCATGTTTTTTTTCTCTTGATTCTTCAACGTATAGTTAGCACAGTTGGTGCACGTTTGTCATTTTTCTCTGAAATGTGTCATAATCTATTTTATGTGTCAGTTAAAAGGCTCAGCAGTTTCTCGGCTTCATCACCATAAAATGGCTTCCAGTTCAGGCAATGCCTTTTGCTAGTTCACACGGTGCTTCTTCTCTGGAGTACACTTCCCTTTTGTGCCCTACCCTGCCTTGCAGCTCCAGTGTTCTCCTTGCTGGCCAGTTCATGTCTGCGCCCTCTCGCCTCCTCCCCATTGCTCTGCACCACTTTATTATTTAATTCACTTGCTGCCGATCTGTGCTCTGACTTCCCCTTCCAACCTCAACCTCTTGTGCCTTGATTGCACCCCATTTTCCTCCATTTGTGCACCCTGCTTTGTTCCAGTCTCGAATACTTGCAGACTACTCCATTAGCTGCACCTGCCTTGCCTGCATCGCTTTTTGCTTCTCCATTGAAATTTCTCTCTTCTAAACCAGGTCAGGGCTTGCAAACTCCACTCGCCATGGCAAACCAGATTTCATTGGGAAAGCTATTTTTAGGGCCTACTCTCTCTTTTTGGTGAGCTGACAACAGGTGTTCTGCTTGCTCACAAAGTGAATGAGCAACAAGGATGCCTTTAAATCTTATCTTGTCACATTTGCTCAGCTTTCAGAGACCGAGTTCAAAAGTCAGTATGTCTTCCTACATTTACTTTTCTTTCTGTGACTTAAATTAGAGGTTTTTGTAAAGTGGAACTGTATGACAGTCTCATTGAAACCAGTTCATGGGTCAAGTACATTACAGTTAGGTCAAGTAGATTATTCAAGCTACTAGATCTGTAGGTCTAGTAAATATTTTCAGATTTTTCGAGCCCTGCAGGTAAATGCTACTCCTAGCACAAACAAATGTTTTTTGTGGTAACTTGATTTTAAGCTTGTCACTCAGTTACCCCACAGTCATAATGTATAACCATTATCTTTCAAAGCAAGCTCCATCTGTGATTTCCAAACACCTTATTCATTACAAATAATTATCATTCAGATCTTGTTCAGGGGGCCACAGAAGCAAGCAGCAGCTGCAGGGCCTCAACCACTGGTTGAGGTTGTTTGCTTCTGTTGTCCAGGGTTCAGTTCCAGGTTGATTGTGGACACTGGGCCAAGTACTGCCTGCCCCTTCACAACTTGAGTCTCAGTGGTAGCGATGGCAAGCAGTAACAGGTTTCTTAGGGAGGTAGTGTGGGGGTGCCCGATCTCGGCACTCAAAAAACACAAAGTAGTGTAATAAATAATTTCCCACCGAGTCCTTTACGTTCAAGACGAAAAGTATAATAGTACACATACTACATGAACAAGATGCAACATAGTGTCTTGGGCTTTTGATGTTGCCTGCTCCTTTTCTCACAGTTGGACGTTGAAATACCCCAACCCCTGCCCCCCCAGTAGTCTGTAGCCAAAGTCCCTGACAGGCTATGCTGAATCTCTATTGATTACATTTTGGCATCACCAATAATTTGATAAGTAGGTTGTGCTCACACGAAGAACACTAGCTGGGGTTGTATTGCGATTAATTCCCAATTAGCTGAACTGCAGTGTCACTTTCATCTGCAGCCTGTGCAGATGTCCAAGAGCTAGACTGGTATTGTCTTACAATTTATGGCCAAATGTTAATGTGCTCTCTTATTTCTAGTTTGGTTGAGCATTCCGTAGGCAGTGCTTTCGGTATCACAGTTTTCTAACCTAGCAAAGATAGCAGCACCAATGATTAGAGGTTTTGAAGCCAGGGGGGTGGGTGATGTTTCTAACTAGTTTGTGGACATGATGGCTCCTTTGGTGTTGGTGAATTGGTAGAAAAGTCATAGCCTTTACTGCACTTCAAATATTGTCCTTTTGGTGCAGTGAGGGGACGGATCACCATAAGGCTTGCGAAGATGTTCATAGGTACAGTAGGAGTTGTTAATATGCTGTCCCTGTGTGGTAGCTTGCCAGCCTTCAGCTTCACTAAGCCTTGCGTTCTTGCCTCCACTGGTAAACCGGGAACTAACGAGCAACAACCAACTAGCTGAGTTGTGCCCGAACTCCTTGGTATTTAATCTCTTTTCCCAATACCATCTTCTTCCAATAAACTTGCTGCAGGAAATTCTTTGTCTTGTGCTGACCGCTGATGAAATCTATGCTATAAGTGCCCTGCATGTCTTGTAGCATCTCATGACTTGGAAGATTTAAGTGGACGCCAGCAGTCTGTGGTTGACGAAGCCTCAAAATCTGTGGGCAAAACTCCCATGATTGGAAACTGATTTAAAGAATTATTGCAATCAAATTCAAGACATTTCCAAGGAAGGCAAGGCCTTGATGACCTGTATTTACATTTTGCCAGGCAGTTGTTTATTCCAAGTCCGAATCGTCTTTGAGGTCGTGTGGATTATTCCTAGCTTGGATAAGCTCATTCCATCTGCCTGTCCATGTTCCTTTCCCTCTTTCTCGCAGACCGCTAACTAAATGATGTGTGAATACGCCTGTAATTCTCTATTGCAATATCAGATAACCCAACCTACTGCCACATTTAGGTGTTAATAGGAACAGCACAATGGGTGGAGAGCATTGGCTCTTGGGCCGGTTAGGATTTTACTGGTGAGCATAATTGCAATGCTTCCCTTTGCTCTTTGGTTTGACGACTCAAGGGATCAAAACAGCCTCTTCAATATTTAGTTTAACTGGAGATTGATTTCTGAGCCTCTTTAATCATATGGTCAACGTACGCTTTTTATTACTTTAAATATGACTATTCATTAATAATACAGTATGCTTAACATCTCCCTCTTTTTAACATAACTTCATGCACTGCATAATATAAAATCAATTATCAGTACTAATCTGGCATTTTTTTAAATTTAAATGGCCGACATCCAGCGGTCTCTGGCTGCAGGCAACCACTCCTCTTGGAGTACCTCTTTTTCCCTTTAGTTTCTATCTTCCTTTGTGAAGGTCCCAAATTGGTTGAGGAGAAATTCAAGCGAGCGATCTGTGTTCCTAAAGGCTTCTACGGCTTCAAAGAACTGTTTGTGTTAGCAGTTTCCACAATTTGTAACAAATCCGTTCTGTCCCCTCTGTTTTGCTTCGTGAATGCGGTTGGAGTGAGGTATCATAATGACCTTAAAATCCGGATCCTAGTTAGTTTAAAAATATGTAACTTCTGAGTGAGGACCATGCCAAGGTTGTGGCCAGCTTGTTGATGGGGGGGTTTGGTATTGCAGGCTTCTGTGATGTATGAGCCAACCGTGTTAGCTAGCATTTTAAATAGGTTGTTACATTTCACCAGGATAGCTTTCAGTGTTCTATGGGGCAAGATCGCGTACAACACCAAATCATTGAACACTGACTCACTAGTTGCTCTCTGCAAGTGTGACAATTGCCCCAGTAATGTGTGTGTATAATCACCAGTGGGTGAATTTAGTTAAGGACTTTCAAAGTAAGAGAAAGATCTTTTGTGTGCACATGATTTCGGAATATTCAAGACTAAATTGCCTCTTTTGTTGATGCTATGTCTCTGGTTATTAGTTTGAAGTCCACCTGGTCTAGGTTTTTGAGCCTCTCCAGATGATTTGTTCAAGAGACATGCCTTAATTGACAGCATTAAAGTCCTCCATGAGTCGCTATGTTGTAGTGAGAAGCTAGCTCTGTTTACAGAACATTTTGTATGTAGTTGACCTGATTTTAGTGATTGACTTTTGGCACAGAGACATCACCCCCAGTACCTTCCTGTGTTTGATGGGGATTACTGTGTAATCGAGGGTGGGTGGGTGACTGTTATGCTTTGCAAATTTTCTTGGTATATAGAAACAAAGACCTTTGCATTGGGAAGGGGGGATCTGTCAATTGCCTTTTGTGTGAGTATGTATCATTTAAAAGGACCAGGTGTCGTATTATGAATATTCCCATGTGGAAAAGACATAGCTGAGCAGTGCAGGTAATTTCAGAGTTAAGCCTCTGGGCTTATCTGTAGGATGCTGCAGCTTACAATGGTAAGCAGCGTCACTTCCTACCACAACTTCACTCCCTTTTCTGTTCTTTGAAGAAAAATCAGCAGTCATTTGCTGTTTTCAAGGGACGTCTTTTCCATTGGAGCGGAGGAGTATCGCCCTGCTTGATTGCCCGAGCCCGGGGATGAAAAATAAAATGATAATTCATCATTACCATTTTAATTTTTATCTTGATATCCTCCCGTCATGAATGAGTGTCAGGACTGGGGCGGAGCCACTGATGAATCACTGCAGCAGGTACTGGGAAGAGGGTGGGTGGTAGGTGCACTTTTTAAAGTGCTCATGTCTTTTTTTGGCCGGCCATTTTGCGACGGCCACTCAGACATGCACACTTTGAAACCTCTAACCCAGCTGCCTTAAGACAGTAAGTGCGGGCCTCTAGAAAGCTGTGGAGTGAGACTTCTTCCACCATCAGGGCGCTGCTGTCATGCGTGCGAGAGCACCGCCCTTATCGGTCAAGGGTGTATCCTGGTAGCCGGGCTGCAGCGCGAAGAGGTCCGGAGTAGGAGGTCCTGTTGCCGGGTAAGTGCTTTCTTATATTTTAAGTTTATATTTGCGCACAGCAGTTTAGTTTGATATATTTTTTTTGTTTGAGCGCAAGCCCGCCCTCCCCTTCCTGTTGATGCCAATCGCTACTGCAGTTTTCAGTCATTGCCCTTGCTGTGCACAGTTGTTTTGCTGGCCCAAGATCCCTAAAGAATATTTCTGTTTTGGTTATACCAACTTGGGTTGCCTGTGCTTGATGAATCAACTTGAGGTGCCTGTTAAATTATCAATCTCCACTTACATCATATTGCGATTAGCATCTCTTATTTGGTAAGTAACTTAGTTATATGTAGGCTTAATTTTATATTGACGAGGCATGAATACCGGCCAACATACGTGTTCAGGGCCCATCATGATTTTGGGTACTAATGATATTCAAGTTGAAAACGAAATCACACATCGGTAGGTTGACCGCACCTGGGCACGTTTTCAGGTGCGAAAAACAGCAATCCAATGAATGTCCCAGCAATGAGAGAAATATATTTACACCCTCTGTATGTTCTTCCCCATGCCAGGCCTGAAAACTAATAATGGCAGGTGAAGATTGGGGCGATACTGCATGCAAACTATAATTTCAGGTGCTGATTCATCCCCCCAAGATGACAGTGCAACTCGTTTATGAGCCCTAATTATGTTAGTAGCGCTCCCTTCTATTTCACAGTTAGATGCTGAACAGCAAATGTGTGCATATATTTACCCATCTACAAGTGAGAGGGCAAATCCAAACACAAGTGAAACTAACATTACAAAGCCAGTAGGACGGGCATTGACTGCCCACCTTTGGACTTTGTCAATGCGTGCTTTGTTTTATCATGGTTTTAGCAAATCTTTAGTTTTAGAGAAGGTGCTGGGCTCTCATCTATATAAATAAAAAAACATTGCCTTCCAGTGAAATGATATTTGGTCTCAAGAAGGGCAAATGACTCTAGTATCCTTTGGCACTCAAGCAAACTGCTTTGTAATTGGATATGGTCCATGTGAAATGGCAGAATGGCGTTATTCATAGTGAAATTAGCCAACGTCTGAAGTAGGCTGACCCTCTGCCCCATGTTGGCAGGGAAAATCTCCATGCCCCTATAAGTGAGTATATTATACATATCATTTAACAAAAGCAAAAGATCTTGGCTGGCGGCAGACTTTTAAAAAAGTTATTGTACACGCTGAAAAAAGGGATTTTTTTTTTATTCTAGAGCCTGGATGTAAAGTTTGCCAATCTGAGTTTTGAGCTATTTGTCAGTCACTAGCTAGTGACAGTACTGTAAATAAGAGAGCAAGTGTATTTCATAAATAATTCCATCACATTAAATAATGTATATTTTTCATCCTCACTGCTCTACCTGCGGTGCTGTGGAATTGTTTCTTGCTTATTTACGAGGACATCCCTTGTGGCTATACTATAGTGAACAAAACCGCGTTCAGTCATGTTTTTGTGATTTGGGGACAAAATAGTGATGGACTCTATTTTCCTACCTGAATCTGTAAAATGACATATCCAAAAGTGTGATTACAATTTTTGACACTAGACAGCTCTCATTAACCCCTTGCATGCTGATGACGAACCCCAGCCGTCATGCACTACGGTGCTCGTGTGCTGATGACGGCTGGGGTTCGTCATGGCCCGCCCCTGTTCATTTGTTTACAGCACAGGGGCGGAAACGGGCCAGCAGTGAAGGGGTTAAAGGTGCCCATGAGGAATTACGAAATAAAATCAACAAATTAGTTGAATAATTATTCAGCTCAATGTTGCTAGATATGTTCCACTTCATTTAAGATGTTTGTATTATGGTAATTGGAAAGGTTTTCCAAGGATATCGCACTTGATAACGTTTTATCTGTGGTAGTCACAATGATGGTATCATATGTATGACAAAATCAAAATGATGTTATTCCAGTGTATTGGGATCATTGATTTTTAGCTTGTGGGTTGTAAATAAAAAAAATCAGTCCTTAAGTAATTTTAAACTATACACCAGATTTGTTTATTTCCAGCAAGCACATCTCCTTCGATCACACCACAGCTCTCCATTGGACGGACCACAGCTGTGTCCACTTCAGCTACAAAACTACCTCGACCCACAACCCCCCACAACGTATTCCGCGAAGAAACTGGAACAAAATCACCACCGACCAACTCCTCACATCGCTCAACCAAAACCCTCCCGCCCTCTCATCGGACCCAAACCAAGCTGCCACCAAACTCAAACAATGGATCACTCACAGCATTGACGAATTAGCACCCCTGAAAAACCACCAAACCAAACAGGATAGCAAAAAGGCCCCCTGGTTCAACGATGACCTTAAGAAATCCAAGAAACTATGCCGTACTCTCGAGAAAACATGGAGAAAAAACACAACCACTGACAACCTGACCACCTTCAAGACAGCCACCCGCAAACACCACCAATTGATCCGATTTACCAAGAAATCAGCATTCAAGGATCGACTCGACAACAACGCCCATAACAGCAAGGAACTATTCAACATCGTCAAAGAATTTTCCAACCCCACTGCAGCCTCAAACGACATTACTCCCTCCTAAGACCTCTGCGATTCGTTATCCTCTTTCTTCTACAACAAAATCGCCGACATACACAACAGCTTTGAGAACATCTCCAAAGAACAGCCCAATACACCCACCTCCGAACCTAAACCGCCCTCTAACAACCTTAACGACTGGAACCCAATCACCACTGAAGACACCATCCGCCTAATGAACTCCATCCATTCAGGTACGCCAACCGACCCCTGTCCCCACCACATCTTCAACAAAGCAGACTCCATCATCGCACCCCATCTCCGTGATATCATCAACTGCTCCTTCAACTCCGCTACCTTCCCAGGAAGCTGGAAACACGCAGAACTCAGCATGCTCCTGAAGAAACCCACAGCAGACCCCTCCGAACTTAAGAACTACCGCCCCATCTCCCTCCTCCCATTCCCTGCCAAAGTCATTGAGAAAGCCGTCAATAACCAGCTCGCCGCCTTCCTTGAATCCAACAACTCCCTCGACACCTCACAGTCCGGTTTTCGAGCCAAACATAGCACTGAAACCGCCCTCATTGCAGCGACAGACGACATCCGAACACTACTGGACAACGGAGAAACAGTTGCCCTCATCCTACTCGACCTCTCTGCCACCTTCGACACAGTTTGTCATAGCACCCTCATACAACGCCTCAGCAACGCCGGAATACAAGGAAAAGCTTTGGACTGGATCATCTCGTTCCTCGCCGGGAGAACCCAGAGAGTCCGACTCCCCCCATTCAAATCAGAGGCCACCGATGTCATCTGCGGAGTACCACAAGGATCATCACTCAGTCCCACCCTCTTCAACGTTTACATGAGTCCCCTCGCATCCATCGCGCAACCTTAACATCATCTCTTACGCTTGAAGGACTGGGCTATTCTAAGGCCCAGCGGTGCCAGGGGACAACACCTGAAACCTTCGTGGGTTACCTGTTCCGGCGTACAAATCACAGAGACACGGGACACTTCCTTCGGCGTCAAAGATCAGAGTTTATTTACTGCAGGGATACAGAAATCGCAAGAAGTACACTGTGTGTAGGTTCTGAGAGACTGCTTCGAATTGCAACAGTGGATCGCTCCTTTTATACATATTTTAGTCATAGCACAACATAGCGAACAAAAGGTTACAACTCAGTTCCCACAGTAAACTTCAAAAGGGTCGCTTTCATGTATTCAGAAACCCGGAACATAATTACAGTAGCATTGCCGGTTCCCAACTGTAAAAGTACGTTATCCCACCATTAGGTACATTCCATTCTGGCTGTAAACGAGTTAAGAAAAGAGACAGAAACAGGTGCAAGGAAAACAAAGATAGACAACAGATTGAAAAAGAGTGTAGGGGGCAGTATCGGAAGCACGATTGCAGGATCAAAGGATTCGTGCCTAATGCATGCACGACTGAAACAATAGACCGGCACGGCAAGATGAGCTTCGAGCGGAGCCATCTGCCTTTGCAGTGTCATCCCCCTCGTCATAAAGACACCCTCAAAGGAACACGTGTCTTCCGCAAGAGCTTGGGAATCCCAGGGTCATGAAGCGGACAGTGTCCGTTCGCTGGCTACTTGAGGGCAAGAGACAAAATGGATGCCGTATCTAAAATGGAACCCGTGGGTTCAGATGGAGAAACCCACGAATAACGAATGGTTCAGGGCAGCGTAGCGAAAACGCGTACACCCACTAAACTCGTCATTTGCGGTTCATAGATACCAAACTCGTCCATATTCGAACAAGTCAAAAACGTCATTACGATTCTCACGGAACCTCACGCTAACGACACCCAGCTGATCCTTTCCCTCACCAAAGACCCTAACACCGCCAAAACCAATCTCCACGAAGGCATGAAAGAAGTTGCCGAATGGGTGAAAAACAGCCGCCTAAAACTTAACTCCGACAAAACGTAAGTCCTCATCCTAGGATCATCCCCCTCTGACTGGGACGACTCATGGTGGCCACCGGCCCTGGGCACAGCACCCACACCCACAGACCACGCACGTAACCTAGGCTTTATCCTCCCTCTCGATGAACAGACAAGTCAATGCCGTCTCATCCTCCTGCTTCAACGTACTTCAGATGCTCAAAAAAATCTTCCGTTGGATCCCCACTGAAACTAGAAAGACTGTCACCCACGCATTGGTCACCAGCCGACTGGACTACGGAAACACCCTCTGCGCCGGAACCACAGCCACATTACAGAAAAAACTCCAACGCATCCAAAACGCATCAGCCAGTCTCATATTGGACATCCCTCCCCAAGCTCACATTACCGGTCACCTGAAAGACCTCCACTGGCTTCCCGTTAACAAGAGAATAACGTTCCGTCTCCTCACCCATGCACACAAGGCCCTCTACAAACAAGGACCAGAATGCCTCAACACACGACTGTCCTTCTACACACCCACCCGCCAACTAACATCCTCAATCAAGCCCTCGCCGCAGTTCCGCGAATCCTCAGATCCACCATGGGAGGAAGATCCTTTTCCTACCTGGCGGCCAAGACCTGGAACTCTCTCCCCTCTCACCTCCGCCTTACACAGAACCACATATCCTTCAGAAAGGAACTTAAAACCTAGCTATTCGATAAATAATGCACCCCTCCCCCAAGCGCCTTGAGACCCTCTGGGTGAGTAGTGTGCTGTACAAATTCCTGAACTTGAACTTCCTGTTGATGCCAACCGCTACTGCTGTTTTCAGTCATTGCCCTTGCTGTGCACAGTTGTTTTGCTGACCCAAGATCCCTAAAGAATATTTCTGTTATGGTTATACCAACTTGGGTTGCCTGTGCTTGATGAATCAACTTGAGGTGCCTGTTAAATTATCAATCTCCACTTACATCATATTGCGATTAGCATCTCTTATTTGGTAAGTAACTTAGTTATATGTAGGCTTAATTTTATATTGACGAGGCATGAATACCGGCCAATATACGTGTTCAGGGCCCATCATGATTTTGGGTAGTAATGATATTCAAGTTGAAAACGAAATCACACATTGGTAGGTTGACCGCACCTGGGCACATTTTTAGCTGCAAAAAACAGCAATCCAGTGAATGTCCCAGCAATGAGAGAAATATATTTACACCCTCTATATGTTCTTCCCCATGCCAGGCCTGAAAACTCATAATGGCAGGTGAAGGTTGGGGCGATACTGCATGCAAACTATAATTTCAGGTGCTGATTCCTCACCCCAACATGACAGTGCAACTCGTTTATGAGCCCTAATTATCTTAGCAGCGCTCCCTTCTATTTCACAGTTTGATGCTGAACGGCAAATGTGTGCATATATTTACCCATCTACAAGTGAGAGGGAAAATCCAAACACAAGTGAAACTAACATTACAAAGACAGTAGGACGGGCATTGACTGCCCACCTTTGGACTTTGTCAATGCGTGCTTTGTTTTATCATGTTTTTCGTAAATCTTTAGTTTTAGGGAAGGTGCTGGGCTCTCATCTATATAAATAAAAAAACATTGTTTTCCAGTAAAATGATATTTGGTCTCAAGAAGGGCAAATGACTCTAGTATCCTTTGGCACTCAAGCAAACTGCTTTGTAATTGGATATGGTCCATGTGAAATGGCAGAATGGCGTTATTCATAGTGAAATTAGCCAACGTCTGAAGTAGGCTGACCCTCTGCCCCAAGTTGGCAGGGAAAAGCTCCATGCCCCTATAAGTGAGTATATTATACATATCATTTAACAAAAGCAAAAGATCTTGGCTGACGGCAGACTTTTAAAAAAGTTATTGTACACGCTGAAAAAAAGGGATTTTTTTTTGTTCTAGAGCCTGGATGTAAAGTTTGCCAATCTGAGGTTTGAGCTATTTGTCAGTCACTAGCTAGTGACAGTACTGTAAATAAGAGAGCAAGTGTATTTCATAAATAATTCCATCACATTAAATAATGTATATTTTTCATCCTCACTGCTCTACCTGCGGTGCTGTGGAATTGTTTCTTGCTTATTTACGAGGACATCCCTTGTGGCTATACTAGAGGGAACAAAACAGCGTTCAGTCATGTTTTTGTGATTTGGGGACAAAATAGTGAGGGACTCTATTTTCCTACCTGAATCTGTAAAATGACATATCCAATAGTGTGATTACAATTTTTGACACTAGACAGCTCGCATTAAAGGTGCACATGAGGAATTACGAAATAAAATCAACAAATTAGTTGTATAATTATTCAGCTCAATGTTGCTAGATAGGTTCCACTTCATTTAAGATGTTTGTATTATGGTAATTGGAAAGGTTTTCCAAGGATATCGCACTTGATAACGTTTTATCTGTGGTAGTCACAATGATGCTATCATATGTATGACATTTAACAACAAGGGGTGGTGATGGACAGAGTTTCTGAATTAAGCAGAATACTCTCACCCAGTCAAGAGATCAGGGCTAGATCCAACACCGTTTTTTAGCTCACTGCACCATCCCAGCTCAGAACCTGGCTATATGCAAATTAGTCTGTTTCTGTCCCAGTGCATGATGGGAACAGGGCAAACCAAACTACCAAGCCAATTCTTACACTGGGAAGGAAACAAGCTTCCGGGGACCGGTTTCTGGCATTTCAGGCGTCGTCGGCCCGGCGTGCTTGAATCCTGATGGTGCAGTGAGCTAAAAAATGGTGATGGATCAAGCCCTGATCTGTTGACTGGGTACGAGTGTTCTGCTTAATTCAGATACTCTGTCCATCACCACCCCCTTTTCTGAATCGTTTTGTCCACCATAAGTGTGGAAGGGTATGCTCAGACATGAGTCCCTTGCTCATTGCACCATCAGGATTCAAGCAAGCCGGGCCGAAGACGGCTGAAATGCCAGAAACCGGTCCCCGGAAGCTTGTTTCCTTCCCAGTAAAAGAATTGGCTTGGTAGTTTGGTCTGCCCTGTTCCCATGATGCACTGGGCCAGGGACAGACTAATTTGCATGTAGCCAGGTTCTGAGCTGGGATGGTGCAGTGAGCTAAAAAACGGTGATGGATCAAGCCCTGATCTGTTGAATGGGTACGAGTGTTCTGCTTAACTCAGATACTCTGTCCATCAGCACCCCCTTTTCTGAATCATCATATGTATGACAAAATCAAAATGATGTTATTTCAGTGTATGGGGATCATTGATTTTTAGCGTGTGGGTTGTAAATAAAAATAAAATCAGTCCTTAGGTAATTTTAAACTATACATCAGATCTTTTTTGGACAAAGCACCCTATGCCTATCGAAATGCCCCTTTTCGCTTTCGTTGAATTATGTCTCTGAACATTTCGCGAGGAACTAATAGGGGTGCCGCTCGAGAGAGACTCGTCAGCTGGGAATTGTGCAGCACGCTACAGGAGTGCTTTTCAAGTTCCTACCTTGCCAGGACCCATTGGGCGGAGTGACTGTGTCCCTGGAGGTTGGCCGCAGAGGAGGTGAGAGGCACGGCGAGCGGAACTGCGAGGACCAGCATTCCTGCTAAAACATCGCCAGCTGGTTCCTCTTCCCGCCCGCGCCGCGCCCCCTCCCAGTGCCACGCCCCCGCCTGAGCATACTTCACCTCTTGCGGCCCCCGCTTCGCGGGAGCCGCTCGAGAGAGACTCGTCAGCTGGGAATTGTGCAGCACGCTACAGGAGTAGCTTTTCAAGTTCCTACCTTGCCAGGACCCATTGGGCGGAGTGACTGTGTCCCTGGAGGTTGGCCGCAGAGGAGGTGAGAGGCACGGCGAGCGGGACTGCGAGGACCAGCATTCCTGCTAAAACATTGCCAGCTGGTTCCTCTTCCCGCCCGCGCCGCGCCCCCTCCCAGTGCCACGCCCCCCGCCTGAGCATACTTCACCTCTCGCGGCCCCCGCTTCGCGGGAGCCGCTCGAGAGAGACTCGTCAGCTGGGAATTGTGCAGCACGCTACAGGAGTAGCTTTTCAAGTTCCTACCTTGCCAGGACCCATTGGGCGGAGTGACTGTGTCCCTGGAGGTTGGCCGCAGAGGATGTGAGAGGCACGGCGAGCGGGACTGCGAGGACCAGCATTCCTGCTAAAACATCGCCAGCTGGTTCCTCTTCCCGCCCGCGCCGCGCCCCCTCCCAGTGCCACGCCCCCTGCCATTCATAAGAGCCCCTGGTCACGCGCATTGCGGGACGCGCGCGGGGCGGTCCCCGGGGCGAAGACCGGGCAAAGAGCGGGCCGTTTTAGGCCGTTTGAGGCCGGCAGAGACCGGACCGGGCCCCCCCCTCTAACGCTGTGCCTGTCCCAAGTCTCCTCTCCTGGTATCACTACCCTGAGGTCTCCGACTGTTCCCTCGCCATGGCTACCAGAGTATCCAGGAGCAAGGCTGCACAACAGTGCTCAAGTACACTGGAAAAATTCTTTCCCAAGGCCAGTGCTGCGGTTAACAAAGGTCACACAGTGCCAGACACTCTCCCTGAGGTGAACACAGAAAATGTGTCAGTGGGCCCCTCGGATTCCTCTTCAATTGATGTTAGTACTCCAATACCCCTTGACGCTACCCATCTATCACTCATGGATAGTATTGACCAGACAATTGAGTCAGTCCTCCAACAACTTAGGACCCCGTCAAATTTACAAAGGGATAGTGAGTCCTTGCGTCTCTCCGGGGTGGTGGAGACCACTCCCTACGTGAGCTGTGCGGAAATGACCAAGTCGCAGGATGGGGGCCAAATTGTAGTGCTAACTGTTGTGGCAGCAGGGTGGATCATCCTCCGAAAAGGAAAAGGTCAAGGAAGCTAAGAGGGGCAAAAAGGGCTAAAGTGGACAAAACCAATCCAATACTGGATGTCAGCACGGATAATTCGGCTTCTCCCGAGATCACTTCCCCGGGAATTGGGTCTGATCAATCAGGCTCGCCATTAGTTACAGTTGTACCAGGGTGTTCTGGGCCGTTTATATTTGGTGGAACTCCACCTAATATCACAGATGCTCTAATTAGTTCACTTACGGACACCCTTAAGAATCTATTGGAACCCCTATCTGCAAAACTGGACTCTATAGATGCTAGACTCATGGCTATAGAAAACGCATATAACAAAAATAGTCCTAGTGGGGGGTTGGGCCCAAGTGTACAGACGGCTCCCCGGGAACCTGTGGGGAATAGACCTTCTACTGCTGGAACAAGCAGACAGGCCCAGACTGGGGCACAACACAGTATTACAGGTAGTCATGTCCCCCTAATGCCCTCTTCACAAACGTCTAGGCCCCCTGTCCCTGCACCTAGAAGATCCAAGCAACCGACACCACCCCAACCAACGAGTGAGGGGTGTGCTACCAATGAACATACTGGTCGTCCCATTAGCCCTAACACTAGGCGTAGGGCGGTCAATCTGCCCCCTGAGGCAGTGGATTACACAGCGATTATGGTGGGAGTTCCTGAACTCACTGGTGACACTAGAGAGCCACAGGACTCACTCCGTAATAAGGTAATTAGCTGGCTCAACATCAATAGGCCCCTCCCTCCCAACATCAAAGGAGATGTGTTGATGGTTAGAAGGATCCCATGGATTGGAGTCACTCACAAGAATAGGGCGGGGGACTATATCATAATCAGCTTTAAAAGCCCACTGGTTGCCCCTTATATTTGCAACTGGCTGGTAAGGCCAGATAAGTCCAACATCAAAGGAGATGTGTTGATGGTTAGAAGGATCCCATGGATTGGAGTCACTCACAATAATAGGGGGGGGGGGGCTGTATCATAATCAGCTTTAAAAGCCCACTGGTTGCCCCTTATATTTGCAACTGGCTGGTAAGGCCAGATAAGTCCAACATAGATTTAGTATCCCTCTCACACTTCTACCCAAATGTCTCTAATCTAGTTGTGGGGAGGGAACAGAGCTGGACTAGAGTGGGCTTCGCAATAGATGGTTCACGGTACAGACCCAAGCATAACACACTTCCCGCTCATGGCAATTTCATTCATCAGAACAGATTTTCCTGCCTGGACCAAGTAGATTGACCACAAAGGGGAGACACACTACAACACTCAGAAAAATCTGCCCGTGGGTTCCCAGACAGGGAGGAGGGTATATCTCTTCCCGCAACTGACAAAAGGATCCTGGTCTCTGTCAATGAGGGGGGGACCTCCTTGGGAAGCAGCCCAGTACAAGCTGAGGAATCATCAAGCACACTCATTGCTTCTATATTGCAATCAGTGGAGCTTGCTGTATTACCCACCCCATCGCCCACCATAACCGGTTTGGGTGATCCGGGCAATCCTGCACATGACATCCCGCCCGTATTAAGTGAAGCAGGTTCGCAACCTCAAGGTCCAGGGTTGAGTATTCTCTCCTGGAATGTGGCAGGCATCACAAGTAAGGTGGGCACTCCGGAGTGGGAAACCCTGGTTAATAAAAGTGATATCCTCCTTTTCCAGGAGACGTGGGCAAGGGAACCACAGTCTAGGAGGGGGTATGATATTTCTGAAATCCCGGCAAAGTGGAATGGGAGGGGGAGACCTTCGGGTGGTCTAGCAATCTGGGTGGCGAGCCACATTGGGTGTCAGGTGGAAAGGATGGACACACTCTCACAGGACATTCAGTGTGTGCTCCTCAAATGGCCCGGTAAAAGGCATGGGCCATAGTTAACGTTTATTCACGACCAGTTGCTGTGGGCAATGAATCCCCCACCCTAGTCGAACTCTCATCTTTTCTAGGACAATTGCCAGGTGACCTGAAAATAGTGATGGGAGGGGACTTCAATTGCCACTTCGAACACCTGGAGGGTCTAATGGAGGGTGCCTTTACTGCCGAGGATGATCATTGGGGAGTTCCACCTTCCTCCTCACCTCACCCCAAAGCTTGGTCTCCGTTGGCAGTACAACTTACTTCCCTCACCTTGAACTTTGCACTGAGGGCGTGCAATGGACGCACCCCTTCTGACACTCCTTCGGTGTGCACATTCAACAAAAAGGGCCATGAGTCAAGGCTGGACTACATATTCATAGACATCTCCTTATGGTCTAAAGTTCAAGATTTTAGAGTGGTTCCGAGGACAGATAGTGACCACAATTCCCTTTTGCTGGAGATCCAGCATCCAGCCCCTGCAGCAGGGCCATCAACTACTGATACCGGAGTCGACCAGGGGGACATACTCCTCACTACAAGCAGGCGTCGGGTGAAATGGGGAAAGCTGGTTGACAAAGAAGATGCTATTAACAAGTTATATGGCATAGCATTCCCCAGGTTCCAGGAGGTGGATGCTCTCATTAACCAACTAAGACCCTCTGATTACAATGAGAGACTATCTGGCATTCACCAGGCCTTAGTGAGGGACCTTGCGGATGTCTTCAACCCGGTGGTGCCCTCAAGAAGGAAAAAGACTCGTACCCCGACTTGGTACACCTCTACTTGCAGGAAAACTAAATCTGAGTTACTTTCCGCCATTAAAGAGGGTAGTGACAAGGCGAGGGTTGTAGCCCTTAGGAGGGAGTATAAGTTAGCACTGGCCAATGCAAGGGCAGAGTGGGATTGGAACCATTGGCACGAACTGACTGAAGCCCTTAAATCCAAAGATTCCAGAAAATTCTGGGCCCTGGTAAATAACGGAACAGGGGATCTTATATCCGCAGTAGAACCCAATATTGCCCCCTCTATTTGGGAGGCCCACTTCGGAGCACTATATCAAGAAACCACTCTATGGCCCGAAGGGATGGCGGCGGAGTCCCCCTGTCCTCCAGATATGGCCCTGGAATTCTCCTTAGGTGAGGTGAAGATAGCACTGGAGCGCTTAGCACTGGGGAAGGCACCGGGGCTGGACAAGCTACCCGGTGATCTTTTCAGACACCATCCCGACATCTGGGGCCCGTACCTTCTTATTCTTTTTAATGCTATATTAGGAGGTATGGCGGTCCCTTCCTCTTGGTTAGGGGCTGAAATAGTGCCAATCCACAAGAAAGGGTCCCCTCTGAGTCCGGCAAATTATAGGCCAATTAGCCTTATAGATGTCCCCCAAAAGCTTTTTGCGCGTCTTATTCTGAACCATCTATTAGACTGGGTAGAGGATAACGACATCATGAGTCCCTTGCAGGCTGGCTTCAGGAAAAACACGTCGACCATGGACCAGATCTTCCGCCTCGTCCTCCTCTACTGGAAGACGGTGAGGATCGAGGGGGGAAGATTGTACATGGTCTTCGTGGATCTGAGGTCAGCCTTTGACCTAGTCCCGCGCAGGAAACTGTGGGAGGTGCTGGAAAAGCTAGGAGTTCCCCCCCCAGCTACTTAACATCTTAGCCAGGCTGCATGAGAACAACTATGCGCAGGTCAGGTGTGGGAGAGATGGCAATCTCTCATCCAGGTTCCCTGTCCGTCGAGGTGTGAGGCAGGGTTGTGTCTTGGCACCGACCCTGTTTTGTTTATTCATCAATAATGTCATCTCACACCTGGAAAACGTCAAAGACAACGAAGCCCCATGTTTGGCAGGTAGGAGGGTACCGGCAATTATGTTTGCCGATGACACCCTCCTCCTTTCCAAATCCCCCATGGGGATCCAGAGGATCCTGGATGGATTTGGTCTTTTCTGTCGTCAGCACGGGTTGGAGGTGAATACAGAGAAGACCAAGTTTATGATCTTCAATCCACCAACTAAAACTAGGCCCAATCCCACCCTGGGGACTGCCAGCCTTGAGAGGGTGTCTACTTTCATATATCTGGGGGTAACATTGCAGGAAAATGTATCATGGGACCGCCAGATAGTACGATCTAGGGTCAAACTGTCCCAACTGTCGGGCGCAATCCTGAAGGTGGCCAATACTTCCTCCTTCAAGCCCATAAGTCCGGCCCTTGAAACTTACAGGACCCAGGCCAAGCCAGCGGCCATGTATGGCAGTGAGTTATGGGGGCATAAAGCAGTGAAGGACTTATCAACAGTTGAAAATAGCTTTTTAAGGCGCCTATTAGCTCTCCCACGTGCTACGCCACTTCAGCCTCTGAGAATGGACATGGGTCTCCCCCCTATTGCAGAGGAGCTTGTGTCAAAGCCAGTGAAGTTCTGGCACAGGCTCTGGTCTACGAATGAACTTCACCACTATAGGGAGGATCTTACCCACGTCATGAGCTTGAACTGTAGTGGCAAAATCCCCTGGCTCGCCTTTGTGAAAAACTAACTGTCTGCCATGAATCTCCGCGACCTCTGGGAGGACCCTGCGCGAGCCTGTCAAACAATCTCGCGCAAAGCTCTGTCACAAATCTACAAAGACAGGTCCCTTGCACACTCGATGGACGCTCAAAACAGCGGCACCCTAACTTTGCGATTTTTAGAATCCAAAAATTCATATGTCTTCGAACCTTTTATGGATTTTATTTTCCCCATCCTGGCGAGGAAACTGTTTGTTCAATGGAGGCTTGGCACACTCCCCATTAACTCATACACCTGCAAGTGGACCAATGGGGGCGATAAAACTTGTCCCTGCTGTAATAGCCATCTGGAAGACGACCTCCACATCTTGTTTGTGTGCCCCGTATATCAAAGGCCCAGGAAACATTGGATAGCGCCGCTATGTAAGAACCTAGGGTTCAGAGAGTATGCACAGGCATACAGGATCCTGAAAACCAGCACCCTGGGACACATTGTGTTCGCTGTTTCCAAATTTCTTATGGCCATATGGTTGATTAGAAAGAAAAAATCCTCTGAAGCCCCCTGAACTTTCTAGTGTTATTATAATTCCTTCCTCGCTGGGAGAGTGAATTTTAATCAATGTATTTAAAAAAAAAATATATATATATATATGTTTTTTAAATGTATGTAATGTCTTGCACTGCATCTTTTATGGTCTATATGGCCGAAATAAAGAATTTTTGGAATTGGAATTGGAAGATGTTATTTTAGATTTTTCTAGTTTCTTAATTGTCAGTCAAGTAAACAGTCAGTGGTCATCGTTTTATTTAAACAAAACTCTTCCTGGTCCTCAAGTTTTCTTATTTCCCCAGTGCTCTAACCCATAACACTGTCATAAAGTGATCTCTACGGTGTTGGGTTCGGCATCTCTACACCAGCAGGAACTCTCCATGCTGGGGCATGGTTATGATATCTTCACCCAAACCTGCCAGCTTGCCACTGTATGCAAAGCCAGTGTTTTAAAGCTGCTGGTCTTTTCAGGAACCTTAACAGCATTCAGCGTACCATCCTACTTAACTGTCTGGCTCAGGTAGACTTCAGTAGGCATCTCACTTTCCATTGCTTGCCCTCTACCTAGTCGTTAAGTGTGTGCTTTCGCTGCTTTTGTTTCTGTATGTGGGTCACTATTTCACTTAATGTGGTCAGGCCCGGAATGGCCGTAGCAGGCACCGGGCAATCCCCCGGTGCGCCACACGGGTGGGGGCCGGTTTTGGGCCCTTGGGGGCCGATTTTGTTACAGGGCCGTTTTTGCAGCAAAAATAGGCCCTGTAACAAAACCGGCCCTGGCAAAGAGCTTGGTGGCACCCCCAACCCCCGGAGGGGGGCCTGGGGCCGGCCGAGCACTTTGCCAGGGCCAGTTTTGGTTCCCAGTCCGGCCCTGAATGTGGTTGACTCGCACACAACTTTCTTCTTATGGGCAACAGTAACCAGACCTCAGCAGCTAGTCGGCTCTCACCTTGATAATTTGCTTTCACTTTTTGAGCCATGGTACATTTTCTGTAATTCAGCGTTGACCAAAGATTCTTTTGTGGAGGAAATCCACGACTTTGGCCACCAAGTCTTTCCTAATTTATGATTTAGTATCTTCAGATGTCAGTTACAGTATATCGGTTATTCCTCAGGGAGATTTATCTGTTTTCCCTGGATAGAGGCTGCCTGTATGTCCTGCTTCTTCTGCTATGAAGGCCTCAGAGGAAATACTGCTATTTTGTTCTTAATCGAGAAAACCAATTGCCATCATGCTGTTATTGCCCCGCCACTAGATTTTGTAACAGTTTGTTTTGGGCTTCCTAATACTAACAATGTTCTACTGGACTCCACATTCCGATTTGTGATCATTGATTACTGTCAGGTGTGATCATATGTGTATGAGCCAACCCGATGCCTTTTCAACTGGGACATTCCAGGTCCCTATTCCTTACTCATATAGCGTTATGCTTAATGACTGCAGGAAGCTTAATTGAAGCCCTCGAATGTCCTTAGGAAACGTTCTAAAGTTCAAGTTGGCAGCACAGCCTTTTTGGTTCTGGCTGATTGCCTCTGGATCATGGCCTATGGATCAGCAAGCACCTGAGGATCATTTGATCATCCACAAGACGGCTGATGGAGCAACTTTTTCCTTAGTAACCGACGCCTATCTGATGTCAATCACTTGCATTTAGTGAGTGCCCTACGGAGTAAATCGGTGTATCATCAAGATATTTTGTCCAGTTTTCAAACAACACGTGTAATATGTCAATACTGTAATGTAAAGAAATGTCTTCCCCATATTATTAAATATTAATAAATGTTTGATCTGCCAAAAAAGCAGCGCAGGTATATTTCATTGTCTGGGTTCTGCAGGTTCATCGTAGTCCATGCTTCTGGGCCCGAGGTGTTTTGTTAAAGAAACCCCTCAGGTGAAAGGTATCCCATTCCAACTGAGACCCTCAAGTGTAGATGTCTGTACGTGCTATTCATTATTCTTTACCTGTATGATTTGGATTTTGGTTACGCGCCATCTTTAATTTCCTAGTCAAAGGCCGCAAAATTGTTCCTTGGAAGAAAATTTCCAAGTTTTCCCTTTCCAATACTGTGAATCGGAGCCAGCTAAATTCCTCCTGGTTGAAATGTCTTCTATTTTTTCCCTTTTCACTGGCAGGTACAGTGCCTAAGCTTACCCACAAAGACTGCGGTACAATACACCACTTAAGATCGTAAACAATCAGTACAGTATCGCTTTTGTGTTGGGGTTACGTCTCTGTTGCCTGTCTTGTGTTGTTGACCTTCACAGAGCCGTGCAGCAAATCTCCAAGCCCCTCGTGAGCCGGGAGAAACGTCTTCAATCTAAAATGTGGTTTGGACAGCTCTCCCAAGCCTCGCCCTTGTTTGCTGCTTCCCGCGCTGTCCATAATAACCTGGGGGCTCTGTCAGCCTCCTTGCCTCGAAAGGTTAGAGCTCCTTGTTATGTTGCTGCGGCGGTGATGGAAGCTCGCGCCTTTCACCTGTGGGACGCGCGCGTCATCTCCCTTCATCCTCTCTTCCTGTGAACTTTTGTGGAAGCGTTTTCGGCGGAATACGGCTATCTCTTGATGCAAATCCACTTACAATCCTACAAGCCGCTGCCTCCCGCCCCAAAGGAAGCCAGGTCACAATAATTGGAAGCTGTCATGATGCGCCAACTGGATCCGGGTCCCCTGGCTCCGCAGAGTGTGGAGATCGCGAGGCGAACATAATTATAGACTGCGCCACAAGGCTCACAGAATTCTCTCATCGCCACCACACGTTTAAAAAATTTTTTTTGCAGAGTTGTATGCAACATAAATGTATCAGACGTCTGATATAGTAATTTAATGAGTTAAATTTTGAGGTTACAAGTTTGTGCTTTTATTAGTTTAAGACATGCCGAAGTCTAGTGCTCTTTATCCACTCACACATATATAACTTGTTTTATGTAGCATTCTGTTCTGCATTTCCAACGTTTGTAAGTTCTGAAAATACTTATTACCCACTTAAACTGTACATCATTTTCTTATTTGGGAAGGATGATAGGCTGGGCTGAACTTGCCGAAATTAGAACGCGAGACCTGTGAGTCAGACAGGTGGTTAGTGTCACATCAACTCCCTATGACCTCTATCCATCTCATTAAAATCAACAATTCTTTTTCTTCCTTGAATACCGTTCTTGACTGTCTAAGTTGCTTTTTGAGTTTATTCATCTTCAGTAGTATTAACTAAAAGTCGTCATCCTCAGACAGTACATTTTCAGCTAAACCTTTAGTGCTTTGGGTGATTATTGGATTTTTTTGAGGATAAGCCTTCACTTCTTGCAGTTGAAAACAGAGGGAGATATTTCTGCATCATACAGCACCCCACAGTAAATTAATTTTCGTTGTTTTTTGCCTACCTTTACTCCTGGTGAATTATTCAGATTTTCAAAGTATTAGAAACTGATGGCTTGTTACAGGAGATGATTGTTCAACAAGTCAAACTTCAATCTAGGGCAGGGCTACTCGAACCTGTAAAACCTTTCTTGGACTAACTCACGCTTGACCAAGGTTTCCAACTATCTCAGTTGTAAGCATTGTTACTTCGGTTATGACCTAAAATTGATATATCTGACTGAAATGAAGTTGAGTTCACGGACGGCTATCGGATCGGCAACCTCCACAGAATGAGTTTGGCCTCATTTACTGAAACCTCAAAGCAAAGCAAGGTGCTCTTTCGGAGTAATCCAAAGGACTTTTCGTTCCAAATGTTTGGTACTATAAGACAGCTGATGATAAATTCCAAAGGTCAGACACCACAGGGTAAATGGCTCATCTGCCAATGTAGGAGACTGCTCCGAAGGCAAATGTGTTGTTTATAGAGGTGTTGCACCGAGGGCTTGCACTTGAGTTTCTCTTGTTAGCTTCGCACCAATTTCCGTGTGAGTTAATAACATTGTTAGTTAATGATATCTGATGCTACTTGATAGGCACTTCGTAGTGCCTCACATTCAGGAGAAATCAGTTGAGTGTCAGTGTTTGCATTGAGCTCAATGTAAGGGAACTATGTACTAAGCGAATCAGAGACCGGAAAGGAGATTCCTGTGATGCTGGCAGTGTGTCAGGAACCCCTTGAACATTTGTAAATTTGAAATTGGCTTCCTCTGTGAAACTACCTTATATCCCTGTGCCCACCAAAACCGGTTTCTGTATTTCATGGGCCTTAGAATTTGCTAGAGCCTTCCCTGGATACCGGACTATGGGCCTCCTGTTGTCCTTTGAAGTTTTTGCTTGGGAGTGGATCCACTGATTTCTCCTAACGACTAGACCGGTGTGGTGGTGACGTCTGGCTTTTTCAGGAGATGCTTTGTAAACATGAATGTTTTAGGCATTAAGAATTGGAGCTTCTTCATCCGATGGATTGTAAGCATAATTTAAGAAAGCCTTTTAGACTACTAGGGTGGAGATGAACCTGGCATGTGTACAAACAGATGAGTGAATGTTGATTTGTAATTTGTAGGGCTGTATTTTGCAGCTCATCTATGTGTAACCTGTGAAGGAAATGTAAGAGCAAACATGGAAAAATGGTGCAGATAAAAGCTAAAATAATTTTCAGAATTATTATGTGGGCATTGGAATCAACAATGTCTTTAAGATTCTGCTCAAATGCACAAGTTCTTATCCATTACAGGGCAGACTTGAGGTTGATTTATTGGCTCAACATAAATGGCATGGTGAGCAAAAAAATGATGGATTTAGGCCCAGATCTCTGTACTGGGGTGAATGTCTGACATTGTTCTGCATTCTGTCCATCAACTGTTGTTTTTGCATTTGTCACCCTGAGTGGGACGGGTATGATCAGAGACCTGTGCTCTCCATGCCACTGGAATCGAGCTATCCAGGCTGATGAGGGCTGAAAGCCCGAAACCGGTCCTTGGATGCTTGTTTCCAGTCCAGGGAGGACCTGGCTTGGCAGTTCGGGCTGGACTGGCCCCATGGGGCTCAGGGTCAAGGCTGATTTGCATATGGCTGGGTTCAAACTGGAATGGCATGGTGAGCAAAAAAACAATGGATTTAGGCCCAGATCTCTGTACTGGGTTGAATGTATAACATTGTTCTGCATTCCGTCCATCAACGTTTGTTTTTGCATTTGTCACCCTGAGTGGGACGGGTATGCTCAGACGTGAGTCCCGT
The DNA here is from genome assembly GCF_964263255.1 of Lissotriton vulgaris. Classification (NCBI taxonomy): domain Eukaryota; kingdom Metazoa; phylum Chordata; class Amphibia; order Caudata; family Salamandridae; genus Lissotriton; species Lissotriton vulgaris. The sequence goes on along the minus strand of NC_141700.1, from coordinate 355,155,118 downwards.
GCTCTCCATGCCACTGGAATCAAGCTATCCAGGCTGATGAGGCCTGAAAGCCCGAAACCGGTCCTTGGATGGTTGTTTCCTGTCCAGGGAGGACCTGGTTTGGCAGTTCGAGGCTGGACTGTTCCCATGGGGCACAGGGTCAAGACTGATTTGCATATGGCTGGGTTCAAACCGGAATGGAATGGTGAGCAAAAAAACGATGGATTTAGGCCCAGATCTCTGTACTGCGGTGAATGTATGACATTGTTCTGCATTCTGTCCATCAATTGTTTTTTTGCACGTAGATTTATTGGCTGCCATAGAGGACAGTAAAGTTACAAAGCATTGTCTAAAACCTTTCATTTTAAAAGCTAAAACTAACTAAGATAGACTGGGAAAGCATAGCTGGAAATTAGCATCTGATCCAGAATGATGATCAGGAGCCTTCTGATAAAAACGTATTTTCTGGCATTAGTCTCAGACTATATGCAGTTGGTCCTGTTAAATACATGTTGTCAGTAATGCTGGGATTCCTGCAAGAGGGTAAGCTGAACAAATCTTAAAAGCACGTATATTTGTTGAGATGGGTCCCTTTACTAGGAATCTGCCAACTTGCTGTATAGCGCCAGAAAACACGGAGAGCTCCAGTAAATGAGTTAGCTTTTGCAATTTATTGGGATTCTTACCGTCATGAATCTGTCTGAATGGGAATGTTTCATTCTATATGGACAACACAAAATGTTGTATTGCCCGCTTGAGGTTTTCTTTCCATTGAACATCTCAGTTGGTATTGGCAGGTGATGCAGAAAAGGGTCTTGGTGTAGCCTGAAAAACTTGAGTTGGAGGTGATTATCCATCAAGAATTTATTTTAACAATATTAGAGGTAGACAGTGCTGAAGATGCGAATAGGCCCATCTATTCTTGACTAATGCATTTTCTTCTGATCCACTTTCAGTCTAAAAAAACACTTTTTGGGGCATGGCCCGAGGTTCACTAAATTAGTGACAACTTGGTAAAGTCCTGTTAGGCATTTTGTCTGAACCCGGAGCTTGTGGACTGAAAATTGCACAGGGAAGAACTCATTCTGATGAGTGGCTCTCTCGGATACTGTGAGTTGACTGGAGACTGCCCCTCTTGGAATAAACTGAATGGCATAGTGAAAGTCGCCCATCCACCTCTTTTTCTGATATTAATCTTCCAGTCTAAATGCACTTTTCAACGCACCCTGTAGCCTGTGATGTGTGACTTGCACTCCCCAGTGCAAGACAAAAGCTACAACTGATGCCCAAAGGCAGACAAACCATTGCTCTGGGCAGATCCTGGAAGCTCAAGTTTTGTCTAGAGTGCCCTCCCACTAAACACTGAGACACTGTGATTAGTTCGGGAGTGAGGGAGCAGAACCCACCATATGCGGGCCAGGTGAGTGGAGATGCATACTGTGGTGAACAATGACCGGGAAATAGAGGCAAGGCTGCTAAGAAAATGTAAAGGGCCATCCCGCTGATTTCATTATGAAAGGAGCAGCATAGCACTTTTAGACTGTGCCAAGATGTGATGCATTAGGAAGTTTGTTCACTCCAGCGTAAAAAACATTTAGGTTAGCTGGCTTATTGTGTTTTTAGCAAAGGTAGGTAAGAAAGTCCAGAAATATGCTCTCCGAATCGCTCTTATATAGCTCGATTGGGGAGGAGGGCGGGGGCACATGTTTGTGTGACCCACTCTAGTCTGCACTCATTTTACCGTTGGACCTATCTTTTAAAATTGTGTGATGGTTGGATTCTGTCATTTTACTTGTTTCCCAACCAGTAGGTTAAACACAATAGTTTGATCAACGAATCCTTCATAACCGTTTCATCAACATGTTTTGCCACTCATCGAATGTCCACATTTGTCTCCTACTTCCCGACTCCCTTTTAAATGTGAAACTTAAAGTCTTGGCTAAAGTATTGGTCACTAGACTGTTGGGCGTTAATGGTGTTCTCGTCCATCCAGGTGTGCCCATGTGTATGCCTACTACTAAGTTGTCTCTCCAGAGATTGTACAGCTACCTAGCTGAAACAATTTCTGTAATACAACCTCTAGTGCTTTTATATCTATACACAGAAAAGGCATTGTATGTGCTAGAATGGAATTAGTTCCCAGAGTATTCGAAGGAATGAGTTTTGACCCCCTATTACTTCGAGTGGGTTGAGCTGTTATACACCAATCAAGTCCTGTGTGCAATGCTGAATAGAGTACTGCCTCAGTCCTTCCTATTGGGAAGAGGAACGATGCTGGCTGGCCATTTTTCCAGTGCTGTGTGCTGTGGCCTTTTGCATGCTGGGTTTGTGGAGTGCCTATTTTAAAAAGGATTTGTTGGTGAAGGGATTGATAACTAAGAATCTATCACATACGAGTGACGTTCTTTATCTTGTGGCTGATCCCTGGTATTCTAGTCTTCGATGTCGTTTTTATTAGGAAATGTGGAAGCCATGCTGGATTCCAGATTAATTGGAAATATTCAATTCTGTTCCCAGACCACAATTGGAAGGCTAGACCCCTTGTTGAATTTGCTTTCCACATTGCAGATGTAATATTTAAGACTTTAGGCATGGCTTTTACTATAGAAATGAATCCGTACTTGAAGCATAATTTGGAAGGACTAATTGTTTGGTTTGAAGAGGACGTTTGACACAGGAGAAAGCTTCCTTTGCTGCTCTCTGGCAGGGCAGCTCTTTTCAGAATAATCTCATTTTTCATATTTCTTTGCATACTACGGAACACATTTTGGGTACCAAACGAGTTTTTGGGGCAGGCTGGTGTTGTGCATGATATGGTTCTAGACTGCAGACATAGTGAGCTATGAGGGCAAGGTATTCTTTTGGAAATTTGAAAAATAAAGGGTCTGTGGAAGCAGCACTTTGGCCTTGGACACTGCTCTTTGTTGAATGGTGACACTAGCATGGGTGGTGAAGGGAGATTCGGAAGAAATGAATAGGTGAATTTTTAATTGTTTAATCCTTACTTAGTAACTTATGCCCTTTTCTAGATTATTACATTGAATGCAGTACTGTCACCACGTGATATATGAGAACCATCTTTTTTGCTTGATTTCTTGTTTAGTGTTATTCGAAAAACCGTGCAAATTGTCTACTCCCATGTTAATAAATTGAGGAATGTCACAGGTGCCCCTCCCCCCTGGAATACCTAGAGTCCCTCATAGCCCTACTGCACACAGTCCAGGCTCGAGAATACTTCTGTCAGTGGTATACAATCCGGAATGATCTTGATGGTTGGCCAAATCAATTTGCCACCCATGGTTATAAGTTAAAGGGCCTAAATGTCTTGGTGAATCACGTCTGTTTACAATTAAATAATAGTAAAAAAGTGATACTCCGTTTTAGTACAGCTAGAGTAACCCCTACTTGAGAGGCACTGTTGTCATTCTCTTGGGCTAAACAATTATCTCGCTCATAAAGCAAAATACTTCGGGTTAATATTTAGTGAAATGCTCTCCTCACACCGAAACTTGGCTGAGTCGTCTAAAGTAGTACCTTCTTCTCAAGACATCTAATCACTGAGGCATCCACAAAACACCCTGCAGCGGAAGACAATATTCTAGCATTTAAAGCCTTTTTCTAGTCCGTAAGATTCTTATTTACCGCCTTTTGGCTTTTTACCACCCCTTATCTTATTATCTCAAGGTCACCCCGACGACATGTCTCCAGCTAGCCAACCCATAGCAAGTATCTCCCAAGTAAACTGGATCAAGCAGACAACACAGTTGGTTGATCACCTATGACAAAACTTGAAAATTAGCTACATTCTGTGTTAAAAGACTTGGGTTCCTCTCATGCAAATGAGTCATTGGTTGTACTATGTGGGTTTTACTTAGTGTACCTTCATAGCTTGGCCCTTAGCGCTTTGTAACCAAGAATATCTGCAGTTGTGTTTTCTCCCACTGTGGTTAATCTCGATCTGTGTCTTTTGACCCCTTTGAGTAATTGTGGTGTAGATTTGGTCCAGGGATTTATTTCCTTGCTGATCTGTCCTGTAACAGGCGAAGAATGGTTTGCGTGGCTCTTGAGACCTGCTGACCTAGCCAGTGTAGGGTTGTCTGCTTTTTGCATTGTCTCTGTGGGTACATTACAATGGGTGTGGGGTTCTTCTGACCCTCTACCTAGCCTGAGTCATCTGTGGAAGTGCAGCGGTCTCCTCGGTGTGGACATGTTGTTTTTTTTAGGTCTCGCCTTTTCCATTCCGAAAGAATGGGAAATGGCGAGAATTCAAGTGCTCAAAATACTCGTGAAACAACGGGTTTTTTCGTGCGGTTTTCTTTGAGTTCACGTGAATCACGTGACCAAACAAGCACGCGCATCAGCCTCCCTCCCTCCTAATTGCATTTTTTCACGGCCGCCACCACATCAAAGGGCTTCTCCCAGCGTGTGCTCTGCGGCTTCTCCTCCCCTAATTATTCATGGCTGGCCGGTGGCCGGCCGTACTTTCAGTTTCCCGGCCGCTCTTGTTTTTATATGTCACCTTTTATTTTCCTCCTCCTGTTTAACTAGCTCGCCCGATCTCAAAGTCTCACTTTTCATAGTGTTTTACTAACTCCATGCTCCATCCACCTCTCCGTTTCTCCACCTCACGCCACCTTTTCTCCCCCATCTCTACTTCACAAACCTAGCCTCCTCAGGCTCGAGGATGGCCCACTCATGGCAAACTTCTGTGGCCCCAACCCTCTCACAGGCAAGCAGCTCACGCCACCTTTTCTCCCCCATCTCTACTTCACAAACCTAGCCTCGTCAGGCTCGAGGATGGCCCACTCATGGCAAACTTCTGTGGCTCCAACCCTCTCACAGGCAAGCAGAGGGCATCAGGAGAATAAAGGAGTGTTTGTTCGTGAGCCTCACAGATGCGTGTACCTTGTACATACGTCACACTGTATAATCTCCATGTAATACTCCTCATTTTAAGTAGAACGTGTACAGGCGGGCCTCGAAATATCAACCATAAACTGCACGATTTCATGTCCGGAAATCAGCATTTTGCCAACAATATTTCATAATATGTTACGTGTGAAATATACCTTGGTCAACTGTCAATGTAGTGCCTACAGTCCGCACTAAAATTAATAGTGCGCTTCGGCATTTTGACTATATATAGGGCTTGCAAAGCTCATTATTTTGTGTATACTTCTTTAATGGTAAACCTCGTAGTGTGTTGTTCTGTAAAGTGTAAACCTCGAGATTTCAGGAAGACGTGATTATGTGCACTGTCTCTTGAACCATTTCGTGTGCAAAATAAATTCGAGAGATCTTTAAATTAAATTTTAGAAAATTACCTGGAAAATATAATTTGCACACTTCTATATTCCATGCGCCAATTATGAAGTTGTTAATATGCTATAAACAAAACGAATTTTACTAGCTTTTTGTCATGTTTCTGCAGTGCATAGATTGGTGTGCACCTTTTGCGTGTAACCTTATTTGATATGTGCAAGTGGAAACCTAATATTTTATGTACATGTTTATAAATGACATAGAATGCCCATCTAACTAGATTCCTTTGTGGATGCTAGATTTTATGGTGTAAAGTAGCACCCATTACTTTCCAGCCGGCAGGCTGACTGCGTGGCGTTAGAATTTACCGCTGATACCTGTTCGGGTGTGGCGGGTACTAACTACTACTGCATACCCCTGTATGGCCTACTCAGACGTTCTTTGACCCAAGGTCGATAAAAGCCGTACCATGCCGGTACACTCTGTGTGGCTCTTGCTCTTCTGGGATTGGAGGTTCTGTGACCCCGACCCGGTACTGTTCTGGCCTCTCCCCTTCACAAGAAGTGCTCCAGCCGGGCACCTCGTTATCTCACACTCCCAAATGTACACTCTTCATGAAATACCCAGAGTGCACCGGGACTGAGAACACGTTCTAGTGCCTCCTACAGAAAACAACAATGTCTAGTGGTGGAAGTATCAGATTAACAGTACTCCTCACTGTGCCAGAATACCGCTTTGAGCAGCACTTAACTTGCCCTTTCTGGGAGCAGTGCGATAGGGTTTAGGGGCAGAGTGAAGAAGAGTGATACAATGTCTTTTAAAAGCCAGACCTGGATTTGGGGATTTTTTTAGCTACTTCTTATGAACAATGAAAAGCTGTGATTAATATGTTTTTCTTACAAGCTTTTCAACCCGCTGCTGGGCGGATTCTTATTCAGGGTGCCTTGTAGGACTGGTTTGAGCTGGAAGTTGGACATGACACCCCAAGTTTTAGTTCTTTCTCAGAAACATCAGCGTGTAATGTGCACATTTGTGGGCCATCTGAAACCGCGCCGTTTTTTATTTACTTTTCCAGGCTTTTTACACAAGTGACCGCATGCTGTGTGAGAACGCCAGATGTACCTGCCCCTGATTAGTTGTACCAGCTCGAATTTGAATTTGAATTTGAATTTAAAATACTTATAAAGCGCTGCGTTCACCATACGGTTTCTTGGCGCTATGGAGGCAAAATTAGCAGAGGAGAGGCAATAGAAACTGGTACAGTGAGAGGGAGCAATGAGGACAATTTACAGCGGGAAAGCCTGATTGAATAAAAAGGTTTTGAGGCCTTTACGGAAGAGAGAACCCAAGGGGAATGCGTTTTAGCAACCTAGGAATAACGGGAGATAAAATAAAAAGCATTTGCAATGCAATAGGTCTCGCATTTACGCGAGTGTAAGCTATTGGCATTGTAAATGACAAAACAAAAAAATAAAATGTCATTTAGAAAACCAATAGCTCAAACTTTCCTACTGCGAGACCTATTGGCAACGCCAGTGCTTGTTGTATTTTCTCTGTGTTGATTGAGGGAATGTTCTGTTTTTGTTTTTAACCTCACCCCTTGTGGTTGCTACTAGCACTGACTAGAAGGAAGCCATTATAAAAACTGTTCTGTAAGACAAATCAAGTATTCCGGATTTTGCTGCATGTGAATTCATTTTTAGTCAAAATTGCCAGAAATGATTTCTAAAATTGTAATAAATGGGAAAAAACGAAATTGTGTGGCTAAGGGAAAGATGTGATGTAATCTCAGATACCCAAGAATATTCTATTGAACCTGTGCTGTTCCATACAGCACTTCACATTTTTCTTCTAGGGCACAGAATTCCATCATGGCGTTAGTTCATCTGTGGAGTACCAGCAGCACCATGAATAATTTACTCTGTTCTGACATTCAGCGCAATGCATTGAGATGATAATCACTCTTGTCCTGCCTGAAAGCACGAGATATGCACTTTTTGCAGTCGGAAACAAGCTAATTAGAATTGATTAAGAGACAAAATATATTTCATTCAAACTTTGTAAGTTTATTTTTAGATCAGAATAAAAAATGCATGTCCAGGCGCAAACCCCACTGAAAGTTTGCTTCTTAAGTCGATCTTTACATCTCTGCCCATTTGAAATCCACGGTTGCCTTTCCTAATCCATATAAATATATTTTTGCGTTCTTTTTTTTTTTTTCTTCAAGCATTCTTTTTTAGGTATGTTCACAGACCTTTAAAGGTATTTGCCAAGTTTTTTAAAAATTAAACTATAATATTATAGATAAAAATTACATAGCTGATTTTAGGTCAATCCCCTTCAGGCACTCCTTTCAAGAGTGTGTCACATTTTGAATCCACTCAAATCTAGCCATTCGGTGTTTTGTGTCTCAGAAAGCTTGAGTGACAGCATTTTGCCACTTAGTGTGCGAGTCTGCATCGGGAGTGGTAGGGCAGGTGACAGAGGCCGCCTCAGTTTTGCCTCCAGCCAAGCATAGAATGAGAACGTGCGGCAGGAGGCGGTGCATGGGTAAGCCGCTTTGGGCTTCTAGCGAAAGCCCCACCTCCCTCACCTTGCCTTGAATGTGGAAGTGCCAGCATGTCTCCCCAGCAGCTCGAGGGACTTATCCCTACCTCTCTTAGGGTGATGAAGCCTTTGGACACAACTGCTTCCAGAGGAGGTGGCAAATAGTTCCCCCGCTGCACTGTCCTCTCGCAGCACATATGGGCTGACCCGGCTGAGGTGGCCCACAGTGATTTCAGGCCAGGTAGCAACCCTCTGTATAATAATTTGTAACCTCATCAGCGACTACAGAAGAGGACGTGCAAACAAATGACCAGAAACTTAAATAAATAACTTCCTGGTTAAGGGGAGCAGTCTCTATTTCTTGTTATAGTATATTTAACGTTTATTTGTGTTTAACTGACGGCACTCTTTTCAAACTTTTAACGGAATAGCAGTCTTTAGGCCAGATGTAGGTAAAAACTGTTTAGCGAGTCCGTAATAGCGATTTTTAGGGAATCGCTATTAAGAATTCGCAAAATGCCATATAGGTAGGAATCGCAATATTTTTTGCGATTCCTGAATATTCCGCCATTGCAAATTGCGATTCACAATCAAGGAATACCTTCCTATTTATTCCTATGGGCCTAGAGACCCATAGGAATGAATAGGAATTGTGCACGCAATTTGCGAGTACCCAAAAGGTACTGGCAAATTGTGTGCGCAATTTCAAGGGTGCAAGGATTCCAAAGGGACACCCTGCAGCACCCCTGAAAGGTGTATGTGTACACATGTGGCACACATCCATTTCTTAAGGGCATGAATGTGTGCCATATGGCACTTGTAAAAAAGCAAAAAAAAATTGCTTTTTTAAAGGAAATCGCAAATTACCACCAGCTTGAAGTTGGTGGTAATTTCAGATTCCTTAAGGCTGTATCGCAATTTGCAATGCCTACTAGCATAGCATTTAAGGAATCATAGATTGCGATTCTCTAGATGCTTGCGCAAAATAAGGAATCACAATTTTTGCGATTCCTTATTTTGTGCGTAGGTATTTGCATTCCTACATTGCACACAGCTGAATTGCGATTGCAAACGCTGAAATTCACAGAATTTCAGCGTTTGCGTTTGCGATCGCAATTTGGCTAGCTACATCTGGCCCTTCGTGCCTTGGTTAGAGTTTGCCTGATGGCATATTCCATCAAATCATGATGAATATCTCATCCTTCGTTTTACAAGTGCCATAAGCGATAATGCACTTCTAATACGGAAGACAGGATATCCGTTTGTGACGAGTTTCTCATTTCTCAAACTCTTTCACCCATGTTGATGTGAAAACTACATTTTTAGAGCACTAACCAAAAATCTGCTAATTTACTCCTTTAATGTGCACTCCTGCGTGAACAGATTAGAGCTAACAGTGTGTAGAAGCTGGAAGCAGGAAATATGGTGTTAGAAGATACATTCTGATTGTAAGCATAGCACCGGTTACTTACAGCACTTAGAAACTTCAAAAACTGAAGTAAGGAATTATGTGGTATTGAAAAATGCTTTTTTCTTTAGTCCGTCACGGTGCTGTTTCTCATTTTTGATTACCTGCATTGTTTAGCAATGATTAAACTTAAAGCCTGCATACAATTATTTGAAAACTGTTTCAAAATGAATATTATTCTTAAATTGGGGAGTCTAATTTGGCAAATGTGTTTTGAAAAAATACTCGGTATTCCATTTACTTCAGTATTCTATGGTCATTTTAATTGCCCCTTACATGTCCCTGTCTTACTCCTCCACCCCCAACCTCTAATCTGTCTTAATTGTGTGTGTGGGTGCTCCCACCGGTCTTCCCGTGTCTTTCTTTTTTCTCCCTCTCTCTCTGTTCTTTCTAACTCTGTACCCCCACACATTTGTAGGTGGGTGCCTGAGCTTATGCAATCAACACACATAAGAGACAAACGGGGACAAGTGTTCTGCCTCATTCAGCCACTGATTGTTGTAACCATTATTCACATTTCGAAACCGCCTGCACTAGGTCCATTGTAGATCTCGGTCATGGAGTTTTACCTCGTTACAGAAGTGACCATTTGACTGGACATTCGTTGTTTGAGTCCCTGAGTCCGCCTACAGATGGTCAGACTTTTTGTTTAAAAAAGTTTAAACAGGCAACCAACTTCCCATCCCGAGCTTTGTGCTGCTAGTGTACTGCTTGCATTGGTGTCATATTGATAGTCCTTTGCTTTTGTAGGCCATCACTACCGCTGTCTGAGGGCATTACCTGTAACATAGGTGTAAACTGACTACATCTGTTCATGTACGCATCCAGCCGCGGTCCATGCAGGTAACAGCAGTGGGGCCAGGTAAGGGGGGGGTTTCGAGGGACGAAGCAGAGGGCATTTTTTTTTATAAAATCTTTTTATTTCAGAAATAAACTTAGTGGTCAATACACGGATTGATTACATTTGTTACTAAGTGCTCATACATAGTAGTAGTTAAGTACGTAGTTGCTGGTTCAATAGCATGCAAGATGGTGTTCATACATAGCATTACATAGATCAGTCAAGGCGTTATCTGCACGTCAGGGAAAATTAATTATTTATTTAAATTTCCCTTGGCATCTTCCCTCGACAACCCCCCCTTACCTGGCCCCACCGCTGTTACCTGCACGGACCGCAGCTGCACGCGTCCCTTCACCGAGTCGTCCATCTTTTTACACACATGTATTCAACAATTCTTCCACCAAATTGGCCACACACTATTCATCCATCCATTCATGCACTCACTCACCCATAAACACTTTCTCCCATTCACCCACTTACCTATCTTCACTACAGAAAGCACAATTTTGCCAGTCAATGAAAAAACACTTTTAAACAACGTTTAAAATAGCCTTCTGCCACACAGTTACTTCCTTGATTGATTTAGTCATGGCTACATATGAGAATTATTTCTGGAGAAGTGGACAGGTTCAGTGGCTCTAGAAGCAAGCACTGACAAAGCCAGTGAGTTTGACTTTTCTGTTCGGCATGCACACAGACCAGCAACAATTGTGTATTGAGTTGTAAATAGCAGGTGGTATTGTAACTAAATTTAATGGTACTGAATTCGGTGATGGATGGAAGTCTGATTCTGCCATGTTGCGATTCAAAGTTGTGATATGCTCTTCACTGCACAACTCATTTGGGAACTTTAACTCCCTGTTTCCTTTGCCACTGGATTCAAGCGGTTAGCAATAGTTCTCCATGGTTGGTGGATTCAAGCAAGCCGGGCTGAAGACTGCTGGAATGCCAGAAACCGGTCCTCGGAAGCTTGTTTCCGGTCCAGGGAAGACATGGCTTGGCAGTTCGGAATGGACTGTTCCCATGAGGCACAGGGTCAGACTGATTTGCATATAGCCATGTCTGAACTGGGGTGGCAGAGTGGGCTAAAGAACCGTGATGGATTAAACCCAGATCTTTTGACTGGGTGTGAGTGTTTGATTGATTCAGATGCTCCATCCATTACCACCCCCTTTTGTACCCCATAAGAAAAAGTGGCAGTCTGCAAATGAGTCCCCTCCCTCTCAAAGTTGCCAGCTGGGCCTTGGCACAAAGCAATTCCTATGACCACTCCACTTCTTGTTCAAAAGCTTCATTAAGTTAAGGCAAAAGCACAAAAAAAGACGGACCTAACCCCTTACTGGTACTCTTGTTCCAAAGAGAACGTATGAGACTGTCCAGATTTAAGTCACACTTCTTCAAGGACACTGGCCATGGCACCATTTTGCTCAACTGGTCCTTTTACACCCGAGCTCCCCGGAGCATTGTCAATTTTGCAGAATATTGAGGCCTTCAAGGAGATCACACTAATTATTTTGTGCCTTTCTGGCTCCCTCTGGTGTGCCTTCGGGCAACAAGGAACTGCAAGGGCCTTTAGTTTGGTTACCACCTGCAAACCCTCCCTTGATGCTCCCTGTTCCATGGGAGCCATTATCAGGCCAGTAATGAGCCCAGTAGAGATTTTGACAGCAGCCCCTAGATCACACAAAGTTGAATTACGAGTCACTAAAGTGCAACCGGTTTTATGTTGCTGGACTCTGACCCGGTGCCTCTTTCAGGGCGGAGTTATCCATATAGACTCCATCCTCTTTTTTTGCTCTGTCTCTGGTCCTGTGCCAGAAGAGGGAGCACCCTGGGATACGGATGATGATGGGGAGGGGGATGGCTGATTTCCCCCTCATTAGTCTAATGATGCCTTATACCTTAGCTTCCAAAACAGCAGTGGGATTGACACGTCCTCGGAAAAAGAGCTTGACTTGCCACTTCAGCTACCAGTGGATGAAAGTGCCACATTTGCAGTGGCTGTTTTGAGGGAGCTGAGGTCTAGAATTTTCAGCTGCCCTCTATTGATACTAATACACATTTTCTTACAGAGATTCTTAAACCTAAGCAAGCAACATTAGAGGCCTTGCTCCCATTCAATGACTCACTCACAGTTGGCTTGATGCCTGCGTGATTGAAACTATGATCTTATCAGCCAGTTAGTCACAAGTAGCTAGACGACACAGAACTACATCTATTGCTCTAGATTTCCTCACCAAGCACCCAATTTTGGAAATTCTTATTATACGGCCTGCAACCCGTAGGGTTAATCCTACCTCCTTTAATCCTCCAGATAGAGAATACAAAAACATTGATGGTTTTGGCAAGTGAGTGTTTTCTTTTGCTAGCCTGGCCTTGCGGTCCATAAATGCAGTCTGTTAGGCCACCGCACACATGCCTTATGGAACATGGGCAATGAAGTCTTGCCAGAAGTCGTGGAAGACCTTATATCCTCCTTGGCTCAGACGATTTGTTATTGGTGGGGCTGCTTTAATCTTGTGATTCTTGGGCTGTGGTTTTGTTCGCAAAGTTGAGTATTTGACACATAATCCATCGTCTGCTGCATAATCTGAAGATTTAAAAAAAAAAAATGTTTCTAGCTCTAACGTATCAAAAGTTAATAAAAAGATGAAGATGTGTTCACGCATGTTAAGACCCTTTGGAAAGATTAACGGTTCATCTTTCACTTGCCTATTTATGTATTTGTTTGTTAAACTAGTACTAATTAGGTGAAATATTTTCCCAGACAGTATTTATTATGTGTAAAAATGACAAAATAATGAAGTAATACTATTAAAAAAGTCACATTATGTGCATAGTTTGCCATTTCTTTTTGCATAATTTATTCAATTCTGCTGCATAGTTTGCTGCTCCCGAGCAGCATAATTCCAGTGGCCCCGATTATGGCCAGAATGCCGCAAAATAATGAATCCATGCAGGTTTAGATACTGTCCAGAGCAGTTGGTACTAGTGCTCTGTTCTGCAGATGATGTTCAGGCTTCACTGATGGGCATGCCCTTTGATGGATTTCGACTCTTCGGGGGTAGAACGCGGACTCCACGTTGGAATGATTGAAGAGTCACATCACATTCTTTTGGGCTTTTGACTAATGCAAAACAATTTCTTCATCAGTTCAGCAAATTTAGCAACTACTGCAGCATGTTAGCCTATAGGCAACAGCCGCATTCCAGCTAGTGGTGCAGCCCAGTTCTCTTGGAGTCACGGATGCAACACTGGCAAACATCGCACAGGCCTGCAGGAGCACCAGTCCTCCAAACCCATTTTCCCTGCTACAGCCACCCCCAAGCCACTTTTGGTTATCCCCAGAGACTTCTGCTCGACTGGTGGGAGGCTGTATTCAGTATTTCCTCATAGGTTAGCGATCCATTACGTTCAATAGATGGGTCTTCTAGATTGTGCCATCAATTTTCTTACTGCTTCACATCCCCACCACAACTGAAGGAATTACAATGGTGCATCTGTCTATCCTGCTGTAGGATGTACACATCTTAGTTACCAAGGGTATCATTGCGTGGGTACCGAACTGAGAGAGAAGCCAGGTTTATTATTTATGCTACTTGCTCGTTCCAAAATAGAACGGAGCCTCAGGCCTATCCTGGACCTTGAACCCCTTTTCTATGGAAGGACAAATTAAAAATGCTGATATTGGCTCCGATCCAATCTGCGCTGAACCTTGGACACTGGATGGTGTCCTTAGACTTGCAAGATGCGCATTTTCATTTATGCATTTCACAGTCCCACAGATGTCACCTGCATCCAGAGTAAGAAAGGATCACTTTCAATTTGCTGTGCTTCCTTTCAGCCTCAACTCTGTCTCCTCTGGTATTCCTGAAAGTGATGGCAATGGTCCGTGTCCATCTTCAGAGGTCGAGAGTCTGCATATTTCAGTACCTCAACGACTGGTTGCAGAAAGTGGATTCACCAAAGTCAGTCTTAGACCACCCCTGGACGATCGTGGAACTCATACAATCATTGGGCATGACCATAAACAATGCAGAGTCCCACCTGCTAACCTCACGGAGGCTTCCATTCATCTGTGGCATCCTGGATATTGTGCCATTTAAGCCATTTTCTCCATCACAACGAGACTGGGCCATATGGGCTCTGATCTTGATATTTAGGGTTCAATCCTGGATTCCAGTGTGGTGTTTCTAAGGTCCTTGGCCTTGTAACCATATGCATCCTTCTTCTCAATTATGAGTGGTAGCACATGCAGGCCATGCAATGCAGTGGCGTAACGATAATTGAGGGGGCCCCTTGCAGGTACGTGGAAGAGCCTTCTCCGGACTCTATTAGGAGCTCTCAGGCCGAAGTGCAGTGCTGAGGGGGCCCCCTTGAGCTTGAGGGCCCCCCCCGCACTGCGGGGGATGCGTGGGCCTGTGTTACGCCCCTGATGCAATGGAACCTGAAATCCCAGTGGGCCCGGCATCAAGGATGCCTGTCCGCCCCACCCAGCTCTGCCCAGGCATTCCCAAAATCTGCAGTGCTGGCTGACCTTTCACAACATGTCTAGTAGCAGACCACTCTGTGATGAATGACGCATTTCTACTGGGTTCAGTGAGGAGGTCATCTATGGGAGGTGGACATTAAAGGACTCTGTTCTCTAGCGCAGAGCTATGTCTACAGTAACTTACTGGAGCATCGGGATTTTCATGTGGTCTTGAAGGTTTTCCTGCTATCTTTCATGGGGATATAAGAAAACAAGATGGTCCTGGACATATTTAAAAGAACACAAATCAATGTATGAATTGTTATTTACACTTAAAGGAACAAATCCTGCAGGAAAAAAGGGGGGGAGATGGAAAAACAATAAACAGCCAGATACATGTATTAATCGTTCATAGTACCCAACAAGGCACGTGTTGATGTGCCCGTGTACCGAGTAGAAACCAAATTGGCGTTTTTTCCCAATTATTGGGATTATTCTTGCATGGAACCCTAATCTTTTGATGACAGGGACATATGGGAGATTAAGTGCCGGTGATGTTGCCAATGGTATTATAATTCTGCCACTGCCGCCCAACCATCTTCAAATCCTTCTGGCCACGCATGTTTGACGTTTTGGATCAACTACAGGATAATTTCCACTTGTTTGATATTAATACTACATTGGATTAGTATCTGGCACACCATAAACGGGTCGTCCTCATTCATTGTCTGGACCCTTGTTTCATATTGCAACCTTGGTATATCCCTGCCCCACTTCCCCACTGTCCAGTCCTGAAGAGACCCACAGCAGAGGTGTCAATTTACTCCGTATTGCGCCAGGGTCGAAACGTCGACGGTTTTCCCCCCGCCAATTTGAGGCCTGCACCTTGTTCCCATGTTCCCGCTTCCTTGTCACCTCCTAGGTTTTGCCCCTGTTTAATTGGTTTTTGAACATTGTACGGGCAGGCCTCTTTGTAGTTCAACTAGAAGAATCACATTTTAGTTGAGCTTAAATTATCTGAATTTTCCCTTTTGAATTTTTTCCTTCTTCTAATCACTTGAGCACCTTCTTTTCACATACTTACTGCATCTGGCAGTTTCCCTCATTTTATTCGAATTGTATTTGTGTACATATGTTTTATATATATTGTAAATAAATTGAAATATTGTGACTGATGAAAAGATTTACTCTTTAATAAGGATGTTGGGTACTATGAACGATTAATACATGTATCTGGCTGTTTATCGTTTTTCCATCTCCCCCCTTTTTTCCTGCAGGATTTGTTCCTTTAAGTGTAAATAACAATTCATACATTGATTTGTGTTCTTTTAAATATGTCCAGGACCATATTGTTTTCTTATATTAATTGATACCCAGGTCCTTTGACTTATAGGGTTAACCCCATTTATTGAATAATCTTTCATGGGGAGGCTGGTGCAGGTTCTCATGAACAATACCATGTCATGGGGTACTGCAACAAGCAGAGTCGACAGGTGTCCGGAGCCCGTGTCAAGAGACTGTACATCATTGGTGGTGGCTGGAGCAGGTAAATATTGTTCCAATCGCCAACCACCTGGTATGGTCCCTGAATGTCAGAGCAGGTGAAATGAGCAGACATCACCTGAATGATCATGAGTGGCGTGTGCACCCTGAGGGGCAGGGCATTTTGGATCAAGTGAGACCACTCTGGCTAGATCTATTTGCCTATCTTGGTAATGCACCATGTCAGCCATCTTGCACGTTGGAGTTTTTGCGTGCATGCTTGATAAGAGACGTGTTCCGGCTGGAATGTTGAAATGGACTCATGTATTCCTTCCTGCTGCTACCTCTCCTGCCTCGAGTTCGAAACTCAAGAACAACTTGAACCAAATCATACTAATTGACCCAGGTGGGGCCAGGATAGCATGGTACTCAAAATGTCTCGACAATAGCATCTGTCTTCCGATGACCCTGCTGCTTTGGTAAGACCTTCTGTCTCAGCAACTGGGTAGGGACCTTAATCCAAACCTCTGCAATTTAGATCTCCATATATGGAGATTGAGTGGTGGCAAGTAACTGCATTTGACTTGCTTCCTTAGGTTGTGCATGCAGGCCTCACTGCCTAACACCTACCCCCGAAATCCGTCAATGCTGTTCGCTGAGACAATTTTATAATCTGGCGTGGTGCGCTGGACACTGATCCTTGCAAGTGAAACTGTCAGACGTTCTCTTGTTTGTTCTTTCTTTAGCCTAGCAAGATCCTGCAGTGGGCACTGAATAAATGATTGGTTGGCTCTTTTGCCTTAATGCATTTGCCATCCTTGTTTAAATCACCAGTTGTAATGCATTTTATTAAAGGTTTGACTCTCATGTTTCTGCTCAGTTTGTGATACAGCGAAGGAACTTTGACTTGGTGTTTTGAAATTTCTTATGTGCACACCGTTCGAGCCTCTGCATAGTTGATGGCTGCATCTTTTTTTACTCTATAGTCTATCTTCCTCATTGTGATTGTTAGCTGGTCAAGTTGGCAAACTGCAGATACTTTCATTGAAACCGCCATGCACTGCCTTCTTCCCAAACACATTGGCGCTAAGGACTAGGGTGGCCTTTTTCAATATGTTTGTGACTACCACATTGGGTAGTTGATCATTGTTCCAACATTGTATTCTCCCCTCCACCCTTTGAAAGAGGAGGAGGGGCTACATCTGTTGGACCCAAAGGAGCTTTAAGCTTTTAAATTGCTAGTGTCAAGGACCATTGAGTGGACAGTCATCTGTGAGGTTTTCTGGAGCAAAGAGAGGGAAGGCTGTGCAGAAGAGGACCATCTCGAGGTCGATGGCCCTCTGCATCATGATCTGCTGCACACCGGCCAAGGAACAGCACTTTGAGGGTCTGAGTGCCTAGTCCAACAGGGCCAAGTCTGCTATGATTATGTTGGTGTGAGAAGTGCCTGTCATTTGCCAAGCTGTGGCATGCATGGACAGTGGTGCATGTGTTCATGAAACACTACTGTCTTGACTGCCAGCTCCAGCGGGCAGGGCACTTTGTCCATGTATTTCAGCAGGACTTTTAAGTTTAAGTCCACTGCAAAGACCGTGCACCTTTGTGAGGAACTGCTATGGTATCTATTCTAAACGTGAGAAATCTGCAGTTGGAAGTATCCATTAGAAGAGGTACACAATAAGCAGCAACACTCTCTGCAAGCTACTTACCTTCAGCAACGCTCCTTCCGGTGGATTCTTTACCTAACTGCAGATTTCTCACTGCCCTCCCACCCCCCCATTCTGTGCACCGGCCTCTGTTAAACCTCCAAAAAGGTCCAAGGTTAGGGACCAGCACTCTGTAACAAACACATGTTTTAGGCTCCATGTCGGACAGCGTGGAAAGAGAAAACAAACGGACGTCAGCACACGGGTGGCGCTTATGTGTGGCTCTGCTCTGTCACTTCCAGAATTGTTTGGCGTCAAGGTTCCGCACAAAACCATCTACTGGGCTGAGAAGCTTTGCTGAAAAACTCTCTGGATCCAGTCTGCCACCTGGAGGGTAGTCTAAAGGTGAAGTATCTGCGTTTAGAGGGGGTAACCACCAGAAAGCGAGTTCCTGAAGGGAAGCGGCCTACAGACAGTGCTACTGCTTAAGACATCCCAATTCTGTGCGTCACAGTCAGCCGTGGCCCGTGCAGGTGAGGGCGGTGGGGCTGGGTGGGGGGGGGGGGGGGGATTTCGACATTCGGCCACGAGGGAAAATTAATTATTTATTTAATTTTCCCTCGTGGTCTTACGTTGAAATCCCCCTTACCCGGCTACAACGTCCCACTGCTTTTACCTGTACAGGTGGCGGATGGTCACAGTACAGCTTAGGAAAACGTTTTTGCCTCATAAAACCATGCCTTTTGTCAGGATGATTTGTATTTAAGTTGTTTCTTTTGTATTCCCTTAAGACCTAACGCTGTTATAAAATCACGTACCTCTGCACGTCCATAGGGGCATCCTCTGCTTTACACACTTCCTCATTCAAAGTAAGCTATTGCACGTGCAGAGGGAGAGAATGGGGTTTCAGATGCGCTGGCCTACTTGCTCTCCCGTATGCCACATTAATACTACGTCATGATAGGCCCGCAATAACAATGATATAGTGCCTGAGGAGCAGACCGTGAACATTGCGCCGTTTCATTTGCTTTAATGTCTTTGAAGCGCATCCCTGCCCTGCCTCACGGGTTATCTCTCTTCCACAGGCGCATCGATGACGACAAGGGACGGACTCACGAGCTCGAGCACTCGGCCATCAAATGCCTTCGCGGAATCCTTTATTGCTACATGCGGCAGGCTGATAAGGTAACTCGCACGAGGGTGCACTCTGTGATGGCTCTTAATACCTTGGGAGGAATCTGCCGCCATCTTTCCTGCAATTGGTCACGCTAAAAGATGGCGCTTCATGTTTCACGGGGTTCATCTTTGAAGGGCATCTTGGAGTTGCAAACCTTGTTCTCCGAGAGCTCAGTGTGACATGGCGCATTAGGGAGTCATTGGGAACCTTTTACTGGTGGGCGGGTAAATGATAGTGGAGTGGACCTACCAGTGTGTGCCACTGATTGCTACGCAGTTTGGAAATAACCCCTGCGACATTTAAATTCAGTTCTCTTTGTTCCAGGGTGCACGTGATGGGTTGTTTTGTGAACTAGAATATTCTTTTTGTATCAGACTTGATTACTTAATGTTATTGTTCCTATTAATTAGCATCCCACTGTTACCTTGTTTGTTGTTTTGTGGGTTACAGTACCGTTTGTGTCATCATAGATTACTTCATGACGTTATTGGAAATATGTAAAAAAAAAATCTTAGTTACTGTTTTAAACCTTGTGTAACCGTAGGATTTAAGGTAAAATATATCATGATGTATATTGTCCTAAATCATCTTCCAAGCTTTCTGGTTTACAGTGTGCAGTCCATCGTAAACTTTTTTTGTGCTGTATAAATAAAACAGATATATACTTATATAACACCGGGCCGGAGGCAAGATCCGACCTTACTTGCCTGGTTGGCAAGCCGTAACATCAGACAGGAGGGTTCTGCAAATTATTCAAAAGGGCTATGCCCTGCCCTTTCTTGCCACGCCGCCACACCTTCCACCACACTTCGAGCAACTGAAGGAGGACCATCTCTCTGTTTTGCCTCAAAAAGTTCAAGGCTTTTTGGCCATAGAAGCTATGAGCGGGTGCCAGTGTCTGAAGTAGGATGTGGTTATTATTCCCACTCCTTTCCAGTCCTCCAAAAGGACACATGCCTCAGTCTGATTTTAGACCTGCCTCAATGCCTTCAGCCAGAATGAGTAATTCAAAATGAACATACTGGGTCAGGTCGTGTCTGCCCTCTGCCCTGGAAGACTGGAAGGTGGTGTTAGACCTACAGGATGTCTATTTCCATATCCTTGCCCTGCAGGCCCATTGGCATAAACTGCAGTTTGTGGTGGGACAGGAGCACCTTAAGTTTGCTGTGCTCCCCTTTGATCTCACCAGTGCCCCCATGGTGTTCACGAAAATGATGGTTATGATAGCAGCTCATCTTTGGAGGTTACAGTGGGGACGAATGGGTTGGGATGGCCATCTGGGAGAGATGGAAATCAGAGGCTTCGAGTCTCCGGCAGAGGTCCAGCTCAATATCAACCTTCTGGAGCCAGGGGCCATCCACTTGGTATTGAAAGCCTACCTTCCATCCATCAAGGGGAGGCTGATACAGGTGTTCAAGGAGAACACCGCAGCCATGTGTTTCAGCATCCATCAATGTAGAGTGGGGTTATGGACCCTGTGCAAGGAGGCCCTGCAGCTCTGGAATTGGCTGGACCGCCAAGGAAATTTACTCATGGTGAGCCACATGGCAGGATCATTGAATGCCAGTGCGGACAAGCTCACCCCATGACCCCTAGTGGATCATGAGTGGCGGGTACATCTGGAGGCGGAACAAGGTTTCTTGCACGAATAGGTAGAGAATCTTGGCTCAATCTGTTAGCACCATCGAGAATAAATAAGCTCTTGGCATGAGGAATCTCTGTCCCAGACATTTGCCAGGTGTTTATAGGGCCGTCCTGTTCATTGCAGTTTCCAATGTGTCTCTCAGTCAGAAACGCGTTCATCCTCGAGTGGAACTCAGGATTTCTGCATGCTTTCCTGCTGATACCACTCCTTCCCAGAGTTTGTTAAGAAGGGCAGGACTGACTGGGCCCAAGTCATCCTATTGGCATCAGATTGGGTACAGAGAATGTTATCCAGGACTCCTAGGCATGAGCAGCTGTACTCCAATTAGGCTACCCCTCCAGGAGTACCTGCTGTTGCAGCAGCAAGGAATTGTTCTGCACCTGGTCCTTTGCAATCTCCACCTTCATGCTTGGAGTTTGAGCGGTGACAGCTGAACACCTTCGATCTTCCTATGGAGGTCATTGTCATTTTGGCAGCCAGGTGTCTCGCCACAGAAGCTGTATACGCCTATGGTTGGAATAAATTTGTGGCTTGGTGCAGTGCTCAGCTGATAGAACTCCTCCTGGCGAGATTGCTTGATTTTTTTGGTTTTTTTTGGCCCTACCTCAGCAAGGCTTTGCTCTGGGCACAGTTAAAGAATACCTAAGCCTTGTTGTGGTTGCTGAATCAGTCCTCATTGTTTGTCTCCAGTTGTTATGCGCTTTTTGAAGGATTTACAACATTTGTTTCCTCTCTCTCCCTTTATCATGCCCCAGTGTGATCCTCACTTTTCTGATGTGCACTTCCTTTGAACTGCTTCATGGCTGCCCTTTGCGGCCTCTCTACTTTAAGACAGTATTTCTCCTCTCCTTAACTGTAATGTGGGGTGTGAGTGAACTTCAGGATCTCTGTGTCAATCTGTTGTATACCACCTTCTTACCAGACAAGCTGGTTTTGTAGATTCGGGCATCCTTCTTGTCTAAGTTGTGACGCCGTTCAGTCAAAACGTCACCCTGTCAGCGTTTTATGCTCTGCCTCACCCCTCTATGGAGGAGGAGACACTCATCCATTTGGATTTCAGAGGAGATTTCCACTTTTATATTGATTGCCCCAAAGACCACCAGCTCGATGTTCAGCTCTTTGTGGGGTTCTCTGGAGTGAAGGAAGTAAAGGCTGTGCAGAAGAGAACCATCTCCCCTTGGGTCGTGCTCTGCATTAAGATCTGCTGTGCACTGGTCAAAAATCAGCCTCCAGCTGGACTGCATGCTCCTTCTACTAGGGCCAAAGCTGCTATCTCTGCAGTGGCATGAGGAATCTCTGTCCCAGACATTTGCCAGATGGTTATAGGGCTGTCCTTCTGTACATTCATAAAGCACTACTGCCTGGACAGTCGAGTTCACAGGAAAGGGCACTTTACCCGCTTCGTTCTGCAGGTATTTCTGGTTTGAGTCCATTCACAGAACCTCCTCCAAATAGGTACTGCTTTGGTATCTATTCCTAAGGTGAGGAATCTGCAGCTAGAAAAACAAGTTACCTACCTTTAGTACCACTCTATCTGGTAGAGACTCAATCTTTCCGGAGATTCCTCATTGACCATCCCATCTACCCTGTTCTGTGGGTGGACTGTATTTATCAATATGATCCCAAGTCTAGGACTCTCCACAGTGGTCATATCAATTTGCTTTGGCAGTGCATCTGGGGGTGCAGACACTCTAGAAAGCCACTGATGCCAGAGGCTCCAGACTCCTCACCCAATCCAGACCCTGCTCTCATGCTATTTCCAAGCATGACATGAGTGTTAGGATTGGTCTCAGCGGCCCGGTTTTGTGCTCACTAAGGGACTGAGAGCCTGTGCCTTTTCTCCACCCTGCTGTACAATCTAGCTGGGTTGGATAAATCTAAGTGTGCATGTCAGTTTGGCTGTCCTAAGACGGCCGGCTAAACTGACATGCGCACTTACAGTGCTGCTGTCTGTCCAAGAGAGGACAGCCCAGCCCCGCCCTAGACTCGGCAGCGTCGGCTGTCAGTGAGAAATAAAACATTAATAAACTTGTCTTGTTATAGTTTTATTTTTCATCTGCAGTGGGGCGATGCTCCTCTGCCATTTATGGGGGAGCCGCTGCTAAGAGCTGGCTGTCCTGGGCTGGCAACTAGGGCTGCCGAGAGAGTGGTGGCCCAAGCAGAGATATTCAAAGGCCCAGGTGTACTGTCAGCTGGGTGTCTTCTTGACCTGCTTACCTGCCACAGTGCCAGCCAAGAAGACTTGTCCATCGCTGCTCCTTTCTTCCTCACTCCAGAGGAAGTGAAGTAGGTTTTCCATGGCTGTGATTGGCTGGCTGCCCTCAATGAAATTCTCTCTGCTCTTTCCTTGATACATGCAGTGTTTGAACTTTATTCTGTAAGAAGGGGTTTCTTGCTCAGAAGTTCAAAGATTAGTGACTTCTCTTCCCGAAATCAATAGAGGCAGGCAGCAACACACTGACGGTGGGAGCCCAGCCAAAGGTCCGGATTGGCGCAAAGGGCCATTACATGAGCCCCGGTTTCAAAATATGTAGCATGTAATTTATGCAACATATGTGTACATCTATGGTAAGGACTGTAACATAAAAAAAATGTCCTTAAGATTTTAAATTATTTCAATCTAGTACATTATACTCCATTAAATGATGCACACGAGAGCTAGCTCAAGGCCTTACATTTTTTTGCATTATTTGTTCTTTTAATCAAATTGTTGACTTCGAGATGACTTTCTGACGGGTACATTCTCATCTGGTTGGCAGAATACAATATGCTGCAAAAATAAATGTGAATGAAAATATCGGTGCCACACTTGCTTCATCCTTTGCCCTGCTTTGTTTTTATTCAAAACCGTCATTAAGCAGTTCATGTATCTGTCTATTCAGTTGATAACATGAAGTTTCATAATTTTCAGATTTTGAAATCTGTATAAATAAGGGTTGGACATGTATTGTTTGTTGAAGTAATCTATAGACACTGACGTTTGGAAACGTGTTTCATCCACGCATCGCAAAGTGCAAGGGCGTGACTTGCTTTTTTCGAATGTTGATAGCGAAAACATTTTTTTTTTCTGCATGGAGTGACTTCTTATTTACAAACAAGTGAACGGCATTATATTTTAACAGAACGTTTGATCTTCTGTATTTCTGAAACACTTTGTATGACTGTGACATACTTTCGAAAAAAACGTTAAATTGCAAAAGCTGCTCTCCCTTTCATGACCCCAAATTTCTGGATTCCGACAATTGGGGATAATGTGTATTTTTCCCTGTGCTAGTGGTTTCGAGGAGAAATGAAAGAAAGAAGATTTTAAAACCAGTCTTTGGCTAGAACAAAAGGTGCTGACCTTGTTTTCTCTGGCATAAAAAGCATCTGGATGTGGAGAGAAACTGGATAAAACAGGTGCTTTAGAAAAGTGGAAGGGTGAGCAAGGCAAAAAAGACAGAATTGTGTGGCAAATTGGTCCTTGTCTTCTGTGATCTAATGTTCAGGGGCATAAGCATATTTGCTTCACACGTAACTTACTACATTCGTCAAATATTAAGTTATAGGTTTGTTAGATTGTCACTTTAAAATTTTTTTTTATTAGCATGTACTTTAACACATTTTTCCATAACACTGATCATGCAACACAGAACAAACTCTACCTTTCTATTTGTGTGGTGTATTCGGTTGCAGCAATAGAACTTCTGCAACTAACTAACTTTTTTTTAAATGCCACTGAATAATCACATTACCACATTAGCAGGTTATCAGTATGTTTTGAAAGCATAGAAATGGAATTGCACTTGTACAAGTTTTGAGCTGCTCTGACAGTACATCAGTTATTGAGTAGGCCTGGGCAGTAAACTCCACTCTGTTCTTGAAGTCTGCGGAGTTTTCTACGCTCCGCGGAGCATGTGGAGTTCTGAAAAACTCCGCTCTGCTTTTTTCCTCGCTCGCTGATGTTTAGTTGGCGAGAGCAAGCAAAGAAAATCCAACTCTAGACCACTTCCCAGCTAGATTTCTCAACGCGGGCGATAGTGGATGCTCGTGGCCTCTCGTGTTGAGAAACCATCCATTTGCGTTGAGGAAGATGCCGCTTGAGTAGAAAATCTATTCGAGTGACAGAAAGAAGCAGCGCCCTCTTGCCCTGCGCATGGTGCCATTCATGCTGATTTTCCAGTGTGGTACAAACACCCGGTGCTAAAAATCTGCGTGAATGGCGTGAGCCAATGCACTCCACCATTGGCGGAAGTCCGCGTAGCATGGCAGACTTTTTTAGTCACTTGTGAAACTCGGCAAAATCTGGCCAGGCCTATTATTAAGACAAAAGGATATATCAGCTTTTCAAGTTAAAACTTGATCTGCTAAAACATGTTTACGTAATAATCTTGCCTTGTAAAACTATTACATGAAGCAGATAATTAGTCTGCTTGTTTACTCTTCTTAATGTTCAAACAGTGTGTAACTTGGGAGTTTAACTGAAGTTGAGATTTAACTAAAGACGTAAAGGCAACATAAGAGGTGTTTGCCTTCCATGCAACCTGAACCCTAGAGGTGTGCGAAATTGGCTTAATTTCCTTTTTGCGTTATGTGAAATTTCAGAAGGATACAAAATTGCTCGATATATAAAAATGGCATTTAGCGCTGTATTTCAGGATGAAATGTATAGATGCATTTTGCACTAAAAAATAAAGTGAAAAACACAAGTCCTGTGAACAACCACTACTTGCGTTCTGTTTGTTTGTGTTGTTCCTAAGCTCCCGAAATAGATTTTTTCCCTGAGCGGACTTGAAATGACATGACATAGTTTAACGCGGTCATTTGAGAAATTTCGCATTACAAGCCTAACCTGTAATACTGCAAATTAGTCAAGATTGAGCCAGTGTAGCAAAGATTCCGCCAAGGTGTTCTTAACTCCCAACCCCTCAACAGATGAATGTACCTAGTTTGACCCCAGGTTAATGTATACAATTTAATAAAAATTAAATTTCAGTGGTAAAGATTTGATTCTTTAACTGGCAGTCCAAATTCTGTTCAATAAGTCTTAATGCAAGATGTATTTGAGATTGCCTAATGCATGTGGCAGTAATTTATGTGTTATATTAAAAAGCATAAAGTATACAGGATAACATACTGGGAAAGACTTGCTGTCCATTAATAAGGTTGGGTTCTCAGGGATGTTGAATTAAATAAAATATCTACTTGTCCATGGACCAGGTTGCTTCATAAATCTACTTGTCCTGTAACAAAATCCATTCATGTCTTTGGTGCCATTTAGTGCAGCGACAAATTATGGCAGCAGTCTGATTATCTAAGAGCCCTCATAATAGACTCTTTGATTATGGATTACACCAGAGCTCGTACCATAGTAGAGTTTGAATACTAGCAGTTTCCTTATTTTTCCACCTTTCCGCAGATCTACATACTGGGACTGGAGGTAGCGGTTAGCAATAGTTCTCCATGGTTGGTGGATTCAAGCAAGCCGGGCTGAAGATGGCTGGAATGCCAGAAACTGGTCCTCGGAAGCTTGTTTCCGGTCCAGGGAAGACATGGCTTGGCAGTTCGGGCTGGACTGTTCCCATGAGGCACAGGCTCCGTCCATCACCACCCCCTTTTGAACCGCTTTTGGCTGCCATAAGTGTGGCAGGGTATGCTCAGACGTGAGTCCCTTGCTCACTTTGGCACTGGATTCAAGCAAGCTGGGCTGAAGACTGCTGGAATGCCAGAAACCGGTCCTCGGAAGCTTGTTTCCGGTCCAGGGAAGACATGTCTTGGCAGTTCGGGCTGGACTGTTCCCATGAGGCACAGGGTCAGACTGATTTGCATATAGCCATGTCCTAACTAGGGTGGCAGAGTGGGCTAAAGAACGGTGATGGATTAAACCCAGATCTTTTGACTGGGTGTGAGTGTTTGATTGACTCAGATGCTCCGTCCATCACCACCCCCTTTTGTACCGTTGTCTCAATGGCAGGCGTATACTGTCTTCGTTGAGGGACGCTTAGCTGCTAGAATGAACTTACAGAATTCTGAAGTGACATCAAAGACTGTCATTTGCCAACACTCAAAATCCATGAATGAAGGCCGAGCATGCGCATTCCCGGATGCATGACAGTGCTTTGTTGCTGTGGCAAGAGATCCTTCTGAAAAGGCAGCCTGATCAGAATGCCCGAAGCTCATGCTTAGGAGCTCGGGATACCAAAGCTTCCATTTCCTATCCAGGGCCACAAGAATGCCTTGGGCCTGATCATTCCTGATCTTCCTGAGAACTCTGGGCAGAAGTGGTATCAATGGGAAGACATATAGGAGACCTTAAGTCCACTCAAGACAAAATGCATGTTCGAGCGAGATCCCTTCGAAACTCCAGTGCATAGAAGTGCTGACATTGCACGTTCTTGGTGGTGGCAATTCGTGATTCATGAGGCATCAATGGTTGAGGTCATCCGTTCTGGCGTTCAAAGATCCCACCAAGTGTTGTACGACCAGAAATATGTCCTAATGTTCAAACAATGTCCAGAGACCAAGGGCCTCTTGCCACAGTGTCCCCGACCCCACTCTGCCCTCCTTGTTGCAAGACCACGTAGCGGTGGTGTTTTCCATGAACACTTGAATTAACCTTCCCTTGATGGAAGGAAGAAAGGCTTTCAATTCCAGGCTAATCACTTTCAACCCCAACAGGCTGATTTGGAATTGAAATACCTCCGGAGACCAGAGTCCTCTGATCTCTAGCACTCCCAGATGGCCGTCCCAACCCAGGAATGATGCATTTGTCCGTGTAGTGAGTTCTGGGTGGGGAAGGGAGGAAGATCTACCCTGACCTACCACTCTTCGTCAGCCACCACTGCAGATCTTCTGCAGTTTCCTCTGATATCTGGACCAGGTCAGAGAGATTTCCCATATGCTGCGCTCACTAGGACTTCAGAGCCCGCATATGCCTGCTGGCATGTGCTACCAGTAGGATGCAGGAGGCCATGACGCCCAGCAGCCTCAGAGACAGTGTCATATATATCCAGGACAGAGGCTGAAACATCTGAATCCATTTGAATGCCACTAATGATGCAATTGCTCTACCTAGTGAATTGGTTGCATCCAGTCTGCAGTGTATGGCGAACCTTGCTGTATCCCTACCACCAGCAATACCCTTGGACAGGATGGCTTTGGCCTTCTCCAAGATTATCGGCAGCACATGCGCAACAAAATCCCAAACTGTGTGGGAATCTGGGCCCAAATGGCAGTCTGTTGATCAATCGCAGTGTAAGGCTTGTGGAAGAGAATATCTTCTCCCAAACTGTGTCCAGCATTGGATTCCTTCTGCGGTGGTGTGGTAGGGAACGCGCCAGGGTAAACTTTGGATGTGGAGGCCAGGACAACCAGGCTCTGGAGTGGGGTGCTTGTTGAGGAAAGAAGGGTCATTTGGAGCGGGGCAATGGTGGTGGGCAATTGTGCTATGAATAGGAGCCTCTGTGCATGGGCTTGGCCCATGCAACAAGCATGACATCTTGAGGGTTTTGTTAAAAGGTTGGAGATGTTCTGTGGGGGCGAATTCCAGCTGAAGCACCTCTGTCAAGACGTTAGTCTTGAATGCCACAGGTCCAGGTCCTCTGCCTCCATCCTCATCACCATGGTAAATGAAGCCCCTTCCTCCATAACCACACTTGGAGGAGGGACTAAGCCAGTGTCTAGGAAGGCACCAGTTTCTTATTCCGGTTCTCTTTAGTCTCTTCTATTGGGTCGTGGTAGCTATAATGATCCTCAGATCCTCCCAAGTGTACTCCCTACAGGACCTATCGAAAAAAGTAGGCATTGGCTCCAACTCAGAAGGTCAAGTTCTGGCCATAGTCAACATTGGGTGACGCTCAGTATCACAGTCTGGTATAATGACCGGGTGCCCTGACCGTTGTTACTGGAACAGCCTCCGTGGAAGGTCATGGTCTCACAGCCGAAGCTGAACCGGATCCAAGGATGGAGCTAAGGGCCCTACTGGCACTGAGAGTGGATCCTCTGCGAAGAATCCAGTTTGGGCACCTGCTGAACCAGTGGGACCCAAAAGGGCTCCAGCTTGGTTGGCCTGCCCAAATAGGAGGTGCATGGCTTCATAAAACTTTT
The DNA here is from genome assembly GCF_964263255.1 of Lissotriton vulgaris. Taxonomy (NCBI): domain Eukaryota; kingdom Metazoa; phylum Chordata; class Amphibia; order Caudata; family Salamandridae; genus Lissotriton; species Lissotriton vulgaris. The sequence continues at coordinate 355,126,515 of NC_141700.1, read as the reverse complement.
AATTGGGCAGGGTTGATCCGGGAAATTCTGGGAGACACAGAATGGACCCAGGCTCTGTCTTCACTGCGGATACGTGAATAGCATCATTCTCATGCCTCGTCCAAAGACATAGACTGGGGTCAAGGAGCTTTTCAACTTCTTAGATATTACCTGGGCCCTACCTGATGATGACAACTTCGAGCATGATGACAAACACAGAGAACGAACCTGGGACATTCCACACGACCGCGACCCGAACTATCATGGAGTCCTTTCGGATTGAGTGACGAGTAGCTTCAGGGAATGCTTCCAAACAGCCTTTAGAATTATGGCCCAGCAGTCGGAACAGGCCTTGGAGTCACTGCCCAGCTCCAGGCACCAGAGGCAAACCTTGGGGTTTAAACCAGTCTGTGACAGGAACAGGGTTTAACCCCCCCACAGGTTTTTAGCAGACATAATTAGGCAGACTGGGAGTGAAAAGGGCAAAAATGGTCAACAAAACGTCCCAAAAAATAGTCCATAAGGTTGACTGAGGCAGCTTGCTCCAGAACTGCACTGATGGCGCGGTAAGAAAAGAAATGGGGTGGTGCCTGGATATCACATTCAAAAACAACAGTTGATGGATAGAATGCAGAACAATGTCATACATTCCCCCCAGTACAGAGATCTGGGCCTAAATCAATCTTTTTTTGCTCACCATGTCATTCCAATTTGAACCGAGCCATATGCAAATCAGTCTTGACCTTGTGCCCCATGGGAACAGTCCAGCCCGAACTGCCAAGCCAGGTCCTTCCTGCACTGGAAACAAGCATCCAAGGACCGGTTTCGGGCTTTTAATCCTCATCAGCCTGGATAGCTTGATTCCAGGGCATGGAGAGCACGTGACTCACGTCTGAGCATATCCGTCCCACTCAGGGTGGCAAAAACAGTTGATGGACAGAATGCAGAACAAAGTCATACATTCACCCCAGTACAGAGATCTGGGCCTAAATCCATCGTTTTTTTGCTCACCATGCCATTTTTATTGATCGCACTGTGGCCAACATTTAGGGGCGGGATGGTATATTAATTGGGGAAGTTGTAGCCATATGTTTAGTTGCATCAAGGTCTTTGCCTGCGGCATTTATCTGAGGAACAGTTCCAAACTTTACAGAAATATGGCTATGGTTGATGTCACAGTTACCAAACATTTATAACAAGCTGATGAGTACTTAAAGGGGGGCATTGACGTGTTTAAAACTCAATTTGTCAGCATGGCTTTATGGAACACAAGTAGTATACAAAGTAGGGGGGAGAAGGAGGATACAAGTCTAGGTCGCCCTCCATACACATTTAGTCAAAAATTAAAACCGAAGTGTCGAGACCTAGCTTGTGGTTGTAGCCTCTGGCCACTACGGTCAGAAAAAAACCAAGAAGAAAAAACTTTTCTTTCTTGAGACCAGGGTTTCCCTACGGTGACATGCTTCATCATTGGGGCCATCCCAGCTCTCTACGAACTGGGGCGTGCTACGAATTGCAGAGTTACGTAGGAGCACTTTTTGGAAGACTATGTGTGGTGCAATGTGTAGTGGAGTGGGTGTATACTGATTAAAAACACCGTACTAGTGGGCCTAAACAATTTTATTCCTGCTCCTAGGTATGTATGGTTAAAAATGGGGTTGACCCTGTGTACCTATCTTTAATGAGAATTGGTTCAGTGTGTGGTCGACATGTTTCGAGCATCCCCTAGCTCTTCCTCAGGACCACACAGGGACCAGCCCTGTGTTTGCCACTCCTGTATAGACCTTAAATAGAAACATAATACATTTATTAAAGTATAAGGATAAACGCTGCTACTAATAAAGCATGCGTTAACCTCTTAAGTGCTGCCGTCGGCCAATGGTCGTCGTGAGCACTACCTCGCCAGTGCTGCGCACAACTGTTGGCCGACGGGACAGCATTCGTTCTTCGAACGTTCAGCACTGGGCGCTGAATGTTCGACCTTCCTATGAGGTTAAGGATACATATGATTGCTAGTTCTATATTGTATATCTGTAATGCAAAAAAATAAGAGAAAAGCATTAAACACAACAAACCCTCTTCTTAGAATGGGGTTACACATTTGTTCTTCCATGCAGCGCTTATATATGGGTGGTATGCTCCATATTGGTGTGTGCAGGCTCTCAAGGCGCGGGTGGTTGTGCCTAGAAAAACCTTAATAAATGAGCAGGTGTAACGTGTGGCGTGAATTCACACATAGAAACAACACAGCACTTGATATCACACAGTTAAGACACACAAATGTTTTTCATAAACAGACATAATTGATTTACTTGTTAGCGTGTGTGATAGCACTTCATGGTCTCGGGGTGGCGGTGACTCCCTTTGAAACAATCCTGTCAGGGAAATTTTAAGGAAAAGAAAAGAAAAGCGAGGTGGCCATATTTAAAGCTCATCAAGCAGTACTGGATCAAGTTTCTCAAACGTTAAAAAAGGTTGCATGGTGATAGTCTGCTCATCCACGGGACCTGTAAGGAATCAAGGCACTTACTTAAAGAATGGGAGAACTGCGTTAGGACACCTATTCCTCTTCCCCGCCGGACCGCATCTTGGCATGTCTGTGGCGAGGGGAGTAATAAAAGGCTTCCGGGTTTGCCGTGTCATTGTCTAAAACATTAGACCGCGTGTATTATTGGGTCTGCAACTTTCAAATGTTGCCTCTTATCCCCCACCCCCGTCCATACTATGTGCCCCCCTGACCCCACTTCCTTGCTGTGTCTCTCTGTCCACGCTCTGCCACTGTCACATACTGCCCCCCACCCATGCTGTGTGCTAAAAATCTTCATTTCTACCCTTCTTGCGCTGCTAGTCTGCCCCATGCGAAGTGTCCCTTTCTACCCAAGTACGCTGCGCGCCACGCTCTCTCCTGCCCACACACTGCATCTCAGTCACATGCTGCCTTCTCCGTTCCCCCAACGTTATTGCCTGCCCTCTTTTTTGCCTTTGCTACCAGATGTTTAGGGTAGTGACGTGTCAAAAGTTTTTCACTTAGGTCTTTGGCCTGTATGTGGTAATCCTGTTTGTCAGTACAGTTCCTTCTGAGACGGAGGAATTGTCCAGTCGTTGGTTGTGGATTCTTCAATGAGGTGTGCAATCTCAATCGGCCACCACCACACATTTCAAGCCAACTGCACGGAACTGCCTTTTGGTGCATGATAGTTTCCATCCTAGACACCTAAAACAGAATCTCCCCTTCGGACAATTCCTCCGTCTCAGAATGAACTGTACTGACAAACATGATTACCACATACAGGCCAAAGACCTAAGTGAAAAACATTTGACACGTCACTACCCTAAACATCTGGTTGCAAAGGCAGACAAGCATTTGCAATGCAATAGGTCTCACATTAGGGAAGTTTGAGCTATTGGTATTGTAAATGACACATTTTTTATTTGTGTTGGTTTTGAAAATAGCGAAATTAATAGCTTTGTCATTTGCAATGCCAATAGTTTTAACTTTCGCAAATGTGACACCTATAGCATTTGTAATGAAATATGTGTGGTATTTACGTGACTAAGATGTATTGATATAACAAATAACAATGGTTTTTAATTGTTTTAATATTTAATACTTAACTAAAAGTTATTGTAATTGATAATGGCAATAGCTTAAACTTTTGTAAATAACTTTTGTGAAGATTATGTTCATTGTATTTTATTGTGACGAAAATCCAAGAACAGAAGTGAAATATTAACATCTTTTTGTGACATTTGTAATAAGCTTGAAACATTGAGAGAACATATTTGAACCAGTTGTTGAATGGTTGAACAGTTTGATGCTGTGGTGGCGCTGAGTGATGTGGCGACGAGTGATGCCGTGGCGTTCAGTGATGATGTGGTAGCGCATAGTGATGCTGTGGTGCCCCTCAGTGATGCTGTGGTGCCCCTGAGTGATGCTGTGGTGCCCCTGAGTGATGCTGTGGTGGTGCTGAGTGATGCTGTGGTGGTGCTGAGTAATGCTGTGGTGGTGCTGAGTAATGCTGTGGTGGTGCTGAGTAATGCTGTGGTGGTGCTGAGTGATGCTGTGGTGGTGCGATAGATAGAGTGAGGGCAATAGATAGATAGAGGGAGGGCGATAGAGTGAGGGCGATAGAGTGAGGGCGATAGAGTGAGGGCGATAGAGTGAGGGCAATAGATAGAGTGAGGGCGATAGATAGAGTGAGGGCGATGGATAGAGTGAGGGCGATGGATAGAGTGAGGGCGATGGATAGAGTGAGGGCGATGGATAGAGTGAGGGCGATGGATAGAGTGAGGGCGATGGATAGAGTGAGGGCGATGGATAGAGTGAGGGCGATGGATAGAGTGAGGGCGATGGATAGAGTGAGGGCGATGGATAGAGTGAGGGCGATGGATAGAGTGAGGGCGATGGATAGAGTGAGGGCGATGGATAGAGTGAGGGCGATGGATAGAGTGAGGGCGATGGATAGAGTGAGGGCGATGGATAGAGTGAGGGCGATGGATAGAGTGAGGGCGATGGATAGAGTGAGGGCGATGGATAGAGTGAGGGCGATGGATAGAGTGAGGGCGATGGATAGAGTGAGGGCGATGGATAGAGTGAGGGCGATGGATAGAGTGAGGGCGATGGATAGAGTGAGGGCGATGGATAGAGTGAGGGCGATGGATAGAGTGAGGGCGATGGATAGAGTGAGGGCGATGGATAGAGTGAGGGCGATAGAGCGAGGGCGGGCGATAGAGCGAGGGCGGGCGATAGAGCGAGGGAGGGCGATAGCGCGAGGGAGGGCGATAGCGCGAGGGAGGGCGATAGATGGACGGGGTGGGGGATCATAGGCAATATGTGAAAGGAGCAGAGCATTCCATGTGGCAGACAGAGTGGCGCACAGCATGGACGGTGTTGGGGTAATGGAGAGGCAGAGCATGGGCAGGAGACAGCGTTGCACGCAGCGTACTTGAGTAGAGAGGGACACTTAGCATGGGGCAGACTAGCAGCGTGAGAAGGGAAGAAATGCAGATTTTTAGTGCACAGCATGGGCTGGGAGCAGTATGTGACAGTGGCAGAGCGTGGACAGAGAGACACGCAGCAAGGATGTGGGGTCAGAGGGGCACATAGTATGGACGGGGGTGGGGGATAAGAGGCAACATTTGAAAGTTGCAGAGCGTGCCAGGGGACAGACAGAGAGTGGCGCACAGCATGTACGGTGTTAGTGGAATGGAGAGGCAGAGCGTGAACAGGAGACAGCATGGCACGCAGCGTACTTGGGTAGAGAGGGACACTTAGCATGGGGCAGAGTAGCAGCGTGAGAGGATTTTGCTGGGTTGTGCGTTAGCGGTTTTCTTTTTTTTACAGGGGCTGAGCTGATTTGATCTTGGACAATTGCTTTGGTGGCTTGCTGTAGTGCGCTCGGTGGCGGCCGGGTGATGGGCTTGGATGCAGGCTTATTTCTCTGAAAGTTTGCTGCTTTGTTACATGCCCGTTTTCACCTCGCTGCTCTGCCCACAAGAATCTCGGATGCGGGACGAGCAGGATTTCGTTGCTGGTGGGGCCTCTCATGCGTTGCTTTAGGCCAGCTTTGTGTTTTACCCTTGGTGCAATGTATTGAAAAAACAAGCTGTCGGCATTGCGTGGGGGGGGGGGGAGCGGAGCGGGTTCCTTTGAAGTCTGATGGGGGGAGCGGAGCCGATCCCTTTGAAGTCTGATGGGGGGCGGGGAGCGGACTCTTTGAAGTCTGATGTCCAGGCTCACAAGCTGATAACAAATGGTGTGTGATGTGATGTGCACGCGCATAGCTCACATGAACTGTACGTGATCCGCAGCTAGGAAGACTTTTCTTTTCCGCTTACTATAATCTCGCCTATTTATCCCTGCGGGATAGAATAGGCAAGACCTGAAAAGAGGGCAGGCAATAACAATAGGGAATCCTTTCTGGAACCTAAAATAACCAATAATCGGGAAACCCGAAGACCCATATGCATAACCACGTTCAGCATGGCCTCAGATAAAGTCACGAAAATAGTGAAAAAACACTAAACTTTTGGGGGCTTGACCTACCGATACCCATGTTCAGCCACAGACGTGACATAGTCGTGGCATGAACCTCAAGAACCATCTGGTGGATTCACAAGTACAAATGAGGTCGGTCGGCTACCAAACATGCATCGGACATAGCGGACCTCATCATCAACAAGGACATTGATCTGGCAGTCCTTACTGAAACATGGCTTACGGAATCCTCATCGCCAACCATGGATCTCCTAGTACCACCACAATATAACATTTTGAGACTTGATAGACTCAGAAAGTTAGGGGGAGGTATAGCCTGCATTCACAGATCGAGTATAAAGGTCAAACAAATCCAAGCCGACCCTCTAGAATCCTGCGAATACCTGGGTCTTAATATAAGAGCAACTAACAACCAAAGATGCAACCTGCATACTTTTTACCACCCACCAAGAGACAACGCAAAGTTTACAGAGGAGTTAATGGAGATCTTAACGGCCAACTCTAACAACGGCGTCAATAACATATTTCTTGGCGATTTCAACCTACACTGGGAGGACTGCAACGACAAACTGGTCAACTCGCTTAAAGATTTCCTCGATGAACTGAACCTCTCCCAAGTGTGCACACAACCCACACACTCGAAAGGAGGGACGTTAGACTGGATTATTTCTCGAAACAAAGACATAACAATCCCCTCCATAACGCCATGTGACTGGTCTGATCATCATGCCATAACATTTGCGATACCCTTAATGGGAAAAGGCAGGACCAGGCAACCCCTCAAGTCTAAAAAATGGATTCGAGACACAAGAGAAGCAAACTTGGAGCTATTGGTTGAAAGTTGTGAAAGAGACCTAAAACCTCCTAACAGCCTACAGAATGTCAACGAGCTGACCGACCATTACATAACAACGGTCGAAAATATTGTTAATAACACCATGCCACTAAAACTGAAAAGAATCTCGGAGAAGACAAAAAACCCTTGGTTTACTGAAGCATTAAATGAAGAAAGGCGCAAACTGAGAATGGCCGAAAGAAAATGGAGACAACACCCTTCATCCCCTGAGCTGAAAGCCCTCAGAAAAATCAGAAAGCAATATAACAAAAAGATCATCAATTCAAAAAAAGAATTTATAAGATCAGAACTGGATAATGCCAAAAACAGACCCCGCAAACTCTTTGAAATCCTAAAGCATCAATCAAACAAACTAGCCAAGTCCGTTCATGAGAAATCAAAAACACCCCTAAATTGTGAAGAATTTTCCACATTCTTCACAGAGAAGGCGAAATGACTTGAAATAGAGCTCAAAAACGCCATGGCGAACCTTCCTACCGAACCAATGCCTACGAGCGACACCGTCGCTACAACGGAGAGTACCAAGGCAAAAAATGAGGCAAATTGGGATACGTTCGTACTATATGACCAGCACATTATCGCCAAAACTCTCTCTGAAATCAAACCAAACAACCACTACCAAGATCCCCTTCCCGCAAAATGTTTAAAAGAAATCAATCACGTTTTGGTTCCAATATGGACCGAAATTATAAATGCCTCACTTTCACAAGGGTCCCTCCCTGACTGCCTAAAAACAGGTCAAGTTGCTCCCATAATCAAAAAACCCTCAGCAGATACATCAGACCCAAACAACTTTCGCCCAGTGACCAACATCCCGGTACTGGCCAAGCTAATTGAGAAATGCGTACAGAACCAACTGAGCCAACACATCACCAGGTTCTCATTGCTTGATGAATGCCAATCAGGATTCAGAGCAGGGCATAGCACCGAAACAGCGATCCTCCATATAGTTGATGATGCACTACAGGCCCTTGACCAAAACCAAGCATGCTTACTGATTCTCCTTGACCTGTCTTCGGCTTTCGACACGGTAAATCACGAAGCATTACTGACTAGGCTGCGGGACAGAATGGGACTGTCAGGAACTGTGCTGAAATGGTTCGACTCTTTTCTACAGAACAGGACGCAGCGATTCCTGGTCAACCAGTCAATCTCACTTCCATCCCCTATTTCAATAGGTGTCCCTCAAGGTTCGACGTTATCCCCAGATCTCTTTAACCTATACGTCGAACCGCTTACAGAAATTCTCCAAAAGTCACAGATATCCTATCACATGTACGCAGACGACACGCAAATATACTTAAAGATCACATCCCTAAAAGACATTGAACTAATGAACAAGTCATTAAAAACGGCTCTACAATGGTTAACTACCAATCAGCTGAAGCTAAATGCTCACAAAACAGAGTTCCTACTAATCGCACCAGCTAGGAGCCATACGGAAATAAAGGAATGGACGAAAGTCGTGACTGCGCTAAACTGCACCCCAACACTAATCAAGTCAGCGAAATCACTAGGAATCACACTGGACGAGAATCTGGACATGAAAGCCCACATTAACTCAATGGCAAAAAATGCACGATTCCACCTGAATAACCTAAGAAAACTGAAACCGTTCATCTCAGAGACGGATCTCAAATTGGCAATCCAATCTTTAGTCATTTCGAGGATTGAATATGGCTGCACCACTTTAGCTGGATTACCAAAAACGTCCACAGCGCCTCTGAAAGCCTGCCTTAACGCTGCGGCAAGAATTATCACCGGATCTAGGAAATACGATCACATATCCCCACACTTGAAGGCTTTAAACTGGCTACCTTATGAAGCCAGAATCCAAATGAAGATAGCATGTATCACCCATAAAGCGCTACACCACAACACCCCAAGGTACCTAGCGAAGAAGATACAGCTGTCGGGGGGTAATAGACCAGCTAGGAGTGCTGAGGAGTTGCTGTTACGGCCAGCCTTTTTCCGTAAGAAGAAAACCTATGACAGAGCGTTCTCAGGAGCTGCCCCCAGAATCTGGAACTCACTCCCTCCTAACATTAGGAAGACCCAGAATGTGGCTACATTCAAACGAGAAGTGAAGAACTTTCTGATGAAGAAATACTCTACTTAGAGTAGAACTTTCATGAACATATAACGACCTACCTCATACTTGTCCCCTTATATTACTTGGGATAGAAGTTTATTCCAACAGACTATTAACGCTAACTACTCGTGTGTTTTGAATATATATCATCTACCTCATTTATGTTATTCGTATAACCGTTTGATATATTTGTTTATCTTCTACGTCTTCTATGTAAAGCGCTCTGATACCCACGGGTCTTGTTCGCGCTATATAAAACTTTATAATAAATAAATAAATGAGAACAATATCCGCAGACTACATCCATTGCCAGCAGGCCACTACCCCTGCAGTAATTGTAGTGTCTGTCACTTGACCACAGCTACAAAGACAGTTTCCCTAAACAATAATACCACTTGGAAACTACGCCAATGTACAAATTGCAACACCGCATGTGTAGTATACCTTATCACTTGTGTATGCAACCTCCACAATGTAGGAATGACCACGAGAAAGGTGAGCACACGCATAGTGGAACACAGAAGCAACATACAATGTAATCGTGCCACAACTAAAATGACAAGCCACTTTATTGAAAAACAACACACACCTAACGATCTGAGATGGGTGGTATTAGAACTTATCAGCAACAAAGAAAATCTAGAAAAGAAACTACACGAACGAGAACAACGCTGGGTGTTTAAACTCCGCACAGACACCCATGGTCTTAATGATGATATACCTTGGGGGGCCTTTTGTCCTTGAACTGGACAGGATTGGTTCTACCATAACATATACGACCTGGAACGGTTGAGGTTCTCAACATGACACAAAGTGAACTTAGCTCCTATCAGTGACCTATCACACTGAGTGATTGTCTGTTAACTCTGGACATCATCATAGAGCACCCATGCAGGTGCGACCATAATCACTACTGGACGGAATACCCATTCCCTGCCAACCAAAAATAAAAATATATTTTCTCTCCAAAAACTTGGAGACACCGCAACTGTAACCCATTTTTTCTGCCCATCCAGACCAACTAGGAGTTGACCTCCCGAGATAAAAAAATGAGGTGAATAATGAATCAAAATAAATTAATTTGTCTGAACACAGTAACTACCCGAGTTACCGATTCTATACTGACAAAAAATAAGTTCCTGATTTTTCCTTTATTCTCTTTAAATTTACTGGTGTGTAATACAACGATTCATCTATTTTTAAAGTAGGAGGTTGCAACTCCTCCCAAAATGGCCACCGCATGTTCCATTCGAGGGCGGCCATTTGCAATAATATGCACAGTTTAGTGTTTTCTCAACATAAATGATGTGTACAATATCTAACAGACCCGAGACTGTAAGCCGTATTACCTGCCCATCCAGACCAATTATGAGTTGGCCTCCCGAGGCAAAATATGAGGCAAAAAATGGATCAAAATAAATTAATTTTTTGAACACCGTAACTACCTAAGTTACCGATTCCATACTGACAAACAACAAGTCCTTGATTTTTCCTTCATTCTCTTTAAATTTATTGGTGTGTGTTACAACCGATTGACCCATTTTTTAAAGTAAGGAGGTCGCGGAGCCCACTCGCGACTCCTCCCAAAATGGCCGCCGCACTTTCCATTTGAGGGCGGCCATTTGCAATAATGCACGCGGTCTAGTGTTTTAGACAATGACACGGCAAACCCGGAAGCCTTTTAATACTCCCCTCGCCGCAGACACGCTAGGATGCGGTCCGGCAGGGAAGAGGAATAGGTGTCCTAACTCGGTGCTCGCATTCTTGAAGTAAGTGCCTTGATTCCTTACAGGCCATTACGTGTAATGGGGTGACCCTGTAACCCTCAGAACCTGGGCGGGTAACAAAATAAATAATGATGGTTCCGTCGGACCAAAATACCCAATGATTTGGTATTTACAATAAAGTTTCTTTTAAACTTCGTCCCTAATCAGGATACAAAGATAGTGATACTTATATCAGCACATTCAAACACACTGACCACAAAGTAAAAAAATGAAAGTAAATTTTTACTCATAAACTCTCATATTTTGAAACACAAATTACTTCAGTTGCTGTCCCTAAAACATATTTAAAACATATATGTCACATCAATTTTGTGCAAACAATAATACACGATTAAAACAACAAGTAAAATTGTTAATTCATATACTTATTGGCAACGACAACTATATATACAATCATCTGAAAGGTACATCAATTTAATATTGGGTCCTAACAGATTTTGAATAGTTGGTTCGAGTAAGAAGGGATTGCGTTGACGTTTCGACCCTGGGGAGCGATGCAGTGATTTAATGCATCAGGGGCTGGTCTTCATCAGGACTGTGTATATGTAGGACAGCCTCTTGTAGACCTTGCTCCGCTTGGAGTCCTGGTCTTTTTCTGAGCTGCACTGTTGGTCCGTCGATTCGGAGAGTATAGATGTTCCTTATACCTCTGTAATGAGTACTCATACACGATGTAGAGTGAAGCGTTGTTTCTTTGATTTCTTGTGTGCGTGGTCTCCCGTCTTAGTTTTCCGATTCACTCTACCTCGTGTATGAGTACTCATTACAGAGGTATAAGGAACATCTATACTGTCCGAGTCGACGGACCGGCAGTGCAGCTCAGAAAAAGACCAGGATTCCGAGCGGAGCAAGGTCTACAAGAGGCTCTCCTACATATACACAGTCCTGATGAAGACCCACCCCTGATGCATTAAATCACCGCATCGCTCCCCAGGGTCGAAACGTCGACGCAATCCCTTCTTACTTGAACCCTTCTTACTCGAACCAACTATTCAAAATCTGTTCGGAACCAAGATTAAATTGATGTACCTTTCAGATGATTGTACATATAGTTGTCGTTGCCAATAAGTATATGAATTAACAATTTTACTTGTTGTTTTAATCGTGTATTATTGTTTGCACAATATTGATGTGACATATATGTTTTAAATATGTTTTAGGGACAGCAACTGAAGTAATTAGTGTTTCAAAATATGAGAGTTTGAGTAAAAATGTACTTTCATTTTTTTACTTTGTGGTCAGTGTGTTTGAATGTGCTGATATCAGTATCACTATCTTTGTATCCTGATAAGGGACGAAGTTTAAAAGAAACTTTATTGTAAATACCAAATCATTGGGTATTTTGGTCCGACGGAACCATCATTATTATTTTTTTTTTTATTCCTTACAGGTCCCGTGGATGAGGAGACTATCACCACGCACCCTTTTTTAACACTTGAGAAGCTTGATCCAGTACTGTTTGATGAGCTTTAACTTTGGCCACCTCGCTTTTCTTTTCTTTTCCTTAAAATTTGCCTGACCGGATTGTTTCAAAGGGAGTCACCCCCCCCCCCCGAGACCATGATGTGCTATCACGCACACTGACAAGTAAATCAATTATGTCTGCTTATGAAAAACATTTGTGTGTTTTAACTGTGTCATATCAAGTCCTGTGTTGTTTCTATGTGTGAATTCACGCCACACGTTACACCTGCTCATTTATTAAGGTTTTTCTAGGCACAACCACCTGCGCCTTGAAAGCCTGCACGCACCAATATGGAGCATACCACCCATATATAAGCGCTGCATGGAAGAACAAATGTGTAACCCCATTTTAAGAAGGGGGTTTGTTGTGTTTAATGCTTTTCTCTTTATTTTTTGCATTACAGATGTACAACGAGAACTAGCAATGTATCCTTAACACATGCTTTATTAGTAGCAGCGTTCATCCTTATACTTTAATAAATTTATTATTTTCCTATTTAAGGTCTATACAGGAGTGGCAAACACAGGGCTGGTCCCTGTGTGGTCCTGAGGAAGAGCTAGGGGAAGCTCGAAACATGTCGACCACACAGTGAACCAATTCTCTTTAAAGATAGGTTATCAGTGTCAACCCCATTTTTAATCATACCTACCTAGGAGCTGGAATAAAATTGTTTAGGCCCACTAGTATGGTGTTTTTAATCATCATCAAGGAATCTTTATTTCGGCATTTAGCCATAAAAGATGCAGGTTAAAAGTATATACAATAATATTGATAACATTGATTAAGAAAAATACAATAGAATATTAATAAGATCTATCGTGGAAAAATAACACGCTTTTCAGTATAGCAAACACATTAAAATTAGCACTATATAAAAGATCCGTTCAATCATAGGAGAGTGGGACAATTCATTAAGGTAAGCACAGTATTATAAAATCAGTAGTGGAAGAATGATACATGATTACAGTATGTCAGCTGCACCTTAACATCCATTAGCAGTCAAGCGTCTGCGCTTAGTCCACATAGCTAGCAGGAACCGTGAGACTGCAAATACGATGCGACTAGAAGTATCCGTTTTTAAAATTCTAAAAGCATATGTACACTGTGTGAACCCCACATTTTTGCATAAAGGAACTAGCCAGTACTTCCTGGGTTTGCTGTATGCTGAACAAAAGAAGAGTACATGGAGTTCCTTTTCTGAAGTACAGCTACTCCCTGGGCATTTTTTTTTTAGAGTTAGAGTAGAGGCTGACCATTTGCTCGTAAAAGCTCTTAGGGTTAAAGTGCCATATCTCCATTGTAAATAAAGTTTCCTCGATGCAATAGGATAGATAACATCCATAAAATCCTCGAAAAAGTAAAAATCTTTAAATATTGAAAAAGAAGTGGTCCGGGTGCCAGCATGGGGGGGTAGACAGAGCAGCAGAGAGTTTTTCATCGACAAAAATCCTGGTGAGCGACTTTCGTGACACCTCTTGGCAGGACCTTTCCAGATCATACCACAGGGCAGGCAATTCCAATCTTAAAAATCCCTGCTTTAGAGACATAAACCACAGTATTTTTGCTGCACTATTGAAATGTAGTATTTCCTTCAGTTCTAGCCTGTAATTCTGGAGCTCTGGTGTAGTCCAAAGCCTATGCCAGAACCTAAGGGGTTTAAGTGCTAATTCGACTTCGATTAGTCTCAGCTCCAAGTCCAGCCTTAAGGGTAAAAGCGGGGTACTTTGTGGGAGAGCCAGGAGCTGTCTAATAAATTTATTTTCCGTTTTGGCCATTTCAGGCCTAAAGAATGCCCCCACAGCACAGGAGTCACCGCCACCCCAGAGACCATGATGTGCTGTCACGCACACTAACAAGTAAATCAATTATGTCTGTTTATGAAAAACATTTGTGTGTCTTAACTGTCATATCAAGTCCTGTGTTGTTTCTATGTGTGAATTCACGCCACACTTTACACCTGCTTATTTATTAAGGTTTTTCTAGGCACAACCACCCGCGCCTTGAGAGCCTGCACGCACCAATATGGAGCATACCACCCATATATAAGCGCTGCTTGGAAGAACAAATGTGTAACCCCATTCTAAGAAGAGGGTTTGTTGTGTTTAATGCTTTTCTCTTTATTTTTTGCATTACAGATATACAACGAGAACTAGCAATGTATCCTTAACGCATGCTTTATTAGTAGCAGTGTTCATCCTTATACTTTTTTATTTTTTATTTTAACAAGTTTTATTGTCTGTAACACAAAAAACACAGGTATCTTTAGCCTACATCCACGGGGGGGCGGCCTCCTTGAACTATAATAAATCATATTAAACAAAAAAAAATCAGGCATTGTGGTACACAGCAAGTCGCCTACAACCACTACGGGCCGGCCGTTTCAAATAATCAATGAGGAGTCATTGCAATGTAACATGTATCAGTGGAACATGAGCTAATAGTAATTCTACATTTGCATTCTGTGGGTGAAATTCAATTGGGAAGGACGTGGACATATGGCCATTGATCAGCACCTTAGCGCCTGGTTGACAATATAGGAGCTTGATCCATGAAATAAATATGGAGGGGAAGCCCATCCTTTGCATGACACCGAACAGATAGTCCCATTCGACAGAGTCGAACGCCTTTGTGGCGTCCAGAAAGACCGCCGCCAGAGGGACGTCAGGGGAGACAGTGTCCAGGACAGTAAAAAGTGTATGTAAATTATGAGAGGTGGATCTCCCTGGGACAAACCCAGATTGGTCGAGCAATAAAGTCAGTCTCTTGGCAATGAGCTTCGCCAATATCTTAGCGTCACAATTAAGTGAGGAAAGGGGGCGATAGGAGCCACACATGGGAGATGGTTTGTCGGGCTTCAGGAGGGAAATAATAAGCGCTTCTCTCATGGACGGCGGAAGGATTCCCACTTCAAGGGAGTCTTCGAGACCTCACGCAGAATGGGTGACATCAGGTCAATGTAAGTTTTATAGAATTCAATAGGGATGCCGTCCAAGCCAGTGGCCTTGCCCGATTGCATGCCCATAATGGCGTCAAGGACTTCGTCGAGTTCGAATGGTGCACTTAGAAATTCTCGGTGTACATCACTAAGCCATCCCAAGGCTACATCGCCTAGGTAGGAGTCCAAATCTAGGTCGCGCTGGCCCACGCTAGTATATAGGGTGGTGTAGTGGTTGGTAAATTCATCCAGGATAGAAGGGGTATCCCAGCACCTGGTGCCATCCTGCCGTTCTAGGTCAATGATATAATTGGAGTGTCGTGGGTGCCTAATCACATCAGCGAGAGCTTTGCCAGTGCGCTCCCCTTCCCCATATCGACTCGCCACCCAGTGTTTGCCCCTAAAGCGCACTTCCCTGCCCGCCTCCTCCATGTATTCAGCCAGCGTCTCTCTGAATTTGCTTTGCGTATCCCTATCTGGGCGGCTGGATAGACGAGCTTCAAGCTCACGTAGTTCCAGCTCTAGTCTACGAAGGGTAGAAGTGATGCTCTTTAATACACTCGTTCCCTTAGATATGCACACGTCTCTAATGGTAACTTTGAATGCTTCCCAAATTGTTTCGACACTCTTCACAGATCCCTTGTTAATCTCAAAAAAGTCTCTGATTTCATCTTCCAGTTCCGCTCGGAAGACTTCATCTAACAGCATACGCGTATTTAGCCGCCATGCACTACATGGGCTTTCAAAGGCCGAGGGGGAAAGAGTGAGCAAGACAGGCGCGTTGTCGGAATATGTCCTAGCTAAGTGTTGTGTTGCATTAATCAGAGGGCCCAGGACTCGAGACAAGAGCCAGTAGTCCAGTCGCGCCCAAGAGGCGGCATGAGCAGTGAAATGTGTACCTTTGCGTCTAAGTGGATAGACAGGTCGCAAGCATCTAACAAACAATTATCAGAGATGATGTCATGAAGTGTTGCGGCAGCTTTGGTGCGGTGGTGTGGTGCGGGATTAGATCGGTCAGTGGCAGGATCGTAAGTGACATTAAAATCCCCTCCCCAAATAACAGTGGTCGATCCAATTTCGCTTATTTTATCCCACAGGGAAGAGAAAAATGCCGGGGAGTCTGTGTTGGGACCATAACAGCATACGAGGGTCACCAATGTCTGTCCCAATCGCCCCCATGTGAGGCAGAACCTCCCCTGGTCGTCAACGAAGGAGGCCACTGCAGCAAAAGGCACGTTATTCTTAATCAGTATGGCAGTGCCTCTGACGTAGGTAGAGTAAGAGGAAAAAACTCTGTGCATTGACCAACAGGAAGCAAAGGCAGGGCTCGTAAGGGGCTAAGATGGGTTTCCTGTAACATTGTGATATGTATGTGGTGGCGGTGTAAGTAAGCTTTGATCTGTCGTCTCTTTTGTGGGTCCCCCAACCCCCGGACATTCCATGTGAGGATATTCAGTGGCGTCCCCCTATGAGCCATCGTCTATATGGGATACAAATTGTATGTGTAGCCAGACAAAAGCGCAGTATGTAAAAAACAAAGGTAAAACCACCATGTGCAAGGCAGGATGTGAAAAACCACTCCGCAAATGTAGGTCTGCGCATTTTCTGTTTCTAGAAGAGCGCATCCAACCATCCATCACAACATTCACACAATCCCATTACCCCCCTCCCCCCCACCCACTGAAGCATCCCAATCATGCCGGTACCATACTCCCACCCCCTTGAACCACCTCCACCCCCCCCCCCCCCCCAACAAAAAGAACTACAACAGTTTGGGTCTCACTAAACTCATGTAGTGGACCACATCAGGGTAATAGCCTTAGGGGGCCGTCAAAGGTGGCGATACAACCTCGCTTCCATCATACCAGCCAGAAGCCAGGCCTCGAGCAGGTAGATAGAGGTGCCCAGTGTTTAAGTGACTAGGCACCCATTGGGCCATCCAAGACACTCCCACATAAAACAGCAAATGGACCAGTGTCTACGGGACATCTCAAGAAAGGACTGCAAGTGGACGGGAGTCTGTTATACTCACAAAATGAGGACTGCATATCAAAGGGGCCATGAAGCCAGTCCACCCATCATACCCATCCAGGGGGAGGCATATCTTGAGTCAAAAGAAGACTGTACATCGAAGGACCCCTGGGGCCAGCCCTCCCACCATACGCATCCAGGGGGAGGCATACCTTGAATCAACCATGTAGGATCTGAACAGTCCGCGTATCATCGAACATTGCAAAGCAAGTCCAAACACTGCCCCCAGCCCAAAGTTAAAGAATGCATGAGTCTTACTAATGTTCCATATCTGCATCATTCAACGAGGGATCTTGAGGAGCATCTGCATCCGCTTCCTGCCTATTCGATCTTTTCAGGTGTTTCAAAAAGTCCTCCACCTGCTGTGGCTTCGTAAAGAACCGCTGCTTCCCCTGATGAGTAATCCGCAATTTTGCCTGGTACAGAAGCGCATATTCGATCTGTGCTTTGCGCAATTTAGCCTTGACGTCTAAAAACATACGGTGTTCCTCCTGCACCATAGGAGTGAAGTCTGGGTATATGGAAAAGGTAACTCCTTTATAAGCCAGCTCCCGTCTGCTGCGTGCTGCCTGCAATGCTACATCGCAGTCCCTGTAATTTAGGAGGCGTCCTATTATTAGGCGTGGGGTGTCTCCGGGCTTGGGCCGGGGCGCCAGCGAACGGTGGGCCTGTTCAACAATAAATTGGGCAGAGAAAGCATCAGTACCCCCAGCCTCCAGAAGCAACTTCTCTACGTAGTCCTCCATACGCCCAGTGTTGGTGGATTCCGGAATTCCAATAAGGCGAATGTTATTGCGCCGGCTGGGTGCCTCCAAATCCTCATTCTTCGCCGCTATGGTGTGTAATAGATTGTCCATGCGAGACAACTGGGATGTGTGAGTAGCAGAGACGTCCTCAGTATCAGAGATGCGGCGTTCCACCTCTGTGATCCTCTCTTCATGTCCATCCAGTTTGTGGGCATTTGCGTGCATCTGAGACGTTAGCCTGTCCACTTTATCAACAATAGTTACGAAGCCCTGCCAGACTTCTCTAAGGATTTCCTGGACTTCGGAAGCAGGGGCGGGCGCTGCTGTGTCATTCACAGCCCTTCCAGGCGGTTCACGATCTCCCTGGCTAGGCCGAGACGCCCTCTTCGCAGCGCCAAACGTGATCTTGGGTTGGCGCGTGTCCGGCTTGCCAATTGCGCCTAACGGATGTATCAGTGATCACAGTGTGTCTACCCCACTCCGATCCAAGAGCGGAATCCGCAGAGGCTAGGAGGGAACAAATCGCAGGGAGTTGAAAAAACGGGCTAACCAGGGATAAGATCTCCTTCCTAGGTATCAAAGTAGAGGTCTAGGCCCCGCCGTCCAGCATTTGTCTCACCGCCACTCTGGATCCGAGTGGATAGCTGTATGTTCCTGAACACAATAGCGATAGGGAATGGTAAGCTTTTTCAGACCAGGCCCCGTCCAAGAAGGACTATCAGGTCTCACAGCGCCATCTGGATACAAAAAGGCGCTAGGACGCTCACTTCCTCCTCTGGGCGCACCGATGGCCCGGAGCCCTGCGGTTGGCCACCGCAGTACGTCGCAGATACTCCGCTTTCCCTTAAATCTGAAGGCGGTGAGGGGGTGGGGGGGGCAGAGTAGTCTCCACAGGCGCCTAGCGGGCAATTAGCACCATCGCATGCAATGGGCGCATCTCCAGGGTCATATCTGAAACCAGAATACACACGAGTGTTCACTCACCCCCCTGCTCAGGATTCAAATCGGGATGGAATGGCCGCCTGGTAGGCTGCAGGCAATCTCCCCCGTGAAGCGCGCGCAGGTCGGGACAGTGGCTGCGCTATGGCCCGTCCGAACCTCGGTCCGGTCCGTGCAGAGGGATCAATGCTCCTCTTTCTCACCTCAGTAGCCTGCAGATAGTTGCTTCAGCGCCGCGGGCAGCTCGGCAGGAATTTTCGCGATCACGGAGCAGAAATGCGCCCGCCGCGGCCCAGTCTGCCTCCTAGCAGCCTCGGTGTCAGGTAGCTGCCGGGTGGCTCCTCCGCACCAGAGGTTCCACTGCCAGGTGGGGTTCTAGCTTTCGTCGCCAGTAGTGAGGTCAGCATGCAGGGTACAGCTGCGAAACTCGATCTGCAGTCGCAGCACAGTGTCCCCAATCAGTCGGGGTGCCAGATGCTGCCAATCGGGCCAAAAAATAGGATATTTATAGGATTAATTACACCGGACGGCAGGAGCTCGCTACAGGGCGGTCATTTGCTAGGGTGCCACCTAGCGCCCCACCGGCGTTCATCCTTATACTTTAATAAATGTATTATTTTCCTATTTAAGGTCTATACAGGAGTGGCAAACACAGGGCTGGTCCCTGTGTGGTCCTGAGGAAGAGCTAGGGGAAGCTAGAAACATGTCGACCACACACAACCAATTTTCATTAAAGATAGGTACTCGGTGTCAACCCCATTTTTAACCATACCTACCTAGGAGCAGGAATAAAATTGTTTAGGCCCACTAGTATGGTATTTTTAATCACTATACACCCACTCCACCACACATTGGACCACACATAGTCTTCTAAAAAGTGCTCCTACGTAACTTCGCAATTCGTAGCACGCCCCACTTCGTAGAGAGCTGGGATGGCCCCAGTGATGAAGCATGTCACCGTGGGGAAACCCTGGTGAGTGAGGGGACTCAAGAAAGACATTTTTCTTTCTTCCTGGCTTTTTTCTGACCGTAGTGGCCAGAGGCTACAACCACTAGCTAGGTCTCAGAACCCAACACTTTGGGTTTAATTTTTGACTTTATGGAACACAAATCAGTAGGTGTGATTGGTAAACTTTTAGTATTTTGGGATCGCAAAGAAATGTTATAAATTCATGTAATTTTACAGTCTCTATCAGTTGTCACATTCTCTGGGGGTATCATCATATCCATGCTATTAACAGACCCAAAGTTCCATAGTAAACCTAGATGGGAGTCGCCAGTAACCTATTATCTATGCTTTTAGTGACAAAAAAGGAAGAGCCCGTGGGCAAACAGGGCTTATCTTTGCCTTTGCTAATGGGCTTGAATGATACAACTTCCTTGGCGCTGCCTTCAAGGCTCCTTTGGCTAATTTGGTCCACAAACAAGGTTGAAGGAAACTCATGTTTTTCCTCATAATCTTCTGGAGCAGAAAAATACTGTTATGTAGCTTTTTGTGTGGCTCACAGTAAATCAGCAGCATTACCTGACCCCTGCCTTCTAGGCAGATGTATACTGATACTTAGCGCACTTCCTTCCGGCAGCTCTAGAGGGCATGGCCAAGATGGCGACCAGAGCAGACACAGCCTTCCAGCAGCTCTGGGAGATGTTGGTACTTCATAGTTCACATGGGCCAATCACAGTGGGTGCCTCCTCTCATGCGCCTTCCCCCTGCTTCCAGTCTTCACCGCCCCATGGGAGGCAGAGATGTGGGTGCGACCCAGTAGAAACCAAATCTAAGTGACTTTTAAAAACAAGCACTGGCGTTGCCAATAGGTCTCGCAGTAGGAAAGTTGGAGCTATTACAATTGCAAATAACAAAGCCTTTTATTTTTGTTTTCATTTCAAAAACATAAAGGGCTTTGTCATTTACAAAACCAATAGCTCCAACTTTCCTACTGCGAGACCTATTGTGCACTGCACAGTGTGGGTGAAAGTGGCACTGCGTGTGTGTGAGTGGCTTTGAGTGAGTTGTGTTGCGTGGGTGAGTGGCATTGCATGTTTGAGTGTTGCGTGTGTGAGTTGCGTTGCGTGGGTGAGAGTGGCGTTGCATGTGTGAGAGTGGGCTTGCGTGGGTGTGAGTGGCGTTGTGTGTCTGAAAGTGGCACTGCGTGGGTATGAGTGGATTTGCGTGGGTGTGAGTGGCGTTGTGTGTGTGTGAGTGGCGTTGTGTGTGTGAGTGGCGTTGCGTGTATATGAGTGGCGTTGCGGGTGAGAGTGGCGTTGCGGGTGAGAGTGGCGTTGCGTGTGTGAGAGTGGGCTTGCGTGGGTGTGAGTGGCGTTGTGTGTCAAAGTGGTGCTATGTGGGTGAGTGGCGCTGCGTGGGTGAGTGGCGCTGCGTGGGTGAGTGGCGCTGCGTGGGTGAGTGGCGCTGCGTGGGTGAGTGGCGTTGCGTGGGTGAGTGGCGTTGCGTGGGTGAGTGGCGTTGCGTGGGTGAGTGGGGTTGCGTTTGCGAGTGGCGTTGCGTGTGTGAGTGGCGTTGCGTGTGTGAGTGGCGTTGCGTGGGTGAGTGGCCGGAAAAGAGCCGAGACTATAAGACTATTGTGTAAACTTAAATATTGTGCCTTTAATCATTGCCCGATTTTTCTGTAACACCTCAAATAACGTGCTATGATTATGGAACTTCTTGAGTGCCAGAGACTGGCAGCATCGCAGTAGTACTTCTGTCTCAAGGAAACAGAAGTCTGGCCTTTTGGAGCGCACTGAGCCTCGCACGTGAAGGAGCGTTACATCTTTACAATCAGGTGAGACTTTAAGAGCACCTGAAGTGAGCAGCCGAAAGTGCGCGTGCACTGATCACTTCGAATGCGCCCCTAATTTCGATTGAAATACCTTGCCACGATTACACTTGCAGACGGCTTTCTTATGACTATCGAAATCCAGATGCCGTTTAAAAAGAACAGCTGGCAAATGAAAATGCATGTGCATTTAGGAGTTTAAGAAATTCCGCTCCTGCTCAAAAGCCGCGGCAGTGGCAGCCTCCTGTCGATGGTGCAGGCGGCTGGGTCTCCCTCGGAGCCTTCCCATCATTTTGGTTACGTTTTTCCGCTCCGATTCAGCGCCTTCGGGTCTTTTTACGAGTACCTGACCCTGCCTAATCCATCTTTCAGGTAGGCAGGCGGAAAAGATATGTAATTACTACTCCTGAGGCACAGCCGGGAGCGCTTTTTAAAAACTTGAAACTTTGTTGTTTTTAAAAACTTTGTGTGTTGTATACTGTGTCACTGCCCCTCCCCTTCCTCACTTGACCAATCCTTTGTTGGGCTGATCGCTTCTCTTTTCCCCACGCAGCAGAGCTAATCGCTGCAGCGGGAACGCACAGATTCGCCGCCAGCAGCGAGTGAGCCGGTCCTGTGGCCACGCCCACTCGCTCGAGTCCACGCCCCCTTCGCCTTCTTAAGCAGAGCTGATCACGAGCTCTGGTCAGATCACTACTCCTGAGGCACAGCCGGGAGCGCTTTTTAAAAACTTGAAACTTTGTTGATTTTAAAAACTTTGTGTGTTGTATACTGTCACTGCCACTCCCCGTCCTCACTTGACCGATCCTTTGTTGGGCTGATCGCTTCTCTTTTCCCCACGCAGCAGAGCTAATCGCTGCAGCGGGAACGCCCAGATTCGCCGCCAGCAGCGAGTGAGCCGGTCCTGTGGCCACGCCCACTCGCTCGAGGCCACGCCCCCTTCGCCTTCTTAAGCAGAGCTGATCACGAGTCAGATCACTACTCCTGAGGTACAGCCGGGAGCGCTTTCTAAAAACTTGAAACTTTGTTGATTTTAAAAACTTTGTGTGTTGTATACTGTGTCACTGCCACTCCCCTTCCTCACTTGACCGATCCTTTGTTGGGCTGATCGCTTCTCTTTTCCCCACGCAGCAGAGCTAATCGCTGCAGCGGGAACGCCCAGATTCGCCGCCAGCAGCGAGTGAGCCGGTCCTGTGGCCATGCCCACTCGCTCGAGGCCACGCCCCCTTCGCCTTCTTAAACATGTGTATCTCACGTACGCGCAGCGGACGGGCGCAGCGGGCGCGCCTAAGGTAAGCCCGTCTGGGCCCGGACGGACCCAGGCCCAGGGACTCTGCCAGATCCACCCCCCATCGTCTGATGTACCCAGCAGACACGCTCCTGGATCTCCGACCTGAAAAAAACCAAGGATGTCGTTACATTCACGACGCAGGTAAACCCTTCACAAACTGCACGCGCTGCAACCCAGTCACTCAGACCCCAGCCAATTCCAGATTACAGCTGGGTCTCCTCAACTGTCGCTCCCTCCCCAAGCATGCACTTGAAATCAATGGGATGATCCAAGATCTAGGCATAGACGCATTGTTTCTTACAGAAACCTGGCTTTCTGACAGTACTGATGCGGACATTGTCACCGCCCTTCCCCCAGGTTACCTCATCCAAACCCGTCATAGACCCAGAGGAAGAGGAGGCGGGTTGGCTATAATCTACAGAGAACACCTCATCTGTAGAATCAATGACGCCAACATTGAAGACTCTGAAAGCTGCCATTTCTCCCTCCAAACCTCCCCGGCGCACTCCCTTTCGGGACTACTAATCTACCGCCCTCCGGGTACTCCTGGGAAATTCCTCAACGCGGTCACCGAAACGGCTTCTCAACTAGCCTCCTCCGTTTCCAACTTTCTCATCGTAGGCGATCTTAACCTCCATTTCACAGATCCCACTGACCGGACCGCTTCCGACCTGCTTGTGGACCTTCTGTCACTTAACATTCGATTGGTGAATAACAAACCCACCCACGACAAGGGACACCTCTTAGATCCCGTCCTCACCAATGTCGCCAATATCACCACCAGTCCTCCTTTGCCACTGCCATGGACCGATCACTTTTTAATCCCCATCTCCTGGGAGTCTCCTACTGTCACCCCCCAGTCAGCGAAAATCAAAGTCACCGACAGACGTTGGCATAAACTCCTACCATCCGAATGGTCCTCCATTCTCTCTAATTCTATTCCAACGCTTTCCTCCGACCCAATTACGGCCGATAAACAGTTTAGCTCCTGGATCACATCCTCTCTGGACACACTCCTCCCCAAAACCGCCACTCTCAGACATACCAAACTAATACCTTCGGCCCGTGGTATACTCCAGAGCTCAAGTCGCTACGGCAGGACTGTAAAAGAGCTGAACGTTCCTGGAGGAAGGAGAAATCCAATGCTAACAAGGATGCCTATTCTACCTCCCTATCAATATACAAATCTTCTATTGGCAAGACAAAAAGTCTATTCTTCCAGGAAAGAATTGAAAAAGCCGCCTGTTCTAGCAAAGAAACTTATACCATCCTTAAAGAACTCCTCAAGGTCCCCGACCCCGGCCCGAAAAACCCCCCAGACCCCAAAGCAGACCAGGAAAAATGCCGTCAGCTAGCCAGCTTTTTCCAAGAAAAGATTCAAAAAATCCTCGACTCCATCCCTTCTACTAATCCGAGCGAGTTTGACGATCCCCCCGACACTCCGATCTCCCCCCGACTATCCTCCTGGGGGCAAATAACCACTGAAGAAGTCGAGAATACGCTAAAAACCATCAAAAAGCGGATCTCCCATCGACCCCGCCCCGCTACGGACCCTCAAGGAAGTAGCTCCCATCATCATCCTCACCCATCTGATCAACGCGTCTTTACAACAAGGAGTCGTCCCCCCTAGTTGGAAAGCGGCAGTTGTTAAAGCGCTTCTAAAGAAACCCTCCTTGGATCCTGCGGAATTGGCCAACTACAGACCAATATCCCTCCTCCCCGGGACCAGCAAGATTGCTGAGAAACTGGTGAACAAGAAACTATCCCAGTTTCTTGAATCCAATAACCTGTTAAAAAACTCGCAGACAGGTTTTCGTCCAGGGCAGGGCACTAACATCGCCCTCCTGGCGGCGGTGGAGGAGGCCAGAGCACTCTTAGACGAAGGAGGATCAGTGGCAGTGATCCTCCTCGACCTGAGCTCGGCCTTCGACACCGTCAACCACCAACTCCTGATTAAACGGCTCAAGAGGGTAGGAGTAGAAGGCACTGCTCTATCTTGGCTTTCCTCCTTTCTGGCCCAACGTTCCTTCCAGATCTGGGAGAATAACACCCGCTCCTCCGAAACACCCCTCCAATGTGGGGTGCCTCAGGGCTCCTCCCTGAGCCCCACATTGTTTAACATCTACATGTCCCCATTGGAGGAGGTCGTCACCCCGTTCGGAGTGAGCATCGTCAGTTACGCGGATGACACACAACTAGTTGTCTCCCTATCCCACCCTAGTCAACAACCTGCGGACTTATTCAACTGCTTGACGCAGATACAAGGGTGGATGAACAGTTCAGCCTTAAAACTGAATGGTTCAAAGACGGACATTCTCCTTCTGGGTCAGAAAGGACTCACCTTCCCCCAGAACATCTGGCCACCCTGTCTGCCCCCCCCCCCCCCCCCAGACCCAAAACAGGAAGTAAAAAGCCTGGGCGTATGGATCGAAACCGACCTTTCATTCACCACCCAAGCAAAAAAAGTAGCAGGTACTTGTTTCCGGCTATTGAAATCAATGAGAAAGATCCTGCCCCTACTTCCACTCACCTCGCAAAGACTTCTCATCCAAGGCCTTATACTTTCCAGGCTTGATTATAGCAACTCAATCTATCTGGGCGCACCCGAAGCTACTCTGAACAAACTACAGAGAATCCAAAATGCGGCTGCCCGGATCCTAACTAACACCCCTGCCAGAGCTTCAGCCAAACCTGCACTGAAGCTCCTTCATTGGCTCCCAGTGAGGGAACAAGTGATATTCAAAGCCTTATGCCTGGCGCATAAACTACTGCAGAATCAAGGCCCCCCTATCCTCAGGAAATTCATAAAACCTTACAAAGCCCCAAGATCCCTCCGATCGGACAAGGAGTCCCTTATCATCCTTCCTAGATTTAAGAAAGCTCGCACGGGTGGAAGACGCTTCTCGGTCCACACCGCACGCCTCTGGAATGCTCTCCCCCGAGACCTGAGAAAAGAACCCAACTACTTACGCTTCAGGAAACGGCTGAAAAGTCACCTGTTCCCTTAAACTTAACTATCTCCCCTTCTGAACCTGTCGTCCCTCCCCCCTTTTGCCCCCGGACCCACAGATGTAGGGATCTTCAGCGCTGGGATACCTCAGGGTGATTACGCGCTCTATAAAATCTTTTAATAATAATAATAATAATAATTAGTATTCTGCGGGGAGGGGGAGAGAAGGGAAAACCAGAGCGAGAGGGGAGAACATGGAAATTGATGGAGAGCTTAGTACAGAATCCAAGAAAAGAGTACGGAGAAGACAGACAACGAAGCAAAGATGTGAAGAGGAGAGAACAAGAGGCAATCTAGACTACGTTGGAAGGAAAAATAAGTAAAGTGATGGAACAGCAGATGCAGACAAAGTGAGTGGAATCACAGGGGAGGAAAACAAAAAGGAGTGGGAAATAAACAGTCACGAGGATAAAAGGAACTGGCAAGAAGTCGAAGGAGGGGAAATTAGAGACAAATAGAAGGAAAAAGATGCATGGGAGTAGAGACAAAGAGAAGGACAACGATGCATGGGAGTGAAGAAAAGAATGAAGTGGTGAGAAGAGAGGGAAGTGATGAGAAGAGAGAAATGAGATACACAGATAAAAGTCGAGACAGGGAGATGCGAGAGAAAGCAGAGACGCAGAGGTGAAGAGATTGGGGTCAAAGGCGAGACGTGGAGGGGGAAAGAACTGGAGAGGGGAAACAGGCGTGGAGCTGGAGAGAGGCAACGGCAACAAGCATTGAATAAAAAAAAATTGATTAGAACAAACGTAGGCAAAGCAGGCAAGTCTTCCGTGCTGAAAGTGAAACCAGCCCTCTGCATTGCTGTGGTGGGGGAGGGGGGGGCGGGGGAGAGGCAAGCAGGGAACAAGTTAAACAAGGTCTGGCAGGGAACAGATGGCCTGGGCGTGAAGCAGATGTCGGGGCAGCGCTGGGGAAGCCTGTGGGAGGGTGATTGATGACTTTGATGTGGGGAGGGAGGAGAGCCTTTTGCGAGCCTGCAGGAGAAATGCTGCCGATGCGCGTGCATGTTTAATCACGTGGTTCACGTGAACTGCATGAAAACCGCGGGGCTGAAAGCCCGTGGTTTGAAGAAGATTTTCGCCACTTGAATTCTCGCTCCGCTCAATGCGCTTGCGCACATCGATAGGTCGCGAGACCTAAAAATAGACGAGCTCTCTGCTCTTGGAGCTGTAGTGATGTATAGTTTAAATGGGCCAATTGCAACGGTTGACAACCCTTGCAAACCTTTCATCTTGGTCCCATCACCATCACCTCACAGTAGACACAGTGTAGTAGTAGACTTTAGCAGAGAGGTGAATGACTGATGCAAAATAGGTGACAGAAGAACAAATGTACAATGTCCTTAATTTAGGCAGTGACATTTTGCTCCTAAGCCATTTTAATTAATGATCCATTTTGCCTAAAAAGTAAACCAACCAAGGAAACGGTTCAACTACTTCATTTATAAAGCAAATGTGTCCTTAGCAATCTTTGTAAATGTATTGCCAATCTTTGGGCTGCATTGATGAGCGTGGAACAAAGCAAAATATTTATACATTTTGCAGTTTTACAACCGTCGTACATTTGATGTTCTTGTGAATGGTCAGTTCAGTGCTGGATCAGTGTATTTTGGCTGAATTCAAACCCCACAAAGATGGAAATAATGAGTGTTTGAGACCTTAGAAAGTTGAACAATGACGTTTTAAATACTTGGGCCAGATAACGAGTTTCGGGGATGGGTTGTATGCCACTGCCACGCCCCCACTGCCGAGACTCGCCACTGCCCGCCCTCCCGACAGATTGCGACCTTAAAGGTACTCTGTCGGGAGGGCGCCATGGCGGTCCCAGAGCGGTGCCTTTCCGTGGGAATGCCTCACAAGGTTACTGCATGGCATGAACTTTTAAATCCGTGCCAATTGCAGGAACTGTTATGCATGCACACTGGGGGGCACATGTAATGCCTCCCTGTGTGCATACAAAAGTGTAGGAGGCACAGGGGCCCCTGTGGGGGCCACCTTTGTTTCCTCTTCTCCATGGTGTACCTGGAGGAGGACCCTCCATGACACTGCCAGCAGAGAGCAAACTTGTATCATGGTTGGCGGGACCGCTGTGGTCCCACCAAGCATATGGTGGCCTCCTGACTGCCATGCCACCTCCAGGAATCGGCAGTTCCCTGGCTGCATCAGCAGTCCCAGGAAGGTGCGACCACCCAACTCTTAATGGGGCGGTCAGTGCGGCGGTGGCTGGATTGCCACCGTCTCGCCAGTCTGGTGGTCCAACTTGTAATTAGAGCCTTACTGAGTCCTATTCAGGCTGCCTTTCTTTGGCCCTCACTTGACACTGAACTTACCATAAACAACCTCGAAGTCTAGATTGACTCTCAACTTTCACTTGCACCACAAATTAACACAAATATGAGATGGCGTTTTATTCATTTATAATGCTGAAATAACATTTTACCATTATGGGCATTCACTCGTTAGATTTAACATGTGATTACATCACGTGTATCTTGATAAGATGATTGCAGAGATTCCAAGATTTCCTTGCTAAGACAACAGAAAATATAGAATACAGCTGCTAGTCCTCTGAAAAAGACCACACCGCTCCAATCTTGACCCCTCTCTGCTGCTACAGCTATCCTGCATACCCAAATAGATACAGTAATATAGCAGACGTCAAATAGGTGATAAAAATGCAATGTGGAAATAATTTGCTGAGTGTACTAAGTGTAAATTGGACATTCTGGATCTTTAAAAAAAGCTGTGAAATTATGTGGTTCATATTAACATGCTATTACAGCTTTCTGATGCTGTATGCAAGACCATAGACTGTAGATGTGCAGACACCAAGAGTCTCTTGCATTTCATACATTCCCAGTCAGATTTCTGACATCTCCAATAATGATGCATATGTCTTCAGGGCCCAATGTAGCACATTTTGCCTATGGCAGGAAAGATCTACTCAAGCAGTGTATGTACCATCTTCAGGATCTTCCTATGTAGATTTTGTAATCGGGAAGACACATAAAAATGTAACACTGAGAAACGAATTAACATACAGTAGTGTATCAATAACTGTCCTTCTAAGAATATCCATTAATAATCTTAAGTCATGAACATCCCCCCAGCTTGCGGGTTACTGGAGCACTTTTATAAGGTGAATAATTCTCACTTGTATTACAACAGTATACGTACCAATTACAAATATTTTATCAGTGTATTTGAAGGCTATGTTGGCCCAATGTATTTATTTATTTTAAAAACCTCATTTAAACTTTCATGTCACTTTGATGTTCAATACCTACTCCATGGTGAGCCAGCCCTTGATAGCTAGCATGTTGCCAC
Organism: Lissotriton vulgaris; assembly: GCF_964263255.1. NCBI lineage: Eukaryota > Metazoa > Chordata > Amphibia > Caudata > Salamandridae > Lissotriton > Lissotriton vulgaris. The sequence goes on along the minus strand of NC_141700.1, from coordinate 355,097,280 downwards.
GGTCACTGCTTTTGACCGTTTCTCATGACATTGTCTCATTTTTGGATCCCTACCTCAAGACAATCCATGGAGATAGTGGTTGGAGCTCCTGTAGGAACGTGTCTCTTGTCTTCTTGGGCTTCACGTCTTCCTGGGGCAGATTACTGGCATCTGCCTTCATGTTCTTGGTGATCATGAAGCCGAATCTTATCGGTGTCTTTTAAAGGATGCCTGGGAAACTTTGGATTGTCTTGGCGTTTCTTAGCAAGATGAGTATTCAGCAAGCCCACAATGCACAGGTCATGGGGATTTGACAGAGTCGTTTTTTTCTGCCACACAAAAGGCACTAATTTAAAAGGGATATTTTTCTGTGGTAAAAGAAAATACATTTCTATTTAAACAAGCATTTACAATGCAATGGTTTCGCCTTTGGAAAAGTTAGACCTATTGGCATTGTAAATGACAACATTTTTATTTATGTGTTGGTTTTGAAAACAGATAAATAAATGGCATTGTTATTTACATTGCCATTAGCTTAATCTCTTGCAAATGTAAGACCTATTGTACCCTACGGACGCGCTCAGCTGACAGCAATTACTGCCACACACACACACTCAGAGCCACACACACACACACCCAGAGCCAGCCACACACACACACACCCAGAGCCAGCCACACACACACATTCATGAAAGAAATCACAGTTACCTGTTGGAGCTCCTTGGCATATAGGGAATCCTTCGCTTGAACTCCCACTACTGGAGCGGAATCATTCTCCCAAGGCACTTTGTTTTTCCCTTTACCTGCGCCTAACACCCTCCTGGCACCAACGGTGGGATCAGTCAGAAGCAGTAGGTCATTGTAGGATCCATGACGCCTGAGAGCACAGTCACCGCTGGGGGTGTGCGCACTCTGAGTCCTACATCCCGACAGAAGCCAGTCTGAGTCCGCTCCTCGAAGAATGTGAGCACCTCTTCCATGAGCAGAGGTAGATAGAGGGGTGGCATAGTCTACTAGACCTTGTGCATCAAGTTTGGGAAGGGTTTTTCTGGCTATCCTTGCCTGGACTGCATGCATCACTCCATCCCCTCCTCATTAAGTTCCACAATATCCACGCCCTTGAAGAGGCTGGCTTTATCTGAACCCATGGACGAGGCCAGCACAGCAAATGCCTCCAGCGCTGCATAGCGTACCTTTAGTTTAATATCCACAAGTCAGGGGGCTATATCCCGGGAGAGTTGAGGCAGGTTGAAATCTTCACTTGGGCAGATGAGCAGAGCACGCGCACACACTCAGATGCGTACACATATATAGATAGGCACAGACACATAGGAATGCGCACATACCCAGACTAAGATGCTTTCACATACACAGGCAAACACACACAAACATACACACACACACAAAGATGCTTTCAAATACACAGGCAAACACACACAGATGCGCACACACGCCCAGGCACGCACACAACCCCTTAGTACACAATTTGCACCACAGCTGGGATTCAAACTTATTTTGCAGCACATCGGGATGTACACGGCCCTTGAGATACAGAAACAGTGTCCATCAGGAAACAAGACAGACTAGCCTCCCATGCCACTAGTTCACAGAGATAGAGCAGGCAGGCAGATATCTGAGCAGTTAGGCAGGTCTCCTAGGAGTCCCGATATAGAACAGGCAAACACACCTCCCAACGTGGTCTCATAGGTAGAACAGAGAGGCACTCTTTTCAACAAATCACGGAGATACAGCAGGCAGGTAATCCTCACAGTAGTACATGTAAGTAGAGCAAGCAGCTTCGCACCCATCATTTTACAGATATAGAACAGACAGGCACGCTCCTAGAAGGTCGCAGAAACAGGGCGGATATGCGCACACTCCCAGAAGTTCACAATGGCAGAGCAGGCAGAGACACACCCCAGCATTTCACAGCGGCAGAACAGACAGGTACACACTCCCACCAGCGCACATAAGTAGTGCTTGCAGGCACGCATCTTTAGCAGTGCACAGAGGTACAGCATGCAGGTGTACACCCCCAGCGGTTCACAGAGGTACAGGCGTACAGTATGCAGGCATACACCCCCAGCACTGCACAGAGGTACAGCATGCAGGTGTACACCCACAGCAGTACACAAAAGTACAGCATGCAGACACAACCCCCCAGCAGTTCACAGCGGCAGAGCAGGCAGGCATGCACATATCCTAACAGCGCACATAGGTAGTGGTTGCATACGCAGGCTCGCCCCCCCGAAATGCACAAACCCCCCCAAGAAGTGCACGCTGGCACCCCCGCAGCAGAGCAGAGACGAGGAATGCATGCAGGCGCACACCCCCAGCAGTGCACAGAAGTAGAGCATGCACGCAGGCTCACCCCCAGAAGTGCACGCTGGCGCCTCCCAGCAGGGCGGAGACGAGGCATGCATGCAGAGCGGAGATAAGACAAGCATGCAGACACACCTCAGCAGTGCACAGAGGTACTGCACGCAGGCACCCTCCCCTCCCCCCACAAGTGCACTCAGGCACCCCCCCCCCCCAGCAGCACGGAGACAAGGCAAGCATGCAGGCGCACACCCCCATCGGCGCACAGAAGTAGAGAATGCATGCATGCACTCCCCTCCTCCCCCCAGAAGTGCGGGCAGGCAACCCCCAGCAGAGCGCAGACGATGCATGTATGCATGCAGGCAGCACTCACCGCCGGCGGGTGCACTGGGCTCTCCGGAGCCGCCTTGGGGCAGGAGTGCTTCGGGCACCAGCTCTCCCTCGTAGTGATTTATTTTGGCTTCTTCAGCTTTTCATGCCGCCTCCCTCCTAAACATCTAACTGTGATCAGGCTTTCTTTGCGCACTACCAACAGATCCGTAAACTGCCCATCAAAATTATAACATAAGCAAACAGTCCTGCAAGCAGCAAAACAGGCCGCCCATGAGAAGGATGACCGAGTGACTGGCAGACAGGCGATTTGACCAATTGGCGGACAGCGAGACAAGCATTCACAGGGGGTGAGGGGACAGTCTGGCCGACATATAGAGAGAGGCCAGTGAACTGACAGACCGGCACGCAGACAGACAAATAGCCAAGTAAAAATGTAGGTACATTTAGTTACTTACAGGCGGACAACTAGAGCCAAATTTCGGGGGGAGGGGGGTATAGGGGCTGAAAAAGTTTTCAGGGGGGGAGATGGTAGTGGGGTGCGCGTGATTAGCTGCACTGCTAGAGAGAGGGATGGATATTGGTAGCGTGAGCTGGGCAGGAGGCGTGGCAGGGTTCTGGGACGGGTTATCTAAGAGAGGACAGGAGTCTGGAATGCTGAACCTAAATACCCCATTTGTCAGTTGGCCCGACAGACAGGGGAATGCAGGCCGACAATGGGCAGATTCCCTGGCCCGTTCCCGCCAGGTTAAGAGGAAGGAGGCCGCCCGGGGAGTGCAACCAACGGCCCGCTATTGCCAAAACAAACAGTGCTCTTTGGAGGAGAGAGAACAGCATGCCGGCCATACCTTTGCCGTTTACACAACACACGCGGGCCGAGCCTAACTAGGACACGCGGTGACGGTTGACTGGGGCACGTGTGCTCTGCTGGGACTCTTTTAGTGTGGAAATCCGTGCTGCTTTAAATGAGCATTCATCCTTAGGGGAAAAACTTCAAACAAATGACACTGTGGGACCAGGAATGTTGGCGTGGCAGTGAAAGAATCTCGTGGGCCCACATGCAAGCATAGAAAATTAGTCATATTGCATGGATTTGTAGTAAAAAATAAACAAGCGGCACTTCAAACGATCGGGAAAGCGAGTAAAACAAGAAACACGGACAGCTGGGGGGCGGGAACGGATAGCGGGAGGGGGGCGGGAAGGCAAAGAAAAACAAGCACTCACCTGGACTTCCTCCGGCGGCGGTCGGCCGCCGAATGGCCAAAACAAACCTCGACGAGCAAAAAAAAAGCCCCGCCCACCGCCGCATGATGTGGCTTAAAGCGAAAAATTCTCGGGAACGCCCCCGAATCTGGTCCGGCCTTGACGGACAGATCCGGCTCCCAATGGCTAGCCTCCATTTATGGAGCTAGCCAATGGGAGTCGGGGGACGTTCCTGACGCCCATATTGTAAACAATAGATTTCGCCTGCGCCGAAAAGCTGCGCAGTGCGCAGCCTTCGGCAGGCGAAAACAAAAAATGGCTAAAGTTCTTTAAGCTGCTTCAAAGCCTAGTAAGATGTTTTGGAAATATTTCAAAGGAGAAAAGACACAGCCCTGTTTGCCAGAAAACCTGTCTGCTTGGTCATCTTCAACTGTCCGGCACACCAGAGCGATACAATGATCAGTCAGGTCTCCATCTCCTGGACATCCATGCTTCTCTTAAAAACATGAAACCGCAAATAAAACATATGCCCTGCTCTTGTGTACCTGCAAATGCTCCCCAATCAACAGCATTCCAGCTGGACGAAGACTGACACTTAACACACTTCACACGTCTTGCCTTCCGGCTGTAATGCAGGGCATACTTGAATGAAGTACAGGGATTTCAATAGTGGGGCTAAACTTGCTTTCTAGGCCTTCTAAAATAATTGCAGAACATTTCAAAATGTAAAGAGTCCTGTGGAGACCTTTTGTCACAACCGCTGGGCAACCTAAGACCAGATTTTTCCATCCACTATAGTGAGGCCAGGATCTAGTGTAACAAGTTAAATCTGAACCTGGCCAATAAAAACTCATAACGCATGTTGGGTACCTGCACTAAGTAATGCTTTGTACTCTGATCGGTCTTTAAAAGCATGTATCCCCTCACCAAGGGTTTCAGCAGCTCAGCCTGCTCTCTGGTTAACAAAGCCTGCTAAAAAAAACAGCACCTTTACTCTTTTCAGTTCTCGGGTGTCCGTGAATGGGGATCCGAATAAATAGCTGCTCTCCCTAGAGAAGCAAAAGCTGCCTTCACATAAGCTATCCAGGGAATTCGATGCACAAGGTCAAGGGACAGACAGTCCAAGAGAATCAGTCTGTTAAGTTTTAGATCCTTCCTTGTCCAGAAATTAACTTAACACAGCAGTGGACTAAGGGCGACTTTGTCGGCCATATAACTTATTCCAAGCTCCTCATGAACTGAGAAGGCTGGGGTACATTGCAGGACCTGCACAAGTCATCTTAAAAAAATATTTTCTGTTGCCTGGATTTTAAAAAAGATTAAAAAGAGATGGGACTAGGAGTTATCAGCAAATATATCCCTACAGTAGGTCAACATGTTAACTCCTAGTTCTCTCTCTTTTTAATCCTGTTCTAAGAGACCATAGAATAAAGGACATTTGGCCTCCCAGATACAGTTTTAACCTTTTTTCTTTGCATTCTGCTAGCAAGGGCGCACAGCTGGAAAATGGAAGGGATTATTCCCCCCCTCACCGAGTGTATGTATGGAATCAAACATGTTGCTAAGCCGGGCTGGTCATACATGGCATTTGTTTAAACAGGCTAACAGGGCTTTATGCCAGCCGCTAGAGTAAAACTTAATGGTTTGGAATGGGAGGGAATCCAATAAGCATTTAACATAATTATAATGCTGTACACTTTTTATGCTTACGAAATATAAAACGTTGTCCCCTACTTAGAGTAGTGATTTCAGTGTCTAAAAAATGACTGAAGCCCATATTTAATTTTCTAGGCAGTAGGAGAATCCATCCCCTCTTCCCTTAGAATGAATGACCCTTGCTGCTTCTCACTAATAATGGAAATTGAAAAAGAGGCCTTGAGATGTTAACAAGATGACTGGAATGTGATCTGCCAGCCAACTGAAACCAAAGCTTTCCGCAGAGATGCTTTAATTGACAGTCTCCATAGACCTCGCTTCTTGTGAGTTCATGCTTATGCTTTCTCATAATCACTGGCCTGTTTTCTGTATTGTGAAATTTGGATATGCTGCTGTGTTTTTTGAAGTGCTGAGGTAAAGTCAACCATGTGCTAGTGACGATTGATCGACATGTCAATCAGAAAAGGAATATGCGATGTTGGTTCACAGCCAGTTCAAACTATGATGAGAGTGTAGAAATAACAGAATTTCTGTGATTTTCATGGGCGCAAGGGTCTAATCTGCTAGATACATGCCTGGTGTCACGAAAATCCATGGTTGGGTATAGATCTTTATTTCACCTTGTTATACTGGAGTATTTAGCAGCATCTTTCATTCTGTGGGTTTTCAGAGGTCACCATTCAATGGCCCAATCTTGATCATGACCAGGAAGCCATTTTGAATGCTTCTCTTACATAGCCACACGGCGAATACTAAGATGCATTTTTATTGCTTGAGATGTACATCCATAATCTGAATATGTGGGTTTAGCAACAACCCACTCCTGTGACTTTCATGACCTATTTAACCACATTGCTCTGCACTTTTAAAAACCCAACAGAGAACCCCCACTCCCTCCAGCAGCCTCTGTCTCTTGAATGAAGGGGGCACATTCAAGTAACAGGTTGAATGTTGGTGGGAGTCTGCGGGCCCTCATGATTAACGTGTAACTTACTTACAGTAAAATTCGGCTGCATTATTTTGCAGCCCTGCAGGATCGAAACCTTTCCCACCACCCTTTGCGCTGCGAGTTACAAAACACCGGAATACTTTGTCTTAGTGACATGCCTTTAAAGTTCCCGATAATGTTCCCCCACAACAAAACTACATTTGTACAGAGATGAGATCTACACAGTGAAAAACGTATTCTTCTCTTCTGTTTAATGAGCGGGTAGTTTTTCAGCTAGATGGTAAACCCAGAGCTGTAGACAATAACATGTCTGAAAGAAGGAACAAAAATGTGAATCTGTGTTTAACTTGGAATGTAGCCAAAAGCACGCTTGAAAAACCTTCTGCATTTGTTCAAAGGAAAGTTGTAAAAATGTACTAGCATTACCTGAATATAAAAGATTTTTGCGAGATTAAAGCTGATTACAGGGTCAAAAATGTGAATAAAAATGACAGAGGCTATTAAAACTAGTGAATAATATATGTTTTGCCAGACAAAGGCTAAAGGAACCAAAAAAAATGAATAATAAGTAAACGTGCTTTTATTTAGATATAATTAATTTCTGTTCCCACCACCACGGGGCAGGAGTCGATGGATAATATATCCTCCTCCAGTATTCACTTTCTAAGGACATTGTGTTTAACAAAAGGTGGACTGGATTATTACTAGATTCCAACAGTTTTTTGTTTTTCATTTCAGTTTTTTAATGATTTTTGAGAAAAGCATTACAGTTGAGAAATACCCCACTTGCCCCTTAGTCTCTTTTCTCCTCCCTTTGACAAAGGAGTATTGAAAAGACAAGAGCATACAGCCCCTACAAGTGAGCAGGGACACGTTCTCTAACCCATGACTCCACCTAGAGCCCTTATTCTGGGCCAATGAGTTATGCTGTTAATAATCCTGTTCAGAGCTGTTCCATGTGATATTCTAACATAAATAAATAAGAGAACCATGACAAGATATTGATAATTGGTCCAGATGAAAAAGCTCAGCACAATCGTTGTCAATGGTAAATGAGAGTGACTTATGGCAGTCTGTAGAATTCTCGCCATTATTTATTTAGCAAGTCGGAACGCTGACCTGCAACGGTGTTAGGGACATTCGACAACGCGAGTGTTGACTCGCTAAATATGTAAACTGCGAGAATTCTACACAGACTGCCATAAGTCACTCTCATTTACAATTGGCAACAATTGTGCGAGCTTTTTTGTCTGGACCAATGATTTAAAGGTCTTGTGCCCATTTTATCTCGAGGGTCTTCAGTCTACATATGAACTCTTTGTCCTGAAGATGGTCCTCTAGATGTTTCATAAGATGAGACCAAAACGTCGACATTTGTAACCCATTTTGTTAAAAATTGTTAAATAAGGGGTTAATAGTTGTAGTTTTTAATGATAATTTCTATATGTAAATGCTCAAAAGAAATGGGTTTTCGCAAAAATGATCATGAGATACGTTTATTGTAAAGATCATCAATCTCAGTAATTTTTGTTTATGTGAATTCTGTTCTGTACCCTTTTGCTACACTATTTTCACAAATTGATACATAAAAAGTGTACACCCGTTTGTGTGTTCTTTTTGATATATTCTTTTGTGATTCTCTCAATTGATTTCAATAATTCATATAGCTGAGGCCACTGATCTAGGCTCTAATAATTTGCTTGAAAAATCAAGCTGGATTATGTTTAAATGACATCCCTTGAAGGCACTGCTACCTGATACTTTTAGGAAGTTTACCTTTTTGGTCCTAACCATTTTGCATCTGCAGCATGTGTCTTATGTCACAGGACTAGGTGTAGCTGGCAGTTTGTCTTTGCGTATTACTCCCAGACAGTGAGACAAACGGAGAATAGGTGTTAGCAGGATGGACCATCTCTCACTTGATAGGGACAGAGCTGTCACTTACCACACTTACACATCACAGAGACTCTGCCTCAACACACTCACAAAAGGTTTCACACTAGTCTTCAGGGCAAGGAGGCAGGAAATACCAGACACCTCTGTAGGGAAGGACTCTATAAGCTTCTCCCACTTCAACGTAGGCCCAAGGTATTAATAATAGAAACTCAGACCCAAGTCTTCAGATTACTTCTGGACCTGCCAGGAAGGACTGCTCAGCTGTGTAGTCTACACTGCTGCCAAAACTCTGCTATGCTGACTAAGCCCTACCGTTGCTGCACCTGGATTCTTCTGCTGCTGCGCTGAACCCAGCCTGTCTGTGTGGTCCAGGAACTCCAGGAAATCTGAGGGTCAGTTGACTGGCCTCCTGTTCAAAGCCCTAGGGACATAATGCGCTTCTTCGATTTCGATGCAGCTGCTCGCATCTAGACTCTGTGTGACCATCTCACCACCAGTACCAGCCCAGCACGACACATCTCGTCCTCGACGCCGACACATCTCCGCAAGCTTGGGCAGCTTAAAAAATAACGCACCTCAACTTCTGCATTGGCCCAGCACGACGCATCTGGTCCTCTGCACCACAGCGCCAGCCCTCGCAAGCTACCCCGTCAACTGCTTCCTCAATGACGACAAAAAGCCTTGCTTCGCAGTCGCCCATAGACCGCTTAATTGACCCGAAGTACATCTCCGTACCAGACCTCGCATTGTACCTCCTCATTGTTGACTCCTCTACGCTGGCCCGCATAGCTCAACACATGGAGTCCATATCTCAATCCCTTGGCCAAAAGGTACTTTGTCTGCAGACTGAACTCAGTCCTGTATCCGGCCTGCACTCTATAGTGGTCGACCTGGACCTGTGACTTGGACTCGGTCGACTGCATGGTTGGTGTCTTTTGCTTCTAAGCGTTTGAGTCCTTTAAAACCTTTAACTTTGCATATCTCAGGTTCTGCTGATTGGATTTTGTTGTTTTGCTGTCAAATAATTTATTACATTTTACACCATTTGTTTCTAAATTGGTGTGAGATTTTTCTTGTGTTTTGCTTTCACTATATTGCTATAGTGTGTACCTCATAAATGCGTTGCCCGTTGCTTCTAAGTTAAGCCTGACTGATATTGTGCCGAGCTACAAGAGGGTTAAGCACAGGTTAATTTGGGAAATTGCTTGTGTTTCACCCCTACTAGAATTGTGGTTGCTGCTTGAATAGGGTTTCACCTCCCTCAACCAGTAACCTAATTTCTCACACTGTGTAAATATATATCCACTAAGGAATGATTTGACGAACGTACTGAGCATTGGCAATGCCTCCTTCCACACAAATACCATGGTATCTGATGTACCCCATAACTTGTACCTATTGAAGGACCAGCCAATAAAGGATTGTTATCAGTAGTAAGTGTTATGGGCGTAACATTTTGCATAAACAAGTTCCACCTGCATGTTTAAAAGTTGTAAGAATAACGCTCACAGAAATTAATTTCGTTATATTCATGCTTGCTACACATCCAGTGGTGAACTTGAACTTTAAATACGTTCTGTTTATGTGTAAGCAAAAAATATGTAATGAAAGTAGAAAATGCAACTCTGGTTACAAGATTAAAGTGCCAGGAGCATTTTCTCTTGGTTGAATGGATTTATTGGTTAGACTGAATGCTGACCCCAGTATTTTATAACTCTACCACGTTGTGTAATTTGTATTCTTCCTAAATATTTACCTAAGCTAGATTTTGTGATGCATATTCTAATTAAATATTGTTAATTGTGTTTTGCATTGTTAAAGGTTGAACAGTTTAAGCAGGACCCCAGCCCTTCAAAATGTCTCCATTCGATTTTCAATGTTCATACTGGAGATGAGATCTTATCGTACAACGAATATGGACATATTCAGGTAAACGTTGATTTAAATGTTTGAAACACAAACACGTTGATATTACAAGACGTATTATTTTGTTTGGATTATTGCTCACAACAACCTGCTTTATGACTAAAAAGTGCAGATTTTTGCCTCTGATTTGGGTTACCCATTTTTCAACTTCTAAGTTATCATTATTTTTTTATTGTTTTGATTGAGAACGAAAACAGGGCAATTGTTAGGAAAATGGCACATACATTGGATCCTAAGTTATTTTTTAATCTATCCTTAGGAACAATGACAGGTATTTTCATACTTTGAGCTTAAACCTGACATTATATTAATGAGAAGCTCCTTGGCCTTGATATATTCTCTCTGAGTAGGGAAAATCTCCATCAATCAAATGAGGTGACAGCAGTGTAGCATGTCAAACCCCACCCTTTGTCACACCCCTTATGGTGAACCCCCACCCCTTCTGGTGTGTATCCCTTAAGCCATGCACCTTTAATCATTTGCAAAACCCTGATGAGCACTACTGTTAGTAGGATTGTATTGGGTACAGTTGTGCTGCTGGGTGGAGCAGAAGTTGAGCGCTGAGGTGTGCAGAGGTTCAAGATACATGATCATATACTGGGAACAATGGAGGTGAGAGCCTTTCCCCATAAGCCAGCACTTCTTGTAACCAAGGGAAGTTGTTGATGGGAGGAAGAGGTAGAATGGCTTCTGCCCTCACCCATAATCCACGAATCTTGAGATGAGAGCAAGAACATCTAACGCAGTCCAGGCTTTGAAGTTGTGATGATAATGAGACTTCTTGTTGCAAAAAATGAAAGTGGTAAATACATGTTGTCAGTTTTTAGCATGTGCTGTAGATGTATGTACACTAGTAGGCGCCTCCCTAGACATGACATCACTTCCTTTGTCATGAGTGGCCTGAGACCCGTCACATACATCTGTTGCTGCTGTTTTCGTGTCTTCTGGACTCCTACAGTCCTCTGTAAAATGATAGGCAACACATATTTTCCATATAACGTTTTTATTGACATACTGATTATTGTGTGATATCTACCACAGAAAATGTCTTTGCATGAACTACAGTAAATACGACCCAAAACTTGCCATTCGCAACCTGCCAGATCTAGCTATTCATTAGTGCTTAGGGCCACAGCATCATAATTAACTCTCCATGTGGAGGACTCGGCTCAACTCATTCAGACTGACACCCATAATCTGTTTAACCTCTCCCTGCAAACCCCGCCAGGGTAACATTGCTACAGTCCATCATTGATGAAATATTCTAGAACATTCCAAACCGGGAAGTTCCGTTCGGCATACCCCATGCCAGGTCCCTGGCCCTCACCAACCACTGAGTGAAACCTGGTTGGGACAACCCTCTAAGTGTATAACTCCGGATATTCATCGCCTTTTCACACCTCAGCACAGGCTGCAAGCTCCAGAACCAATTCTGATGGTCCCTTCTTAGCAGAATGGAGCAGATACCTGATCAAGACCCCTCCAGTCCTAGCTTCAGAGCCCGTGACCCTCTGAATACATTTGGTCTCCCCCCATACATGGATATGCTCTCCAGATAAAGGTGACCTTCATAAGATATCATTTCACACAGTGGCACACACACCCTTGAAGAATTGTTCGTACAGACACATGTAGCACTACTCTCATCTTCCTATATCTTCCTATACTTCTTCACTCTGTTTTATATTCTGTAATCTAAACATGGGTGGCATTACATTCTAATCTTTTGACACCGAGTGGGAAACCTGTACAAACAAGCCTATGTATTCTTTGCATACTGATTTCTAAATAGAAGTCCTAAATTGTAGTGCACCTACTTTGCCTTTTAAGTGAATGTATTAGGTAAACCTTAACGATGATTAAAGACATTCTCGTTGCCATTTTGTTTGCCGCACCGGTTTAAAATAAAACACTATCCCCACCTCTCTAGGAGTAAATCATTCTCCTTTATTAAACTTCTAATAAAAAAGACACATAGTGGGTTTGGTGTTAGAGCCTTGACTTTATGTAAACGTAAAATATGGTCTAATAAGCTTTTAATAAGCTTGTTACTTCAGAATTATGTTCCATCAGTCAACACAACTTTAAATACCTGGTTTAGACAATCATCAACTTAAGTCACCATTAAGCTAAGAAACAACGGCCTACCGAATGCATTGATAATGTGCTGCAAGCATATGTAAAATAGGACTATTTTCAAGGCGTGGCTTGGGGCGTCAAGATGGCTGTTGCACTCTATAAGTGCTCCGAACCCCTCCCATCATCCACTGCTTCTACCATCAGATGCCGCACTTACTACCTTGCCAATACCGCTGGTTATTCCTGTGTCTAGATTGAGGCCAAAAATACTGGAATCTGAAAGAGACACATTGTTGATAGATTCCTCACCTTAGAATATCCCCAGGCGTCAGACTGGATCTGGAAAGTTTTTTTCGTCTGCAGTACCCCTGCGCGTCGGTAGGTGGCGTTGTGCGGCTCTGCGTCCATTGCTGGTGTCGTAAGCACTGAGATGACGTCACAGAGACTACAAAGGCGCCACCCATGTGCGCTGACGTTCATTCTTTCTTTTTCCGCGCCATCAAGCGCAGATCCGGTTAGAGCTGTACCCTAGTCACTTTTTGACTAACTTTTTTTGAGGTTTTTTGTCTCTACTTTTTTGAGTCCTTGACTCCTAGTGCCACGTTGGGATGCCTGGATTTAAATCCTGCAGGGCCTGTTGCCGTAAGATGTTGGTGGCCGACCCCCATGGCATCTGTCTCTACTGTTTGGAGCGCGACCATGACTCCCGGTCATGTTCCTACTGTCTGACCATGGCTCTGAAGGTTTTGCAGGAGCGGTCCCAAAAGCTGCTTGAAGCCAGGCAGTCGTCTCCATGCCGTTCAAGGTCCACAGGTCGCTCAAGGGACCGACCGCGGAGCCATCACCATCGCTTCTCAGGGTCAAAGTCTTCACCCTCGGAATCGGGTAAGCAACGTCACAAGAAGAAGTCTAAGAAGCGTGATCGCTCTCTGACATCCCCTCGTCAGTCTCCGGACGCAGACGAGGGGGCCGGGGATTCGTCCCCTGCGGCTCCGTTGGAGCCTGGGAGTCCTACGGCCAGCCCACCTTATCCGGACAGGCGGCGACTCTGGCCCAGGTGCAAGAATTTCTTGCTGACATGGACCGCCTTTTCAGGCCTAGGGCTCCCATTTGGCGCACCTTTGGGCCCTGTCTTGCCACCGGCTCTACCGTCGCAAGGTCCTCCACCGGCGGCTCCGGCCCCGGTGCCCCATGCGGCTCCGTTCCCAGCGCCGCTAGGAGTTTCCGTTCCTCCCACCTCCGCCCTTTCCCGACTTTCCGGGCTATTTTGCTTCGGCTTGGGACCCTAATTGGGACATGGCGCCGGATCAGTGCCTTTGGAGCACTTGTTTTCCCCTGTGCCTCCCCCGCCCGCTTCTCCCTGTACCACGGACCGTGGAGGAGGGGATGACTCGGAGGGGTCGGTGGACCCTCTAGCACGGCAGTGCGAGTCTGGAAATGAGCGGGTGGAGGACTCTGAAGACGCAGACAGCCTTGACCCCTCCTCCGAGCTGGGATTTATATCTCCTCCCGCAATTTTGGAGGAAGGCGCCACGTATACTATGGTGCTCCTTAGAGCACCTGAGGCCCTTGACCTGCCTACTGTCACCCACAAGACCAACTTCCTTACTGAGGTGCTTCAGCCGGCGGCAAGTTCTATGGAACCTCTGCAACTGTTTAATGAGTCCTTGACGGACGTTCTGATGGGCACCTGGTCTAGGCCAGCCACAGGGGTTCCTGTGGATAAGAACGTGGCCAGGCGTCATTGCCCGGCTCCGGGTGATCCGGCTTTTCTGACCAATCATCCGACTCAGGAGAGCCTGGTCATCCAGGCTTCCACTTCCCAAAGTGCGTTCCCTACTGCCCCGCCGGATAAGGAATCAAAAAAGCTGGAGCAGTTTGGCAAGCGGTTATTTTCCTCTGCCAGCTTGGGGCTGCAGTCAGTCTCCACCGCATGCTTGTTAGGCTGCTACTCTCATGCTGTGTGGGACACAGTGGCACAGCCACTGCACCAGTGCCCGGAAGAAGATCGAGCTATACTTTCCCAGGCTGTTGCGGAGGGAAATGATGCTGCAATGTTTGCCATTCGGTGTGGCCTGGACACCGCGGACTCTTTAGGGAGAGCGATCTCCACAGCAGTGGCTCTGCATCACCATGCCTGGCTGCGGTCCACTGGGTTTTCGGGGATGTCCAGAGTTCCCTCATGGACATGCCGTTTGATGGTACTCGCCTGTTAGGCGATAAGGCAGACAGTGAGCTGGAGCGTTTCAAGGACTCTCGGGCTACGGCCAACTCTTGTTGTCCCTCCACCACGCGCCCAGCCACGTCTACCTTTTGTTCCTTTCGTAGCCACGGAAGGGGCTCCCCTGCCCGCTCGTTCAGTCAGAAACCTGCGCAGATCCAAACTCAGCCCAGCCCTGGGCGTGGAGGCCGCCATGGCGGCACAGGCAGGCGGGTCAGTCTACCTCCGCTCCCGCAGCATCCGCCTCAAAGCCTTCCTAGTCCGAGCTTTGGCGTGCACCCCACGCCAGTGGGCAGCAGGATTCAGCATCACCTTACCCACTGGCATTCTGTCACTTCCGACAAGTGGGTGCTGCAACTCGTCTGGAGGGGTTATTCCCTCCCCTTCGACCTACCACTGCATGTCGGGGGGTAATTTCGTGCTTCTCCAATAAGAAGTTATGGCCCTCTTGGCCAAGGGGGCCATTGAGCGTTTTACTGGGCCAGAAGTAGGACGTGGTTGTTATTTCTACTACTTTCTGGTCCCCAAGAAGGACAAGAGGGGCTTGCGCCCCATCTTGGACCTCAGGAGCGATAATCGCTTCCTCTGGAAGGAGAAGTTTAAGATGTTGACTCTGGCTAAGGTCTTGGCTTCCCTCGACCCTGGAGAATGGATGGTAGCGTTGGACTTGCAGGATGCATATTTTCACATCCCTTTCCTGCCGGCCCACCGGCGTTACCTGCATTTCACGGCAGGCCAGGAGAATTTTCAGTTTGCCGTGCTCCCCTTCGGCCTTACCAGCGCCCCTCGGGTGTTCACGAAAGTAATGGCGATGGTCGCAGCTCACCTGCGCAGGTCAGGGGAGTCTGTCTTCCCCTACCTCGACGACTGGTTGTTGAAGGCGGGCTCGCCCCAGGCAGTTGTTACCCACCTTCAGACTACGGCCGACCTTCCGCATTTGTTGGGGTTCTCCAACGTGCCGAAGTCGCCCCTGAGTCCCTCTCAGAAGCTCCCCTTTATCGGAGTGGTTCTGGATTCAACGCAGTTTCAGGTTTATCCTCCCGAGCAGCGAGTCCGGGATATTCAGGCTATGATTCCGATCTTTCAGCCTCTATCCTTAGTTTCAGTCTGGATGACACTCCGGCTCCTGGGCCTGATGGCCTCCTGCATCCTGCTAGTACAACATGCCAGATGGCATATGCTGGCTCTGCAGTGGGACCCGAAGTTCCAGTGGGCGCAGCATATGGGCAACTTGTCTGATCATGTGCAGATCTCGGAGGGCACTGCTCGACAATTGCAGTGGTGGCTCACGAATCGCGATTGGGTCAATGGCAAACCCCTCTCCCTTCCCCAACTGGAGCACACAGTGGTGCCGGATGCGTCCCTCCAGGGATGGGTAGCCCACTTGGGAGAGGCGGAGATCAGAGGCCTCTGGTCTCTGGCGGATTCCCGGCTCCATATCAACCTTTTGGACTTTCGGGCGATCTGACTTGCACTGAAAGCATTCCTTCCCTCTGTCCGGGGAAGTGTAGTATAGGTGTTCATGGACAACACCACTGCCATGTGGTATTGCAACAAAACGGGCGGGGTGGGGTCATGGACCCTATGTCAGGAGGCTCTGCGCCTCTGGACATGGCTGGAACATAATTGGTGGTTCAACACCTGGCAGGTTCTCTGAGCTCCAGGGCGGACGAACTTAGGATTCTTGATGGATCACGAATGGCATCTGAACTCTGACGTGGCGCAAGGTCTCTTTCAGCAGTGGTGAGAGCCTTGGTTAGATCTATTCACCACCGAAGAGAACGCGCAATGTCATCAGTCCTGCGCGTTGGAATTTCCAAGGCGGTACTCGGTCGGCGACGCTTTGCATCACGAGTTGAGCTGCGGTCTGTTGTATGACTTTCCACCTATACCACTTCTGCCCAGAGTGCTGAAGAAGATGCGGCGCAACCGGGCCCAAGTTATCCTTGTGGCTCTGGAATGGGCATGACGATACGGGTATCCCGAGCTACTCAACATGGCGATCAATCCCCCGATCCGACTGCCTCTTCGGGAGGATCTTCTGTCGCAGCAGCAGGGGACGGTCCTCCACCCAAACCTGTCCAGCCTCCACCTCCATGCATGGAGATTGAGCGGCGACAGTTGGCAGCTTTCGATTTCCTCCCGAAGTCTGTGATGTTATTCTGGCAGCCAGGCATCCCTCTACTAAGGCGGTATACGCCTGCAGGTGGAACAAGTTTGTGGCATGGTGCACAGCTAAGTCTGTGGATCCCCTTTCTGTCCCGCTTTCCAAAGTCCTTCTGTTCCTTGTTTCTTTGGCCCAGCAGGGCTCCGCTCTGGGCACTATCAAAGGTTATCTATCGCCCATTCTTCCAGATCAGCCTTCTCTTTTTAAGTCCCCGGTTGTTAACCGTTTCCTGAAAGGCATCACGCACACGTTTTCTCCTGTGCCATTCATTATGCCTCAATGTGACTTAAACCATGTCTTAACATATCTGATGTGCGCTCCCTTCGAGCCCCTTCATAACTGTCCTTTGAGTCTTCTCGCCCTTAAGACGGCTTTCCTGGTAGCGATCATCTCTGCCAGACGAGTGAGTGCGCTCCAGGCTCTTTCTTTCAAACCTCCTTTCCTTTCTGTTCATCCGGACAAGGTGGTTTTAAGAACACGTCCTTCTTTCTTGCCAAAGGTTGTCACGCCCTTCCACATCGGGCAGACCATCACTTTGCCCATCTTCTTTTAGCCTCAGCATCCTTCCAAACAGAAAGAGAGGCGCCACCATCTGGACCCAAAACTTGCGCTCTCGTTCTATCTGAAGCGCACACAACAGTTCCGGGTGGATGACCAGCTCTTTGTTGGCTATGTGGGTGCCAAAAAAGGTTGTGCCATGCACAAGCGGACCATTTCTCAGTGGGTTGTTCTGTGCATCAAAGCATGTTACTCATTGGCTAAGAAGGAGCCTCCTGTGGGACTGCATGCCCATTCTACCAGGGGAACGGCAGCCACTACTGCCTTGGGACGCAGCGTTCCCTTGCAGGACATTTGTCAGGCGGCTACGTGGGCTTCGCTGCACACGTTTACCAAGCATTACTGCCTTGACAATCCAGTCCGGAGAGATGGCTTCTTTGGCCATTCTGTTCTCCATGACTTTCTGGTGTAATCTTGTTCGCAGACCCACCTCCGGGGTTGATATTCCTGGGGTATCTATTTTAAGGTCAGGAATTGATCACTAACGTGTCTCTTTCAGATGCACAAGTTACTACTTGTGTAACAATATATCTGTAAGAGACATTAGTTAGTGATAGATTCCTTACTGTCCCATCCATCCACCACGTTCTGCGAACTGATTTCTAGGGTTAAGGTCATCCCTTTCAGGGCCCTAGTTTCATGGCACCAGTGGTCAGTTTCTTGCATGGCTCTGCGTTCCTTGCACGGAAAATCCTGTACAGAACTGACGTCCGCGCGCATGGGCGGCAACTAAGTAGTCTCCCTTGACGTCATCTGGGCGCTTACAACGACAGACGCAGAGACGCACAACGCCACTTACCAACGCGCAGGTGTACTGCTGACGAAAAACTTTCCGGATCCAGTTTGACGCCTGGGGATATTCTAAGGTAAGGAATCTGTCACCAACTAATGTCTCTTACAGATATATCGTTACACAAGTAGTAACTTATGCTTCAGCACTGGGGATGTGTTCTGCTGCAGGCCCAGGCCATGATCCAAGAATGACGCCCCACCATTATTGTTGGGTGGCCGTCCCCCTCATAACGTAGATCTAGTGGCGGTTGAAGAGAGACCCCGTCAAGCATCACTGTGAGTGGTGCATGCCCCCCTGCGAGAAGTTTTCCCCACGGTTGCAGCATATTGAGAGACTGATGTCTGAGGATTACTCCCATGCTGGGCCTAACTTTACTTTCCATGATAGCAGCCCAATGCCGGACACATCTTCCTGCTGAGCTTACTGATGAGGCCCCTATAGTCTCAGGACTTGAACACCGGCGAACCTCTGCTCTCTGATGCTTGAATGTGGCTCTTGTTTGATGAGTGGTTAATACAGCATTGGGCCGGCGCTCCCCCACTACGGTAGGCCTTGTTGGGACTCTGGGTCCCCTCCATCGACACAGTCCTGAAATATCTGGGGTGGCAAAGGGACCTACCGGAAGTCCCAAGGCACAGACCTGGGTGGCTTATGGATCTTTCAGTCTTCAGCTAATTAGCCCCCCACTCCCCTGCTCCTTGACACCTCCTGGCAGTCTCGATATCCTTTACCGGTACCTGACTGCTCGTACTGCTGCGTGATCGTGGCAAGCAGGCCAGGCCTGATGTGCTCTAGCTGTGGTCTTTCGCTGGAGTAAAGGAGAAAGACAAAACCTTGAACCTTCACCCCTGTCAGCCTTGCATTGATCAATACACTACGGACCCTGGTGCAGTGGGAGATGAGGAAACTGATATAGGGGCGCTTACCGAGGTAGACTTGGCCATGGTCCTGCAGGCTATACATAAATCACAGACTGTGATTGAATTTAAAATCGCAGAAGTGCTTGTTGACGTGGCACACTGTTAGGATCTTTGAAACGCTACTAGTAGAATTACAGAGGAAGAAGGCCGCCTCTCTACAGTTGATGACCAGGTATCAGACCTCAAGATAAAAGCCTCCTCTCCCAGACAGCTGAGCTACATCACCGTGCAGAAGATGCTGAAAAGCATTCCAGGTGTAATAACCTCCGGTTTCTTAGATTTCCTGAGGGCGTGAAGTCTACACAGCCCACTGAGTTTGTGGAGCAATGGATTCAATCCGGGCTGCTAATTAATAGATTCTCCCCCTGGTTTGCAGTGGAACGGGTCTAATGAGTGCTTACTCTTAAGCCCCTGCCTAGAGCACATCAACGGCCCATGTTTGATCAGTTCTTTAACTTCACGGGCAGAGACTGCATCCTAAAACAGGCGTGGGCCCTCCCCAAACTCCGCTACCAGGAA
The DNA here is from genome assembly GCF_964263255.1 of Lissotriton vulgaris. Taxonomy (NCBI): domain Eukaryota; kingdom Metazoa; phylum Chordata; class Amphibia; order Caudata; family Salamandridae; genus Lissotriton; species Lissotriton vulgaris. Next base: position 355,077,765 of record NC_141700.1, on the reverse strand, counting down.
TCCAAAATTCTTATATTTTCAGATCACACCAAGGAAGTACAGGCGAAGCAAAGGTCCTTTGAAGCAGTTAAACAAAAGTTCAGGGCCCTCAGTCTTTTTTATATGCTTCTGTTCTTAGCTCGTCTTAAAATTCACGCCATCAAAACTAGTTTTTTCAAGACTCCAGTATCCTCGTGGACTGGCTCACTGAAGAGAAATAACTCTTAGTGATGGTCCACTGAAGGAAAAGGGTCCATACCCGCTCCCATTCGGGGGCGACATACTGCGCAGGCCAACACGCCCTCCCTGAGCTCTAGCTTGTCAGTGCCACCAACCCAATGTTCTGATAAGATGCCGGAAGGGATATAGCTACGTCAAACCTACGTAAAGACCCCTGCCGAATCTGAACCAGCCTAAAGTCCAGCCACAGAGAACACTACTCACAGGGGAACCTTGGACCAACCAGCACAGTTGCACACCATTTAAGGACATTGATTATGCAGTATGGATGGGTCCACTACTCCACACCTGAAGAGATACTGGTTCTAAGTTTTGTTGCAAGTTTCATGGTGAAAGATGCTTCTCGAGGAAAATATGGAGTGAGGGGATTTGGGGGGGAAGGGGGGAGAAATTTTCCTTGATAACCTGTTTCTGAAGTTGTTTTTACCCGCCTTTGTAACTCATTTTGTTTCAGGTCGTCTCATCACACTAACACAGCTGTACCCAATTTTACATCACTACACCTTTCCATTAGCGAATTACGTCCCAGAGCGGACTGCTCTGAATGTCCTAGGCGGTATACACCTGTTACAACGCATTCGTTACTCCACACTACCATTACAACGGGACTTTTACAACGCATACCATTACAACGCATTGCGCTGGGGGGCGCTCTAGGATAGGGAATAAGTATAATTTACTATCCAACACCTTCCCTAGGGTCCACGGGGACTGGAGTTAGAATAGTAAATTATACTTACCACTATCCAGCACCTCAAAGCGCTATGCGTTGTAATGGTATGCGTTGTAATGGTCGCGTTGTAATGGTAGGTAGTTGTAACGGTATGCGTTGTAACATGGTACATCCGTCCTAGGCGGACCAGGGGTTCCGCTCCTACTGCCACTCCCTAATTCATCATGAAATCTTATCGCATTATCTCATGGAATGTTAACAGCCTTCTAGACCATGTCAAATGCTCTGCAGTACTACGCTACTCCCACAGCTTCCTACCCTTGGTCCTGATGCTACATGAGACGCATCTGATGTGTACAAAGTGTCCGTGGCAGAGGGCTGACCACTGAACCTCCTATTTCTATATGCTCCCCTATGGTGCTGAACTCATTCCTTGACACACTCACAGCAGTGATAGCACAGTTACCTCCAGGTCTCACACTTGTAGCAGGTGACTTCAACAAGATGATTCACTCTGCGGCTGACTCTACAGGCCTCCTATCGGGACACTGTTGTAGCAGTGTCCAACATTTGCTCAATTGGGTAAATACCTTAGGCTTATGGAACATTTGGAGGCTGAGGCACTCTAGACAACGGCAGTACACGCACACATCAGCGGTCCACCACACACATACACGTATTGATATGAATTTCATGCCCGTAGATGACTGTCTCACAAGTCCAGATTCGCCCATGTGGAATCTGACATCACGCTCCTGAACTTCTGCAATTAGGTGCGACATGGGATACTCGGTGACCCATATGGAGGCTCAATGCATGGTGCCTCCAAGACAAGACCTACACCTAGGCAGTGGAACAAGAAATGTAAGCCTACTTTCAAATCAATAGTGGCACACTGCGATCTGCAGGCACCCTTTGGGCGGCCACAAGGCCACCAGCAGGGGCTAAGCTAAAGGTATCCTTAAGGGGAAAGAAAAGGCAACAGACCGCCAAATTAAGCAGAGCGCATGCACCTTGAGTTGAGCAGAGGCACACATTTCCACAGGGCCTCATGGCAACATCACCCAACAGTTGACACTGATTTAGGTGGAGATCCGACTCTTATTGTGTGAGATGGCAGAATAGATCTGGCGCGCGACTACCGCACGGGTGTTTGGTTGGAGAGGTCAAGAATGTTAGTTATTGTTTTGGCTAGCAACCCGGCCTTTGGCCAGTAGAGTCCTATCCGAGATAATGGACCAAAACGGATGCCTCTACCGCACCTCTCATGCCATTGCCCAGACATTTGCTGCATATTACACTCTACTTACTATATGCTGCAGTCCCTTGCCCTCCACTCGAGTTAGCCTACCTTTTTCCTCAATGAGGTGCCCCTCCCTCAACTTTCCCCCACTGAGGTACAGGACCTAGAACAAACCTTTATGCCCAAGGAAATTGGGGCAGCTATTTCGGCCATGGCAGCTGGAAAGACAGCTGGTCTTGGTGGCTATCCCACTGAGTTTTATACCAAATACAGGGAAGTCTTTACACCCCATTTACTAACTCTCTATAACAAAACAGCAAAGACTGGCCCCTTTCCACAGGATCTTCACCAGCCTACTATTGTGGTCATACCAAAAGTGCACCTTCCATCAGTCTCATGTGCAGACTATTGCCCCATCTCCCATATTAATGGAGAAGTTAAAATCTGTGTGGCTATCCTAGCTTCATGCCTTAGTCGTGTCCTTAAAACTGTAATACACGTAGGACCAATGTGGGTTTATGCCAGTAAGGACCACGAGACACTGTTTGAGGAACTACATGTGGCCCTTGCTCATCGCCACCTCCTTACAACCCAGTTAGCATTGATCCTCATTCATTTTGAGAAGGCTTTTGATACAGTGGACTGGGAATATATCTCTCAGGTCTTACAAACGGCCGGGTTTAGACCACAGTTCCCCAACTTTGTCCACGTTCTCTACTCTAACCCTACCGACCGTGTAAAGATTAATGGGGCGGTCTCTGATGAGTTTCTCATACATCAGAGGACTCTGCAGGGTTGCCACTTATCCTCCCCTCCTTTTTCACACTAGTGATTGAGCCCCTTGCTCAACCTATACAGTTAGATGCACAGGTCAGCGAATGGAAGTGGGACCCAAGTCATGAACACCGTATCGCACTATACATTGACAATGTCCTCTTGTTCCTTTGACCTCCGACAGCAGTAGCCTCTGCTGTTTACAACGTTTGCAGATCTTTTCTGAGGCCTCTGTGTTGAATATCAACTCAGCCAAGTCTATCTTGGTACCACTGTTGCCATTCTGGAGCTGTGTGGAACGGAAGGCTGCTATTCCAGCGTGTCACTTGAGTTTCTGCTGCCTGAGCATTGAGGTGGCTCTTCACCCTGTGCTGACATGGTCCCTTAACAGTACTCGTTTGTCCCATAGAATCAAAGCAGACCTCAATAAGAAGCAGACCCTTCCGTTGAATCTAAGGGGCAGGATAGCCTTCTATAAAAGAATGATGCTGCCACGGTTTCTTTCTCTTTTTCAAAACATTCCACAGATACTGCCCCGCTACTGGTTTCGAGAGATTGACTCAGTGGCTGTCCCCTTTCTGTGGCACAACTCTAGACAGCGGATGGCCTATATCAACTGTCAATGTGCTCCATATGACGGGGACCTTGGTATGGCAAACCAGTACCTATATTATCTGCCATCGAAGCTCCTGGTAATAAATGATTGGCTCAACAGGGGATGGTCTGACACGGCCTACAGAGTGGAACTCACCTCACCAGGATTCCAACTAATTCTGGCGTTGCTCGCTGACACCATCGTCCCTACCGCAGTTTCAGAGGTGATTTGGGTGATCTTTCTGGGTGGAGATTTGCGCTTCAACATACCAGGTGACTCCCATGTGGCAGGACACATCGTTGACAGAGGTGGTGACGCTGGAAGGAATTCATCTCTGGCACGCCATTTGCATCCCACATTTGGGAGACGTTTGGTTTGTCACACACATGCATTCCTTTCAGGAGCTCTAAACTGAGTATGCATTATCCACAACACAATTCTGTAAATATTTCTAATTACATCATGCACTACACACACACATCTTACAAGGCTCATCACTCCTGGAATTCAGCCCTTTTGAGGCAAAGCTCATGATGGATTCACTAGGAAAAGATGGTGTCTCGTAGATATACTGCACATTAATCATCAATGCGCCTTATACACTGAGCTACCTTAGAACCCGTTGGGAGGACTGGCTGGGGTCCTAAGAGGATGAGAATTGGTACAACGCCTTGATGGACCCCAGAGTCATCACATTATCCCCCAGGCTCCGACTGGTCCAAATATACAGTATTCACGGGGCATATCTCACTCCTGACTGTCTGTTTAAGGCAGATCTCCTTGCAAGCCACGAATGCTTTCGCTGCTCCCAGGCTTCTACTACATGGTTTGTTCCTGCTCCGTCATAACCCGATACTGAGAAGCTGTGGTTATGGAGCTTTCAGAAGTACTGGGGTGGGAAGGGGAGCGTTCTCTTCCAGGGGATACTCCTCAATAGTCATAAGTACTGAATAATCCCGCCCATGTGCGGGATCCGGGAGCAATAGCCAATAATATGCATATATCTACATATATATACGGTATGCACCTGTTACAACGCATTTTTTACTCCGCACTACCACTACAACGCAGGCATTACAACGCATACCATTACAACGCATTGCGCTGGGGGGCGCTCTAGGATAAGAGGTAAGTTTAATTTACTATCCAACACCTTCCCTAGGGTCCACGGGGACTGGAGTTAGAATAGTAAATTATACTTACCACTATCCAGCACCCCAAAGCGCTATGCGTTGTAACGGTATGCGTTGTAAATACCGCGTTGTAATGGTATGCGGAGTAAAAGTATGCGTTGTAACATCATATATCCTATATATACATATAAATACCCATATATATAGATAATATGCATATACATATACATATGCAGCCTGAAAAACACCATATTAGGCTCCAAAACTCCCATTATTGCATGTAAAACTTTCACATTTGACCAAATAAAGACCTATAAATCACCATATATGATGTATGTAAAGAAGAAAACTGCCCTGAGTTTCTTTGAAACACACAACCTTTATTTTTAAAGGTAAAAACAGGCAAGATCATAGAGGCAGGTTTAGCCTAGACAGGCTGCATAGGAAACCATTGGAAAATTGGCGCCATGCCTTTAAGACCTCCAGGAACCCCCAGGCTCCCATCATGCACCCCAGGTGACAGTTAGGTCAGTTCTTTTTTCCGGCTCCTTCTGTGAGGATCCTGGAGCATTGAGCTCGCTAGTTGGTGATATTTTATCACTTTTTTCTAGTAGAAACTTACATTTTTTTTTTACTTCACTCGACGTCTTTAGTCTCTATCTGACTAATTCAGCAATTTTTTCTGACTTTTGCCTACTTTTTCCACTCACAATTCCGGCCTTATTTAATAAGTGCCCATCCTGTAGTAAAAAGATGGCCAAGTCAGACACCCCATTCAGTCTATATTGCTTGTTTGCCTTCATCCCACAAGCCAGACCAATGTTACCACTGCAGCAAGTTTTCCAAGAGGACCCTTAGAGAGAGGGAGAAGATCAAGCTGCATTCCCTTCATGAGAGAGGAGAAACAGTGAGTGGGCGAGAAGAGCATCATTCCAGAAAACCCTCTTCTCATCCTAAAGAGTGCAAGGAAAGAGGTAAAAAAAGAAGGCATTGGTCTTCTTCTCAGTCGATCGAGGGACAGATCTTCATCCACGGTACCTCTGTGCTCAGAGTCGGCACCAAGATCGCCGTCGAGAAAGTCCGTCGACGTCGAACCATCCCTCGCCGTTGAAGCATCCTTCGTCGTCGAGACATCCCTCGCCGTCGAAACAAGGTGAGAAGAGACAGAGGATGAGGTCTCCATCCACGCATAGGCATTCCAAGTCTGGCTTGCCTACGATGGCAAGAGGTCGGGACTCGAGGTCGACCCATCGACGTCAAAGTTCGCCGCCGAGAGGCTCTGGACCGACGTTGAGATCTCCGTCGACGGCGGGAGGTACACTGGCACTGATGTCGAGCCTAACACAAAGGGCTTCGACACCGAAGAGAACCAGTCACTCGACGTCGAGACACATGCCGTCGACGCCGAAGAGATCGACATCGAGATAAAGAAAAAGGCCTTCTGGGTCTAGGAGATCGAGACCCAGGTCGCCGTTGAGGAGATCTAAATCAGCGTCTCCTCTTGCGAAGAGACCTAGGGCGCCGTCGAAGGACCATTCGACTTGTGACGCCCCAGCGGTGTCTTCAGGGAGTTCTTCTTCCTCTCCAGGGCTTCAGATCGTACAAGTATCTCCAGAGCCCTCATCACCACTGTCTCCAGCCCGACCGACCAATATCTAGCCAAGATGGCTACGAGATATCAGAGAGTGGAAGATCCGCAGGATTAACCTACCACGCTCTTCTTCAAGGTCAAGGTCACCTTTGATACAGTCGGTGCATTCTTCGGGGTGATGCGAGCATGCCACACCGAGAAGGTCCCCTTCGGTGAGGAGATCATCACACTCTCCTAGGAGTAGATCATCACGCCACCGGTCTTCTTGAAGACGAAGCCATAGGTGTTCCACAGGGTCATCAGATTCCAAGGCAGACTATTCTCCGACTCTTTCCTCATCTCCTCCAAGCAGAGTATCACCCATCGATGATTTTCTAACCTTTAATGAGGTTCTCTGCCATGGGGCTGCTTAACTCCACATTGAAATGCCGGTCTCTACCACCAAGACATCGGTGATATTTGAAACCATGCACCAAAAGTCATCCTCGAGACCTTTGCTTCCTCTAGTGCCTGGATTGCTGGAACCTGCGTTGCACAAGTTTCTTACTCCAGCAGCGGTGGGGGCTGTACCATCTAGGATCTCAAAGAAATATAAGGCTCCGGATAATGACCCCTTCTTCCTGAGGGCTGACCCTCCACCGGACTCTGTTATTGTGTCGGCGGCACAAAAGAATCAGACAGGGGCAGCATCATCAATTGTGCCCCCTGATAAAGACAGTAAGGCTATGGACTCTGTAGGGAAGAGAATGTGTACTACCTTTGTTTCCTACATGAAAGTAGCCAGTGCCTCGGCCCCTGCTGGGTCGATATGATTGTTCATTATGGGACTCACTGTCACGCTTTACAGAGAAGCTCCCTAAAGAGGACAAAAAAGATTTTCTTGAAATCCTACAGGAAGGTGGCCTAGTGACCAATCAAGTGATCAGTGCATCGGCGGACGCGTCAGATCTAGCTGCACATGTCTACTCGCATGGGATCTGTGCTCGACGCTCAGCGTGGCTGAGGCTCGCAGGACTGAAACCTGAAGCACATCATCGGATTCTTAACCTTCCTTTCAATGGGTCAGCACTCTTCGGGTCTCATGCTGATGATGAGATGTCTTGAATGAAAACCGAGCTTGATACGTTAAAGCTGTGGGTCTCGAGAGGAAGGACTTCAAGTGACTGTACCATCCTTAAGACCGAAGACAAAACCAACAGAGGGTTCAAACCCCTCAATGGTCCTCGCAACAAAACCAAGGAAGGTCATAATTCTCCCAGCGTCGTCCTGGTAGAGGGAGAGGTGTCAATTCAAGACAGTCCACACCTGCTGCCAAGCAACAGCAACAAAAGTGAACACTTGCTTCCCCAAGCTCCGTTACCCACTCCGGTGGGGGGTAAGTGTACGGTTTCATCTGGAAGAGTTGACAAAAATCACCCTAGACAGGTGGGTGCTGAATATTGTAAAGAATGGGTACACCATCAAATTCAAGTCCCCGCCACCTTTTATTCCTCCTCAAGAGTGTCATCCATCGTATAAATCTTTTGAGGGAAGAGGTGTCTGCTCTACTCCTAAAGAACGCCATTGAGGAGGTCCCATGGCAACAACGTCGCCAAGGGATCTACTCCCGATGTTTTTTGTTCCCAAAGAAAGGTCCAAACTAGGAGTTCAGGCCTATACTAGATCTCAGACGTCTCAACAGATTCATACTCCGAGAAAAGTTCAGAATGCTGGTATTACATCAAATAATACCGCTTCTGCATCAAGGGGACTGGATGTGTTCCATAGATCTACAAGATGCCTATTTCTACATACCAATCTCTCCAAAGCACCGGAAGTTTCTACGCTTTCGCATCCAATCAAATCTTTTCCAATTCAAGGTCCTGCCTTTCGGGCTGAAGTCGGCTCCCCGCACTTTCTCAAAGTGCATGGCAGTAGTAGCGGCTTTTTTGAGGAAACATCACATATTCGTCAATCCTTACCTTAGACGATTGGCTTCTCAAGAGGGCGTCTCCCACTCTTCTGCAACAACATCTCGAGCAATGTATTCATCAGTTGCATAGGCTCGTCTACATGTGAACTTCAAGAAGTCCATCCTCAATCCAACGCAGAGGATACACCATGTAGGCGCAACTCTGGACTCAGTCAACACAAGAGCGTATCCTTCGGAGGAGAGGCTCAGTCAACGCAAGAGCGTATCCTTCGGAGGAGAGACTATCATCCATTCTCCTCAAGTGTCGAACGCTCTTGAAGACACCTCAGCCTACGGCCAGACAGATTTCCTCCCTACTGGGGTCCATGGCCTCGTGCATATTTCTCGTTCCAAACGCCAGGCTTCACATGAGACCTCTGCAGCGGACTCTGGAGGATCAGTGCTCCCAGATCTCCAATCGCTGGGAGGACAGGTTGTCTATACCTCTGTCAGTCTGACTCCATCAGATGGTGGATGCGGCGGATTCATCTCATCGTGGGAGTCCCTTTTCAAGAGGACAGCCTCAACAGACTCTGGTGACGGATGCGTCCCTTCAGGGATCATTGCAGATCAAAGGAATGTGATCCGAGAAAGAGCAATTATACCACATAAACATGCTGGAGCTCAGAGCTGTACATCTAGCTCCAAAGCGTTCTTCCCGTCAATAACATCAACCTCTCTGCTTGTTCAGACCAACAACACAACAACGATGTACTACCGGAACAAGCAGGACGGAACAAGATCCAGACCCCTGTCTCTGGAAGCAC
>NC_141700.1:355061319-355063819 GCF_964263255.1 Lissotriton vulgaris | reverse complement strand
GTAATCGAGCAAAATCAGTAGACCACTAATTCGATCTCTTTTTAACCTCGGTAAAATACAAACATTAGGAATAACCCTTCATGAGAAATACGAAAATAGTGAAATGAATTGAGCTCCACACCATGAGGGCTGCAAAACAGCTCGACTCCGCCACCCACACCGCCAAAAATAACGGCAAACCCTATGCAAATATTATAAATATACACAACACACCACCAAAGAAACAGAATAAAACATTTTATTAAATAACTATTTACATAACTATTTTATACTTTTTATTGCCCGATCCGGCTAGCTCAATCGATCGAGCATGAAAGTCATGCACTGATAACAAGCGTTGAGAGTTTGTAGAATGATGTCTTCAGATTTTCCACATACAGTTTAGTGGCGCGAACTGGCAGGGGGCGTTTGGATTCTACCCCTTCTCCAAATAAGATTTTCATACGTGAATGTTCGTTCATGCTTTTTGTCCCAGAGTTGCTTCCATGTCACTGCCTTAAATAAATGGCATAAGTCCTGGTTATTGAGTGCCATACTTCAGAGTTCTAAGCAGTTCTTGTAACACTGTTTAAACCTTATTTGCACCTGCTGCAGCTTCACTATTCAAAGTAGTGGGGTCCATTTGTGGACCTGACTGCATTGGAAAACAATGTGATACGGTGCCTCCCTAAACCGCTTGACGGAGGCTCCCGAGGGGCGGTGAGATGGCGCGGACTGAGAGGGGGCGCTTGGCTCCTGCCCCCTCCCCAAGTCGTGTTGCCCTGGTGAGGCCTGAGATCGCCCCCGGCATAGGTGGCCGGCTCCCGGGGTCCGGCGGAATTTTTTCCCTTTTGAAGAATCTTTCATTCTGGACCTTGTCCCACAATCCGTTTCACCTGAAGACACGCTGTCGCAGGGCGCCCCTTTACCGTTTTAGTTGCCATTCCGCCCGCTTTTGGTACTCTGTGCCTCTTCCGCCATTCAGCTCTTTACCGCTCGCTCTTGCGACTACAACGTCTCGCTCACCATGTAGTTGAGGTGCTCCCGCTCTTAAGATTTGACCGAACTTTTTGGACTGCTGAAAGCGGTGGAATTCCGACCGCTGGTTGGTGGAGACATTTTGACTATATTCTGCACCTGCATTGTCGCGTAATGCGTCATATGACGCGACGCGTTAGCGCACCCGGATGTGCTCCGGTGCGCAAGGCGCAGCTTCCCGGAAACGATCCAGAGCGCGCCGCGCAGCGCGTAACGTAAGCATAACAGGTCATGTGACTTGTTAATAAAACTTTTCATTGGTTCATTTTACTTTTCTTTTCCTAATTATGTAAGACTAGGTCATGTGACCTAAAAATAACACTTTTCATTGGATTAAAACATTTTTTTTCCCCAAACGATAAAAGCCCCACCTTGTTTCTGGATGTTTCAGACTGAAGCTGGCGTCACCATGAGAGCACCACCATCTCGTAGCTCCGTCGTGGCCATTCCGCAAGCAATCATGGCAGCCGCTCTCCACCGGAAGCCTGCGGGAGTCGAGGGCCCCCAAGACTTTTGTACAATCTTCAAGGCTAAGGGGACGCTTTCGAGAATGGAACCCAAGCCCTGGCAGACAAGCGACCGAGTTCCAAGGTGTCCCAGGGCCATTTTACTGGACCAGGCCCAAATCCGAAGAGCCGGCCGCCATTTTAAGAGTCCTGTGGAAGCCGCCTACCGCTGCACCGCAAGAGTGGGAGCAACTCAACTACATGGTGAGCGAGACGCTGTAGCCGTAAGAGCGGGCGGTAAACAGCTGAATGGCGGATGAGGCACAGTGTAGCAAAAGCGGGCGGAATGGCGACTGAAACGATAAAGGGGCGCCCCACTACAGCAGACAAGCCTCCGCCATGTGCTTCAAAACTGCATATGTATCTCGTGATATCAAGGTTGGGCAACCAGTACACAACAAGCAGTTACGAGTCCCATTTACACCGGCGCCATTTTGGGCGCGGCCGGGCAGGTCCAGGATCTACTGAAACATAAAAAATGAGGCTGACGTCTCTGAAGCAGTTCACGAACAGCAGGACATAGCAAATAAACATGAACTCTCTAAAGCTGTTAACTCACTGCAGAACAAATCAAGTGAACCTGAAACCTCTGGAATAATTGTCGCTCAAAAGAACAACACACAAAACTCTGTAGAGCCTGAAGAAAAAAAACCAGAAGGGCACTGTAGTTTCAGACACACTTAACACTAATGACGAAACAAAGATATCGTCTGTTTATAAAGCAGTTATCATCTTGACAGAATTGACAAAGAAGTGTACAGACACCAATGCATCAGCATTCTCGGAGATAACATCTTAAGGAACAAAGAAAGACCTGTTCACTCTTGACACCCCAGGTGCTGTGTATATTGCACTATAGTGCTGCATCGACAAAACGGGCAACCCTATTGATGTGGATTTTTCATTATTGATTATTGTAAAGAAATGGCGACTCCCCCCTTTAGCAGATTAGCTAAATGTTTGCGTAATTTATACAT